>NC_056739.1:1285057794-1285195294 GCF_019279795.1 Protopterus annectens | reverse complement strand
AGATTTTTAGGAGTTTTTCTCAGTTTTTGTGAGGTTCAAAATATCATATGTTTTGTTTTGGAGGTGTTTATGAGTAGCTTATGGTTGTTTAGACAAGAGTTAAATAAGTGGAAGTCAGATGAAAGCAGTGTTGGAATAGTTGACTGTGAGGGACTGGATCAAAGCATAACCATGTCATCTGTGCAAAAAATGATTGGGAGGTTGGTGAGGTCGGAGGATAGTTTGTTAATAAAGACTGAAAAACAAACAATGGGGTGAGTATGGAGCCCCAGAGCAATCCTTTGGTAAGCAGAGCTGGAGGTGATAAGGATGAACCAGATTTGACTCTGAAATACCTATCTGTTAAGAAATCTTAGAATCGGGTGACAGTGTTGGAGCTAACTCTGATTTCTTGGAGGGAGTGAAGGAGCAGAAGGTGGTCAATCAGATCAAAATCTTTGGTAAAGACAATGAAGAGAGCTTCTGAAAAGTTCACTTTATCCATATTGAGAAGCATCTCATCTGTAAGTGACCAAAGTGCTGTCATTGTGTTCTGGCCAGCAAAGAAGCTGTGCTGTTTAAAAGTGAATAGGTGTTACTGTTGGATAACAAGTGGACAGTTGGTTGTAGATGAGTTTCTCAAATATTTTCCCAAGTGTAGGGAGGACAGAGATATAGGCTGAAGTCGAAAGCATTTTCTGGCTGAGACTGTTTGGGAAGGGGTTTAATAAGAGCAGTTTTCCATATGTCTGGCATTGTGTTTTGAGTTAAGCAGAGGTTATAAATATGGAGAAGAGGTGTGGTAAGGAAGTCGTTACAAAGAGATATAAATGAAGGGAGTAAGTCATCTGCACTAGGGGTGCATCCAGAGGTATGTTTTCTAATAAGGGTCAAGGTCTTTGTGATTTGTAATTTTTTTAAAATAGAGGAGGGGATAATAGGTGGGGGGTTGGATGAGTTGGGGGAGAGGTAGAGGCTGTGGTACTAGGGAGGTAGCTGAATTCCTTGCGAAAGTCAGTGGTTGGGAGTTGGCCTTGAGAGGTCTGGAATGGTGATAGGAGTGGAAGTGGCATCTGTGAATTTTTGGCGTGTGAAAAGATTACTTCCTGCACAAAGTGTTTGGGTATACCTATCAGAGTAAGTTCTTTGTGGTTGAAGAAGTTGGTTGTGTGCCTGTGTATGACCTTAGAGAGGTAAAAGTAGTGCGATTTTCTGGTGAGGGGTTTTGTCTCCATGAATATCATGCATTGTCACTTATTTTTTGCACAGCTTTCAGTTCAATTCAGTGGTTAGCCAGGTATTTTGCTGTATTTGAAAAAATACTATGTGAGAGGAAAGAATTTGTATTGAAGTTGAACAAGGATGTGTGTATAGCTGTGGCTGCTGAGTTGGGAGTTCTATAAGTTGGTAATGGGAGAGCAGTCAATAGCTGCTAGAAGCATTTTTGGAATTTCTGCATTGGTGGTCAATCCAGGTCTAAAGTTAACCAGTTTGGGAGAAAGTTGTGGTGACTGGTGGATAATTTGGAAAGTTACTGTGGGGTGGTCACTAAATGGGGGTGGAAAAAACGATATTTTGGAGATAATGGTAGGGTTGTTAATGATTAAGAGATCCAGGAGAGAATAGTTGATGGTTAGGAGATTTGGATGGATAGTGTCATTGAGTAACTGTTTAAGAGGGACCTAGTCAGTTTTGGGGGGGTCTATGTTTAATCATTGAACAGCAAGTTCATTGACTGGCTGATCGTCAAACACTAACCATTGAACCTTCCCTTAATCAAAAGGCAATATCATCGTAACAATTTGCATCAGGCGATAATAGTTGGCTAACATAAAGGAAACGTAACAAAGTACTTGCTTACCAGTAACTTAGCTATAAGAAAACCTGTCATTTCCCCACTGTAGTATGATCTCAGAGTTGGTATATATAATTAGCAGGTAGTCCCCCACAAGAGGAGCATTAGGCAAACACTAGATTCTCGCTAAGTGGGAGACTGCACCTCTGACAACCTCCCTGTGTGGGAGGCTGCGCCCCCACACTCCTGCTAATTACATATACCATCTCCAAGATCAGACTACAGTGGAGAAAGGGCAGGTTTCCTTACAGCTAAGTTACCGGTATGTATGTATGTTATGCTTCCTTTATGTTGGCCAACTATCATCATTCCATGTAAATCATTACAATGATATGGCCTTTTGATTAAAAGAAGATTCGATGATTATTGTCCGATGAACAGCCATTCGATGAATGTGCTGTTCGACAATTAAACATAGACCCCAGTTTAGGTTAAAATCACCTAAAATAATGATGTTTTTATAGTTGTGGGAAGCTGAGATGATAGTAAGAATAAGGGATTTAAATTTGCTAAGAGAGGCTGGAGGAGCAAGTTAAGAAACTGCGATTAGAAGGTGACTGTTTCTCCAAGAGGGAATTTTTAGAAGAATTCAGATGGGTTCAGTGTCTGAGGAGATGTTTTCTTGAGCAATCATAGTTGGTTAAGCAATTTTTTTTTTTACAAAGAATGAGAGAGCTCTCAACTTACCTTTTGCCAAGTCTTATGTCATGGAGGCATTTGTAGGAGGGGAGTAGGTGATGAAAATGCTTACAGCTTCCTACTAATTTCCAGACTCAAATCCCTTATGACCTATTTATCATCATAGCATCAAGGACCGTTCTTTCCTTTGTTTGGGTCTTCACCCTATTATTCATACCAGCCTTCAGCCAAGATTTTCACAACTGCCATCAAACGGTAAAGTCAGTGAGGGAAAAACACAGGCAGCTTTAAAAGAATGTCTGCTTTTGATCATCTACATAATACCCAAAACCGATTTTTCTAGATGAAGTTTTACATGTTCTTTTTGATCAGATGAAACCACCATGGATTGTTTTTATACTGAGAAATAGTCTATTCCAAGTGTAATATTATTTCCTTCCTGAAAGTAGAACACAAACTAGTTTCAGTCATTCTTTTAATGTTTCACTTCCGCCAAGTTCAGAATTATTTAAAAAGTGTAATTTTCCATTTAAGAGTACTTCTATGTGCATGCAGCCTATTCTTTGAATAAATCCTCACACTTAAAAAGTATACTGTGCTTAATTTCCTTAAAATTACTCCCTCACCCATTTTGATTGAGAGTCTCTAACTGATTTAAAAGCCCACCTCAGTAAGATGCTAGGTGTTCGGTCTAACATCTTCCCCATTCTCATCGCATTAGCCTGCTGCTTGATGGAAAGTTTTAGTTCAGGGTCCTGCTAGATTCCCAGTGGTACCACTGGAGTGTGGCAGCTGATTAGCATAACAGCTTCTCAATTGTCCAAAATCATATTATTCTTAACTAGCTCAAACAATCACTTTACTACATTGGAATGCAGTTTTATAAGTATATTCCATACTAGATAAGTCCACAGCTAAGCCAGGTAGATTGAGATGTACTACAAAATAATCATATACTTCAGTTGTACTATCCAATTAAATTTTTGCTAGTATAATGAAAAACTAATATATTCATTAAGACTGATGTTAATTAAGCCAGTTCACCTGTGAAGAGGCAAGGTAAATGACAATGTTGCCTATGTTCAGGGTTTGAGAGTCAGCTTTGAATACTTGAGGTTCTGATGGCATGGGAAGGATCTACCCAAACACAGTAAATATGGGTGAGAGTGACCAGTGACCCCATTCCTCACCTGTGGGAATTATCATTGATAGATTAACAGAAGTCCACAGGCAGCAGATATAAGGTGAGGCAGAGGGCACTAAGTATTGCAATCCTGGGTAATGGCCTGGGGACTTGGTGAAACGACATAGTATAAATACATGTGAAAGAATGGTATTTGGGTCTGTGTTCATGTTTTGTATATTATTGCATATAGCATTGGATGGAAAGGGGTTTAGAATGATTCTGACAAAGATTTTCTCTTTACTCAACTGCACAGCGGGCAATTGTATGAATTTGAAATTGTTGTTCAAATTATAATAAGGTCTAAAGAAGAAATAGCAGTCTGGCAGTTTGAACAGATGACTAAAGCTTTGAAATATTAATGAGCTGCTTCCTGTGTCCAGGGTACATGGTTTGAGTCTTTCCACCTGCATTTCCCTACTGTGTGACCCTAAGCAAGTCACTTTACCAGATGGTGCTTTCAGGTCGTTCCTGAAAAGGGAGTTGTGTCCAGTGGACTTACCTGGACAACAAGGATGTAAAAATAAAAAAGTAAAGTCAATGAGGATATGGCATACTTTTGCGGTGCTAATTGTCTTTGGTATGCTATGTATTTGTTCATGATCACTCTTTTGATCCCATGCATACCACAGACTCTGTGGTTCAACTCTTCCTTTACATATTTAATATAATTTTCCTACACCAATAAATTAAAATGTGTGGCCAGTCTCAATAAAATGAGACACAGACCAAATGAAGGAAGAAAGTAAAGGTAAGAGAGTAACACATCACTTGATCAGTAAAGCAGCAGAACAGATGACAGAAAGGGAGCTGGGTAAGACAAAATTATATATAATAGTGTAATGGACAACAGGAAGATAAGAAAACAGCAGAAGTCTCCAAGAATGTGCAGGAGTGGTGGAAACTCAGCACCTGACAATGAAAAATATGAAAAATAGCATGTTTGATAGTGCAATTTGATGAAGAAAATGGCTGACAAAACATCTTGCCTTTGCACATTCCAGTCACTGATAAAATCTTTAGCCTATAAAAGTAAAAACAAATCTGATGCAAACTTTCTAAAAAGCTTGAAATATTTGAAAATAATGTGTTATTTTATATTTTCTTGTCATTCATTAGGAATATATATAATCACAAGCAGAGATGTAGAAACTTGGGGTTTGTACACTTGTCAATAAATTCAAGTTCTCCCTGCTAAAGATCCCATTCAGAAATGTTAATACTATGCAAAAATGCAATGGAACATTTGGCATTCTGATATATGTGCAGATGGATAATGCTCTATAGCATTTGTCTGTGAAAGGTTTTGTGTTAGGCAGCTGTAATTGTACTGCTCCTAACACAGTCTGATAATGATGCCCTTCAGGAAGAGGAAAATCATAAAAGCACATTGTCTTAACTCACAGAAGCCAAAGGGTAAAAAGGAGACACAGACAAAGCACATAGTAAAACTTGCAAGAAAAAAACAGGGGCCCATGGGATACATGCAAATGACTCCTTAAGGACGTCAAGTATTTCAGCTACATGGCTTAAGAATGTCCATGACTTTTTTCACTTTTTAAGACTTTATTGTTACATTCAGGCCAATAAAGCCAGACCCCCACTAGCTGTTGACATGGATGTTTTGACCTTTTTGTTGACCTAATCAGCACAGCATAAGTGGATAGTGTGTCGGCTATACTTCAGACACACAAGGTCTTTAAACCCAGCTGATGCCCATAAAGATTAAGATGCCTGCAAAATATCCCAAGTAACATTCAAACTAAAGGGTAAAAAGAGTTTTCAGTGTGTGATACCTTAAGGGGTCATTTGCATATATCCCATGGACTTCTACTACAGGAGGTATAAGTTATCACACAGTGAAAACTCTAGCTTGGCTGTTTTTTTCTTGCAGTTTTTACTGAATAACTCACAGAAGCATCAAAGGGATTTACTTGGACATGAGAAACAAGCAATAGATTTGATGCTCATTTCTGACCCATTTGAACAATGTGTAGGTACCTTAGAGTGACCCCCACTTTAAGTTACTACAGTTGCAGTCAGACACCTTCTCAGCCACTTGTCATAATGGAAGTTTGACAGGCATTTGAGAACTATTTCTGGGAGTCCTAATACTGCAAAACAATTTCACTGAAAGTAGCTTTCCGCAAACACAGAGTTTGGATTTTCTCCACTATTGTGCAATTGTAGTGTATATAAGTTAAGGATGGCAGCAGGGCATACCTCCCATATGGGGGGGGGGGGGGCTTAACCCTGAAAATGAAAATGTATTATTTGGGGGTCACAGAGAATAGCTTTCAACAAATTTGTTTTGGAGTATTGGGACTGGCAGAATTGCCATTTGCAGTCTCCTCACCATCCCATTCATTATGAATGGTTATATAATAAAGACATATTCTGCTGGACTAGTAGTTCTTCTTCTGTCAGTATCATCAGCCATACTTCCAGATTATGTTCCTTATAGTTCTATGGTTCCACCCACCTTATATTATTAATCACCATACCCATCAACCTCTTAGAGCAAGAAATCTAGACAAAGCCATGAATAAAAGTGAGACAAAGGCCCTAAAATAGGGATAATTTTTAATTATTGCTCTTAGCAACTTACAAAGGTGATAGAATAATGGGTTTTGCATTAGCATGCATTTTCTGAAGGGTATGAAGTCTGAAACTCAAATGTCTGTCATTATTTTCTAACTTCAGTCTTTAATGATTTGGCACTAATTTGCCAGAAAACCACAATTTTATGAAAAATGGACCAAAATATGAGGCAAAAATCTGTACAGTTGACAGGTATGTTAATCACCATTCCATTTACTACAAAGGTCTATGCATTCTAGTAGGTTAGCCAATGATGAATCAGAGTATGATTTTATAGTAGCAATATGTCTCAGGGAATCTAGCGACCCTCTCACCAGTGACCTGTTAACAAATTATTGTCCTTTTGATAAAATGAAGGTTTATTCCTTATATGTGAATTATTTCTGTTTTCCTCTGCATTTTCCAATCACCACTCAGTCACATGAGGACGGTTATGATGCAAGACCAACAGTGACTTGTCTGAAACTCAAATGTCCAAAAATAAAAGGTAGATGCCTGAAATGCTAAATTTATTTAAATAACTAAATAACTTTAAGACTGTTGGGTAATGTAACCAATGATTGTTCTTGTGGAGGGAGTAAGGCCTTTGCAGACACCTTTAGAAAGCTGCGTGCCCTTACATCACCTCACTTAAATATTTAAACTAAAGGCTTATTTACAGCAAGGAAAAGGAGCACTTGTGTCTTCCCTCATTCCAGTGTTTATAAAACCATTGAGTTGGAATATTTAAGTAGTTGGTGTATGGGGTGCAGTCCTTCACCTGATGCTTCTGAGGTTCCTTTCCCCCTGAAAATGAGCAGCATTTTCTATAGCTAACTTGTACTTGGTCTTAAATCATTCACTTTAGGGTTATGTTCACATTTTCTGATTTATTTTCAGCCATATGAGTTTTTGGCGCATCACCACTGGTCTTACATCATGCAACCCATTAGAATTTCTTCTTACAACTTGTGGTTCCTTTCAGCATAGTTATACCCTGAATGATATTCCTGTGAAGAACATTTTTTCCTGATGCTGTGGTGGTCCTTAACCACATCTCAGTGCTTTACCTATCATGACCTGAAAATGTTTTCTATTCTACAGTGTTCATGCCTTCACATTTATGTTTGTGGTACAGTTCTCTTGCTTAAGTAATCTGTATTACACATTCATGGGCCATAAAACTAATGGTACACCCTGCCCCCACCACAATGGTTAATTAGGCCTCCCCTCTATTACAGTAAAACAATGGTAACCCCCTACCTCACCACCACTGCAGAGAGATTTATCTTATTTCCATGACTACCAGACTTACAACTGACTTCTCAGAGAGCCAGAGACAGTTCTGCTACACCAGAAGAAAAATTTACCAATACAAGAAAGTGATATGGGACTAGTGACTGGCTCCACCTTTGTTAACTCCATTTGTCTTCTCAAATTGTCTAATCATGACTGCAGCTTGTCTTTCCTTGGCCCCAGCTCCCCTCTTCACATATCACAAGGGCTCCATCACAACCACCATAGACTTTTGTTGGAACTCCCTAGCCTTTTCTGTTGCTGATTACGCCTCCTGCCTGGTTCCTTTTTCAGACAACACATCATTACAGTACACCTTTGGAATTACATCTAATAAGTCCAAAGGACCAGGTTTCTTTCGGATGTCACCTTTAGTCATTACTTCTCCAGATTGGTGCGTGATAGTACAAGAACTGTGGGAGGACCACCTTACCCTAAACTCTCTTTATCCCGATGTTGCCACATGGTGGCTGGATTTCAAATCCAAACTTATTGACAGATACTGGTGGTTTCTGAAACATTTCCATGCACACTTGAAAAGGGATACAGAAATAGCATATGACACGTACCAATAACATGCTAGGACAGACTTGACCACAGCTCTACTGGCACTTCGGCAACTCTTTGACCTCAACAAAAAAAGAGTCACTGCGAAATTATATAACCTTGCTCACTCCCTCAAGGGCAAAGGAGAAGAGTTCCTCCCCTACTTGGGTAGGAGGAAAATACACAAGGATTCCACCATCAGGGGCCTTCGCGATGTGGAGGGCAACCTGCACAATTCCAAGAGCAAAATTTTGGACATAGTCTCAGACTTTCTCAAAAACTTATACCAGGGCAAACCACACGCTTCGGTGCATTGGCCCATTCCATCCATGTCAAATGAGCTTGTTGCAGCATTTGAGGAAGACATCACCATGCTCGAACTCAAAGAAGCGTTACAACTGCTGACCAGGAAGCATTCGGTTCCAGGCCAGGATGGCATTCCATACAGCTTTTATTCCACACTTTCAGATGTTCAACTGTCCCATCTGCACAAAGTACTTCTGCACTGGCAAACTCGCAGATTCCAAAACACAACTTTCTTAAATGTCGCCTTAAAATTCATCTGGAAAAGGGGAGATAAGACACATCTCTCCAATTGGCGGCCCATTGCATTGTGCAACACCGATTTTAAGCTTTTTACAAAGGTATTCCAGTTCTGTCTGCGGACCAAATTGCACATGCTACTAGATCCTGGGGTCTATGGAGTCCCAAATCAGAACATTTGGGACCTGCTTCAAATTATTAAGGCAGTCTCTAGTGACATGGATGCCCAAAATACATCACTCTTACTTTCCTGTGATATAACAAAGGCCTTCGATAACATTTCACATGAAGTTCTACAGCACATTCTCACTACATATGGCTTTGGCCCCCGGTTCAGGAGCTGGCTCAGTTCAATCTTACATGGCTCCACAATCACTCCTGTTGTAAATGGATGGATTGGCAAGGTGGTTCACATGAACAATGGCATCAGACAGGGCTGTCCCATCAGTAGTTTCCTTTTAGCTCTGGTGGTCAGTGCCGTTTTTTACAAATTCAGAGCCACTCTACATCTTGCCTCCTTCTCCTACTCACACCGAGGGGTGCTCATTCCCCGCCTTATGTCATATGCAGATGACATTTTGTTCCTGGCAGAGAATACTGCCATCTTCCATACACAATTTTCACAAGTCTTGCAACCTCTCATTCAGGAAGTCGGGTGGACACTCAATACGGACAAATCCATGGTCTTCACTTTTTCAGCAGCAGGTGGGCAACGGATACAACAGCTGCCATGTACAAACATTGGCATGGAAATTTTGGGTGTCCCTTTTGGTACCCCAGCATACGTACAGTGAGGCTGTCAACAAAGGTTGGATAAAGCCTGCTCGTTGTTAAAACTCTGGGCCACATTTCGCCTATCCTACAAAAAGAAGGCTTATCTGTTAGTTGGCTCCTTTTTAGCCAGACTCATCTATGTCTTCTCAATTTACTTTTTTCCTCCTGCATGGGCTTCTCCTCTAATGAGGAGCTATTTTCAGTTCTTCTGGAACTGTCTGTTGAATCCTATCTGGAGGGGAATAGTTTTTTCATCACCTAATAAAGGCGGTTGTGGTTTAAAGCACCCTGTACTTTTCCTGCACATCCTCTTTCTACACAAACTACTAACTTGTATCAAAGCCACCCCACCTTCATTTATTGGACAGGTATTGCCCGCATCTTCACCGTCCTTTTGGCAAGCGTGCCTCCATGGGAAGAGACAACATCTTGCGCCCAACCTAGAACTGCAAGGGGTACGCAATATTGTTTTAAAATACTGAATGCATGAACTGCACACGGCCTTACCCTCCAGAAACTGGTATTCACAAACTCTATCTACATTCCATTCCATTGATGCCTTCTCTCAGTACCCAGCATTCAGAAAACATGGCATCCTACAACACAAGTTATTCATGATAAATGTTCCACATTGGCATGATTTTCTTTGGCGATGTTCGCTAAACTCATTACCACTACGGGGAGCTTCTAAATTTGGAGACATTTCCAATGCTTTAGAGGATGTAATGACATTGAAACAGCGGGACACATTTTCTTTACATGTACCCGAATTAAGGGTTTTTGGACTGTGTTTAAACAAACTTTTCATGTCCCAGCCTTATTTCCCCTTACTTTAGAAAAATGTTTATACGGGAATTACAATATGTTTTGGACCCCATTCGTGACAAGGGCAGATTTTGTTTTGACATCTACTTTATATTTATTATGGTTAGCTAGATGTAAGGAATTGCATACTCCTTCCTTTCATTGTTCTATTGTTGCATTGTGCGCTCTTTTGAAGGAATGGCTGATTAGGTGAGGCTTTCAAGATGTTATCATTTAATGTTTAAATACAAAACAATACTGCATGATGTTTTTTTGAATATGCAATTGTCTTTTATGTAACAGTATTTATACTTATTTTAATAAACACGTATTATTCTAATAAAATTTAATGAAATAAGCATTAAGCATGAGAATTGAATAAGAACAAGCAAAATGTTAAAAAAATAATAAAAAATAAAAATAAAAAAATACACCAATAGCATAAGCATTGCTAGGAAATACTTTATAAGATCAAAGAAAAATGAAGAGCACTGAGTAAGAAAGCTCACATGTCTCACTATTTGTTATACTTATCTGTAATTGATTATACTATAATTGCATGATATGCATGTATGTTTTTACTATTGTAACTAGGATGCTGCAGAAAAAGGACCCTGTGGGATTAGTCTAATTAGCATAAATAAATAAAATATTGTGGTGAGGAGACATAGTATACAGACAGCTATGACAATGATGTAGAATATCAGTTACCCAAGCTATACTATGGACATGGAGGGAGGAATGTAAAACGTTATTCTTTACAGAAGTAAAAAAAGCAACACACTACAGAGAAAACAGAGAGAAGAGAAGGAACTGAGTCTTACACAGTGGCACATGGATGCTTTTACCTAAAGAGATGGAAATGTGTGAAAAAAATGAAAAAAGTACCTTTAAGATAAAGAGAAATAGGATGGGTTATTGATAGGGTCATCTAAATATGCCAGATGTTGAGCATAATGACTTGGTAATGGTCACATTGATAAAATTAATAATTTTCAATATCCTACAGGAAGCACACCTTGAGTGGCTAGTACTAAAACTCACTTGGTGATAAACCGATCCTTTATGCAATATTCTGAGATGTGGATGCAAAAAGAGGAAAAAAAATATCTTATATTTAGAAGTGTGTAGTTGTTGGGAAACAGTTACACAATTAGTAAACAGTATGATCCATAGTCAGTTTCACCACAGACTCAAGAAAAAAATGGGACACTGATTGGACTTTAGTAGGATTGCTTGTTACAAAGGTGATAGAGCACGTCTAAAAAAAATACTGTAGTACATGATTAAAGATGTACAATGAAAGAACAACATAATTACAATAAAACTACAACTGGATATTTAGTACCACCAATACAAACAGTAGACAATAAGTTAGGAATTCAAAGCAGTACTTTGTCAAGCCAAGGAAAGGAAATTATGTTCAGATAAGGAAGGCCATCAGTCTTTTTTGTAGCCAATACAGGATGCAGAGAAGGAATAGCGAGGTTTCATAAAATGGATAATGGCCCTGCAAAGTAGACACTGAAAAAGGCAGGGATAACAAATGAATGTTTCTGCTCAGTATTTACCGAAGGATAAAAAAGAGCAGAATTAGCAAAATCATTCAACAGGAGGCTAGTAGATGAAGGGGTTATCCAAGTTCTTTTATAGAAGAAATGATTCTGGAAACTTAAGCTGGACAAAATAATGAGGCCTGGAGACATAAACATAAACTGAAGAGAATGTAATTAGTAACATTAAAGTCATACTAATGAGGTAAAATACCTGAAGACTAGAAGGGTACAAATGGAATATTTTTTTAGAAAAGTAGGAACAATGCCGAAAAACAAAATGACTGACTTAACTAACTTGATTTCAGTGGTAGGGAAAACCTTGGACTGCCTTAAGGAGGAAAGCAAATTTTAGCATATAGAAGTGAGGGGGTGCAGGGCTCAAGGTATAATGTGATTTACAGCAGGTATGTCATATTATAATCTAACAAACATTCTTTCTCTGGGTCTCCAGAGCAGTAGCCTCAAGAAAGGCACCAGACCAAAGCTAGAAAATTAAATTAGATAGTTTTGGAGTGGGTCTGAGATGCAAGTGTTGGTAAAACATTTGGTCAGCCATAAGACCTAGAGGTTAATAACAAATGGAATTAATTCTTAGAGGGCTAAAGGGTTATTAACATAACATCACACTAATTAGAGTCTATTCTCAAAGGGAAGTTTATCAGCATGTTCTGTATTATATCAGTAATTATGCAATGACCGTCTGTAAACATGCAAAAATGAGCACGCTGATTGGCCAGCCCAACCAGCATGCCCATTGTAAATTCGAGACTATACTAATGTAAAAAGGTCCGGTCACCCGGACTTTTTCTGTTAGTATATCTCTTTTTTTTTCAGAGATAGAAATGGATATCTTCTTGTTATACGAGTTGAAGAACTCATATAACATAGTGAGATATCTTAAAAAAACGCAACAGAGATCTTCCTTTCTACTGAGAAAGGAAGATATCTGTTGCTTTTTTTAAGATATCTCGCTATGTTATATGAGTTCAACTCCTATAACATAGTGAGGCATCTTTGAAAAAAAAAGAAAAGCAACGGAGATATTCCTTTCTCCGTTGCTACCTCTACACAGCACTGATGTACTGCTTAAGTGTGGGAACATGCCTCTTACGCATGGGCAGTACATCAGAACTGCCCCAGGATACCAGACAGCTGCGGAAAGGCAGCACGGAGGCATTATACAATGCCATTATTTAAGAAAAGTAAGTATTTTTTTTCTTAAATAATGTTATTGTGTAATGGCAGTAACCCACTTCTGGGTGTGGGTAATGCTGGATTTACCCACGGTTGTCTTTGTTTGGTCACTCGGGCTTCACCCTCGTGACCAAACCACACCAACCGTGGGTAAATCCAGCATTACCCACGCCCAGGCATGGGTTGTTGCTTAAATATAGCCTAGTTTCTAAATCCCAGTATAAGTTTCAGGCAGGCTATTGAACTGATCTCCTATCTGAAGCAATGCCATTTACATCTACATGGATTAGGAAAACATTCTTTTGTGCTTCTCAAACGTGCCTTTGATAATGATTCATCAGTCTTTCTTGGTCATGTCTTACATTTTCTTGCTGGACCATTATCTTCATCTATAGATTACCTGTATGATAAAAGTGCTCAAGTTTTCTTTAAAATTACCATTTCAAATGGTGGAACACTCTACTCTGATGCACTCCAATTTCTGTATCAGGACATTTACATTCTCATTTGTCATTAATGACATTCCCTTTCAATATCTTTACTGAAATGTATACCTTCATGACCTTGTTCTGTTAAGATCTGACAACTTGACAAATGCTACTCACACTTATAGGTTCATAGGTGTGTACTAGGCTAATACCCATGGAGCCTTTACAAGCCTAGCCCATAGGATTACCCTGGCATCGTGCCACCCGATCTTAGTTCCCAGTGCCTCTGTCGAGTAGAGCCACTGCAGTGATCCCTGGGGTGAATTTTTTATTTCCCATCCACTCAACAAGATTTCTCTTAAAGAGGGCCAGTGAGGTGCTATACTTGACATGTATGGGAAGTCTATTCCATAGCATGGGCAGTCTCTGGGTTATGACCCTGTCCCTCCAGCAAGTTCTGTTGATTGTGGTAATGAGGTTAAGGTCTCTGGAGTGTATGGTGCGGAGGGGTTGGGATTTCTTTAGATGCAGCATTTCTAACAGAGCTGGGTCAGACATAGTTTTGTAAGTCAAGCACAGATTGCCTCTAAGTAGGCGATATGAAACAGAGAATAGTTGGAGTTTTATGAGTCTGTCCATATAGGACAAGTGTTTAAGGCCTACAATCCTCTTTGTGAGGTACTTTTGCAGCCTCTCCAGTTGTTGCAGGTGTCTAATGAGATACATGCCAAATGGGGAATTGTACTCAATGATTGGCCTAATAAGGGAAGAGTAGAGGTTGACAATGACCTCTTTCTTCCTGGATGCAAAACCCTTAGTAATGAGATGTGCCACATAGAAGGACTTTCTGACTACAGTGGCAATGTGGTGGTCAAAAGAGAGGTTGCTGTCAACCTGTGTTCCCAGATCTCTTAGAATGCCTTCTGTGTTCAGTGGGCTACCATTGATGTGGTAATTGAAGGGAACTGGGTTTTTCCCAAGGGGGATGACGACACATTTTTTTGCATTGAGCTTAAGGCCATGGTTCTGACACTAGCATTGGTCTCACTGAGTCCTTTCTTTAGGATGTCAACATCACTTGCGGAGTTAATAATAGTTCCCAACTTGCAATCATCTGCAAACTTTGTCAGCCAGAGTCCCTTCATGTTGGCTTGGACTTCAGTGAAGTAGATACCACACAGGAGAGGACCCAGGATCGAACCCTGCGGGACTCCACTCATGACTGGTCTGCTGTCTGACTTGGAGTCAGCTACTTTCACACTGTGGGTTCTATCTGTGAGCCCGTTTGCAACCCTCCTAGTGATATAGTTGTTGATGCCTAGCTTAGTGAGTTTTTCTATGATTCCTGAGTGGGGAATGATATCAAAGGCCTTGGCCAGATCAAGGTAGGCTGCATGAACCACCTTGCCTTCACCCACAGCTCTGGTGACGGACTCAAAGAAGTTGACCAAGTTGAGCAGGCATGATCTATCCTTCACAAAGCCAAACTGTGTAGGATCCAGAGTTTGGATATTCCCTATATCCTTATATCCTTGTTTATTAGGTCCATGATGAAGCGTTTCATAGCTTTGCATATCAGACTCATCAGGCTAATGGGGTGATAGTTCCCAGGGTCTGTAGTCACTCCTCCTTTGTGGAGAGGGATAACTGTAGCACTGTGACATTTGGTATGGACAAAGCCTGAGGCGAGGCTGTGATCGAACAGGGCACACAGATGAGGTGCCAGTTCACTCCTCTGTAGTTCATGTAGAACACAGCCAAGGATATTGTCAGGTCCCATAGAAGCTGTATTTTTGGCCTTGGACAGTGCTGTTTTAACCTGTGCAGCAGTAATACTGGGTGCCTGGCAATCTATTGGTATTGTGATTGGCCCTTTGAGGGGAAGGGGTAAAGTTGGCACTGAATCTATCGGACAGTATATTGGCAATATCTGTTGGCTCGGTATAGGAGGTATCATTGTGCAGTACCTCAGAGCAAATCTGGGTACTGCCATGGAGATTCTTTACATAACTATAGAAGGCCTTGTATTTGTCTTTACTACCTGCTGTAATTCTGTTTTCATAGCTAGCTTTAGAGGATTTGATGAGGGAGCTCAACTTTTTGTTGAGGCTGATAAGGGAGTTTTTCCAGTCTTGGGACTTTAACTTATTCCATATCAGTTTCCTCCTTCTGCTGTAGAGTTTGTTTATGGCAGGGGACCACCAGATTGGCTTCCTTTTTCTGGAGGAGAGCATCTTGGTTCTATTGGGTATGGCAAGATCCATGCATTTGTGTATGTGTTCGTACAGTGCATTGCTGTATGATTCGGTGGTCATGCAACTATTCTCCATTTGCATGGGTGCCGTGAAGTTAGCCACCTCTGTTTTAGGAGCCCAAAGTTAGCTTTGGAGAAGTTTTTCATGGTGGTTACCTTTGCGGGGGGTGGATTTCCAAGGTGATTAGTTTGTGGTCGGATCTAACCAGGGAGGAGTTGACTATTGGTGTAGAGCAACAGTCACCCATGTTAGTAATGACCAGGTCAAGGATGTTGCTACCCCTAGTTGGGGTAAGAACGAGCTGGTACAGAGCATTGGAATTAATGAATTCCAGGAAATGTTGGGCAAGTGTATTGGTACATGAGTAGTTTTGCCATTTAATGGAGGGGTAGTTGAAGTTGCCCAGTATGAGATTGTTAGGTTGGACCCTAATATTCTCCAGGGTGCTTAGGAACATGGAGTGTGAGTCTTGGGACATGGTTGGGGACCTATAGCAGGCTATGACCTGAATCACTGTCTTACCCATTGTTAACTGCACCTGAAGTATCTCAGATGGCTTATGTTGGGCTACAAGCCTAGAGGTGTGCGCATCCTTTATGAAAATGGAAACCCTACCACCTTTGGAGTTTCGGTCCAAGTTCTGGGGCCAAAAAGTGTGGAATGAGTTATAGCCTGGTAGTGCAGGGGTGCTTTCTGCTGCCTTGAACCAGGTCTCTGTTATCTGCAAAATTATTTTTTTGGAACTGGTGTTCTAGAAGGGCACTGTTAGTAAACACTAAAAGAACACAGACAATACCCCTCAGTGATTGTTCCAAGCCCAGCTAGTTATGGTCTTTAACTTCACTTTTCCAGTTGTGAAGTCCTTTTGTTTAGGAACTGTGACCATATCCCTCAACTGCCCAGATTTTTGCAGAATGTCCACATTTTTGCCTCATATTTTTGGTCTGTTCCTCATAACATTTGTGGATTTCTAGCAAGCCATTGAGGACTGAAGTCATAAAATAATGACAGATGTTTGAGTTTCAGACTTCATATCCTTCAGAAAAATGCATGCTAACAAAACCTGTTATTCTAGCAATATTTAAAATCTGTCCCTATTTTTTTGTCCTTTTCACACCATTATTTTGTCCTTTGTCCAGATTTCTTTTGTTAAGAGGTTGAGAGATGTGACTGTGACATTTGAGTAGACCCCTTCATGTCTCTCTGATTGCATCAAAATTGTATATAGGTGAGGTTATATATAGTTAAGTAAAATTATTTGCTGAATCACTGAACTTCTTTCCTCTGAAGCTAGAATCTATATGCTCCACAGGAAAAAAAAAATGCTCTTCACTAATTAGAGCAAGCCCTTCCCTTGTTGTATTTTCAGTCTTTTGATAATGTCCCACTTCAAATTACTTTTTTCTCTCTCTCTCTGCCATACAAATTGGAGCATTGATGCATTTCACTCTCCAGAGATAAATACCTTCTCATATGATGAAAGATTCTATTCTCCCTACAATACTCACCATTATCTTTAGAGACTATTGGCATTCCTTGCTAAGAAGTTACTACTAGTCAGGAATGGGTATATGTAATTCATTGGCCTCCCTATCCCCTTCACTCCTCAGACAAGATTTTTTTTCTAATTCTGTCCCATCCGTTTGGAATTCACTTTGTCCATATATCTGCAGAACCACTATAGTTACAGCATTTCATTCTAAGTTCTGAACGTTTTTGTTGTTGAATCAAAATGTAGGTGTTTTTGGTACTTAGGCGAACATGTCCTCTGTTCATTACTCATATAGGCAAAGTATCAGTATTTGTTTACTAACATTTTATACCCTGTTGCCCTACTTTCTGTCTTAAGAACTGTGGTTTCTCTTCTGTATGTCTCCCTAGTTGTTTTTAAACCTACAGTATTACTCAAACTGTTCGTCACTTTTATTTTACACATATCATCTTCTTTTTTTATACAAATTTAAACTCTGCATTGTGACTCTATATTTATCCTGAATCATATTTATCTTATAGGTTCATATGTGGTTGCTAGGCTAGCTACACAGGAGCCTGTTGAAGCCTAGCCAAGCTTACTCTGAATGTAACAAAATGTTGCTGAACTGTTAATACCTCAAGGAATGTTATTGTTATAATACAGGCTTGTACACGTCAAGCATTCACAGGCTTCCCCTGTCCATTATGGACATTGGCCCCAAATCGGGGTAAATTTGTTCATAGGTTCATAGGTTGGTACTAGGCTATCAACCCTAGGGCCTATACAAGTCTAGCCATAACAATTCCCTGGCTATTTCTTCCCACACTATTTACTTCCCTGGACCCCTGTCTAGCAGGGCAACTGATGTGATCCCCGGGGTGAATTTCCTTTCTCCCATCCAATCGTCATGGTCCCTTTTGAAGAGGACCAAGGAGACACTCTGCCTGATATGTATGGGCAGTCTATTCCAGAGTCTGGTGAGTCTCTGGGTCAGGAACCTATCCCTCCAG
Source organism: Protopterus annectens (assembly GCF_019279795.1). Lineage (NCBI taxonomy): Eukaryota > Metazoa > Chordata > Ceratodontiformes > Protopteridae > Protopterus > Protopterus annectens. The sequence goes on along the minus strand of NC_056739.1, from coordinate 1,285,177,178 downwards.
TATGTTTTGTTTATTGTGATGACAAGGTTTAGATCCCTGGAGCATGTGGCTCTGAGGGATTGGGATTTCTTTAAGTGTAGCATGTCCAACAGCTCTGGGTTTGACATGGCCTTGTATGTTAAGCAGAGATCGCCTCTGAGTAGCCGATATGCGACAGAGTATAGCTGGAGTTTTTTAAGGAGGTCAGCATAGGGCATCTGCTTTAGGCCTGTGATTCTTTTAGTGAGGTATTTCTGCAGCCTTTTGAATTGTTGCAGATGTCTTGAGAGGTACATACTAAATGGGATGTTTTATTCCATAATGGGTCTAATGAGGGATGAGCACAGTGGGACAATGATCTCCTTTTTTCAGCATGAAAATCCCTTGGTGATGAGGTGTGCCACATAGAAGGATTTCCTGACTGTTGTGGCAATGTGGTTATTGACGATGAGACCATGGTCCACCTGTATCCCTAAGTCTCTTATCACACTTTCGGTGTTTAGTGTACTGCCACCTATGTGGTAATTCACAGGTACATGTTATTTCCCAAAGGGGATAACTATACATTTCTTGGCACTGAGCTTGAGCCCATGGCTCTGGCACCAAGCATCTGTTTCTGTAAGGCCCTTTTGTAGAGTATCCACATCATTTGGGGATTCAATAATGGCTCCCGGTTTGCAGTCATCTGCGAACTTTGTTAGACAGAGTCCCTTAGTGTTGGCCTGTACTTCAGAGAAGTAGATGCCAAACAAGAGAGGTCCCAGGACTGAACCCTGAGGTACTCCAGTTGTCACTTGTCTGGAGATGGATTTACAGTGTGGGTTCTGTCAGTAAGCCAGTTAGCAAACCATCGAGTGATGTAGGGATTAATGCCCAGCTTAGTAAGTTTATCTATGATTCCAGAGTGAGGGATGGTATCAAAGGCCTTGGCGAGGTCCAGATAGGCTTTGTGGACTGCCTTACCCTCATCCATGGCTCTGGAGACTGATTCAAAGAAGTCAATCAGGTTTAGGAGACAAGATCGGCCCTTCACAAACCCAAACTGGGTGGGGTCTAGTGTTTTAAGGTTGCCAATATCTTTGTTTATAAGTTCCATGATAATACATTCCATGGCCTTGCAGACCAGGCTTGTCAGACTGATGGGGCGGTAGTTCCCGGGATCCAAGGTGGATCCCCCCTTGTGGAGTGTGATAACTGTAGCTGTGTGCCACTCAGTGGGCATGAAGCCTGAGGTGAGGGTATGATTAAACATGACACTTAGGTGAGGTGCCAGTTCATTTTGTAGTTCATGTAGTACACGGCCCGGGATGTCATCTTGTCCCATGGATGCTGTATTCTTAGCTTTGGAGAGTGTGTTTTTTACCTGTATGGCCATTATTACCGGAATTTGGCAATCTTCCAGTATTGAGATGGGCCATTTTAGGGGGCGAGTGGGGGGTGAAGTTGGCACTGAGTTGATCTGCCAGGATACTGGCGATATCCTTGGGATCAGTATATTTAATGCCATTCTGTTGTAGCTCAGAGCAGATCTGAGCATTGCCATTTAGATTCTTGACATAGTTATAGAATGCCTTGTGGTTGTCTTTGGAATCTTTGGCAATTTTATTTTTGTAATAGGTCCTTAGAATGGGTATTTCTGATGCTATTTGCTTTGCAAATGTGCAGCTAATACATCAGGGTGTATGCCTTCTATATTACATAATTTTTAATTTTGATATAAAATTACTATCAGTAAGATTATGCAGAGTATATAAATTGCTCTAACCACAAGTCACCAACTGTGATAGCTGCTTATTTTACCTTACTGTTTCCCTTACTGTACGAAAGTGTTTCGCTACAAGTTAATTGACTTTATTGAGCATATGTTTTGTTTTGCCTTTGTTCCAAACATTGTCTGAAAACAGTTTTTAGACCAGTTCATATATCCTCTTAACAGAGTATCTTCTAGAATTAGAGATGTACATGAACAAGAGGACTCAGTGTAGCTCAAGGGAATATAAAGCTTTTTTTTCTTAGCGGGAGATAACTGATGTACAAAGCAGCATTCCAGAAGCAATTGCAGGGCCAAAATTAGTGTGAAATTCTTGGAGCTATGAGACAAACACAGAGGGAGAGGGCATTTGAGTGTGAGAGTCTGTATGTATGTGTGTGTGTGTGTGTGTGTGTGTGTGTGTGTGTGTGTGTGTGTGTGTGTGTGTGTGTGTGTGTGCGCGCGCATACCCGCATCTGTGTGCATGTGTTTTTACATGGGGGTGCTTGTTAAGCAGGATTTGCAGGTTACCTGACTGGTCAATGCATAGACTAGGTATAAGAAGGAGTCTTTACAAGTCATCAAAGTCTATTTCTAATGTTTAGACAGTGCAGATGGCTGTGACTGAGGACATTAACCGTTATGGCTGCATAAGTTTTTAATATGAGTCTGTAAGTGGCACTTCGTATATGCAAATCACTGCCCAGAGGTCTTTATGGATGGTGTAAAGCCAATATATCGTTCCATTAATTTTTACCTTCATTATAGTTCTTTCAAAACTTTACTCTTAAGTGCTAACTGAGCTTCTTTAAATTCCATATTAGTTTAGATTTTGGTCTGCAGTAATGAAAACTGTATAACATGAGAACATTTTATGACTTTGACTCTAAATATAATCTTAGTAGATGTTATGATTCTCCCATGAAAGGTCTGGTGCAGTCTCGAATGAATCTGTCATTGTAACATTTATTGTGCTAAAATGTGATTTTTGAATATGTATACAGAAAGTTATAAATAGAGCCACTCATAAAACAAATACAGCAAAATCTGGAAATAAGTAATCTGAATCCTAATAATTAAAAACAGAGACGGCAATAACAAATGTGCCAAAAGGAGAAAGGCTAGTTTTGCAGCTTACGTGTTAGAAAACACCATTCAAACTGATTTTCTATGTTAAAATTAAATCCTAAAGACACTAAAACTAGAATAGCCATATAATCTGAAAATTCATAGTTGTTATCTATTTCTGGTGATGTCACTGACCTGTAAAATTTCTCATTTATCAGCATTTGGACTAAGTTGAATCCATTAAGGACCAGTGTGGTTCATACAGAAAAAACAGCAAAATTAAAAAGCAAAACAAAAAGTGCAAACGAGGCAGTAAAAATTACTGTTTTCCTGTCTGAAATACTCGTGACTATTGGAATTGTTAGTCTTGTTGCTGAGTTCTGCTTTCATTATAAGAAGTTAGACTTGTTCAACTTCATTGTTTATCACAAAATAGTAATGACTGACCTACAAGAATCCTCGTTCAGAGATTTAGGCATGCAGCTTGTTCTGTGGATTCCTGCAAGAGTGCTTATGTAAACCGATACCCTGGTATGCAGATTCGAGATACAACGGCCGTCTTCAAGTTTTAGGGAACCAGACAGCTTTGAAATTCTTGCTAGCAATGTTTTTGTTAAGTAGTAAGATAGAAACTGAGTTAGTAAGATCACTAAGGCAGTATTTCTTCCGAAAAAGTTACGACCTATACTTTAAAACTGTTTTGATCTTCAGCACTGTTTTCATTTGTCCATAAATGTTACAGCAACCCAGCAGAAAATAATTTCACTTACTAAATTATTTTTAGTAAAGATCATATGGAACAAGTCAAGACAAAAACAGACAAGAACTGAAAACATATCCAGTGTTAATACTAATCATACGAGTGAAGGCATTCTACCTTAGCTTTGTCAACACAGACATACTGAAATAAAACTTTGAAGCAGCTGATCCCACCGTAGCACTTTATGGATTTGAAAGCCATAAAGCCTATTTATTCTTTATTTATACAATCAAACCGATTGTATTTTTAAATCTGGTTTCTACAGTTATAATGCTGGAACTGCTTCATGCTCATTTATGCACAGTTTATTATTTATTGATATTTAATTATCTGTTATCTTAAGAATAAAAGTATGCTAAAAAAAGAATAAAACTATGCTTAAATGTTTCATGCCTTGTTTACCTGACTTGGTAAGAGGACTACAGGGACCCTTTCCTCTTCTGTCATGCGCTTGGACTCTGTTTCCCAGTACAAGTAGCCAATAAGAGATCTGTGATCAAAATTTCCAGTTGCCGGTTTCTCTGTTTGATCCTTTTGTCTCATACCTACTGGTACTTCTAGATCAGGGGCTAAATCTTCCATTTCATCCTGAAGTTGCTTTAGTTCTTCGGGGGATAAATTTGCCAAGATTTCATCTTCATCAATTTCCTCTGTTGTGAATTCATCTTGCTCAGAGGTGACGTTATTAGTAGACATTTTTTTTTCTTTAAGTACAGCAGACAATAGTGGAATAAAAAGAAACAGAAATATAGATTATTACAAATTCCCTGTTTCTGTACCAAGCACACCCTTAGGCTGTTACCAGTGTTGAAGAAATAGCATCAGCAAAGTTTTTAGCTAAGGTCGACCTGCTGTAGCATTAGATTGCAATATGAAACAACAGCCGAGCCAGGCCTGCCACACGGAAACTATATTAAGCATTGATGACTTAGTGGGATATGCTAAAGACTAAGCTACTCCATTTTCAGCACCTTATCTCAGCTCTTTGAAACCTTTTGACATTTCAACACAGCTGGTAGTCTCGGCCCACTGAATGAGACTTGCATAAGTTTTCCAGAGTATTCCATCAGTCCTGTAACCTTAAACCATCGTGTTGTATCAGTTACTCACACTTGTTTGTCTGAATTGTGTTAGTTTCTTCTTGCAAACAGTATTTATGTCTTACCAGCTGAAAATATTCACTGTGCTAATCAGTGTCAACACTAAAAATCATTTTGTCCTGTAAAAAGTATTCAAATATTACTTCATTTCATGCTTCGAATAATAGAAGCTGATTTTGAGACGTTGCTTTCACATCATATCATATATTTCTGCAAGTGTCAGCGCCATGTTATTCAGTTAAAACAGTAACACTTTTTACTACAGAAAGCGTGGCTACTGTTTCAGGAGAACTAAATGATACTCTGATATTAAAATTATTTTTGCTTGCTTTTCTAAAAAATAATGGTAACACTAATATTCCTTAGTAGTGTGCTAACTGGGTTATAAGTTGCTAGATGTGCTTGAATAGCTTTTGAAAGCCTAACAGATAAGACAAGATTTGTATGTCTTTCAGAATAAAAAAAAAAAAAAAATCTCCTTAACTTGGCACCTATGTAAAATATATTATCTAGTCAATGTTCATCTACAGGGTTTTCTGTTCATTCTGTTGATGCTAAAGATTTATCTTACCTGTTCTCCCTACTCCATTCACTGAGCCTGTAGTCTCTATTGAAACTACATTAAGCTTTCCTGAGACTAGCGGCTTCAGAATCACATTTCAACCTATCACAATCTGTTTGAAAGAAGCCTGTCTTATCTTGAACATACCCCCTCCCTCATTTCAAGTGTTCTTTATTCTTTCTCTTTCCACTAATCAGGGAATGTCTCCTTTTCACTCAGTTTGCATCGAGTTGGCTTATATATGACTGCCCTTTTCTTCCTTATGTACCTAATGGACACATCATATAAAGCTTTCAGCTTCTCCCTCTATGCTCTGCTCTGCCAAGTTAAATAACAGATTGCATTCAGCATGTTTATTATTCATAAGTTGTGTACTTTGGTACCAGACTCTTTCAGGGCAGATGCTACTGCTACCTCACTGACTGACTGAGAAAAGCTATTGGTAGCCTAATTGTTACTGATCCGTCCAGGCAATGCAGCAGCAGCATGTTGTTTGTGTTCACTGCTCTGCAGTGCCTGGAATGTCTACGGTTACCTGTTCACTGCTCTGCAGTGCCTGGAATGTCTAAGGTTACCAGTGATCAGTGATCTTAGTTTGCCTCTTCTGAAGTCATTCCATCTCCCTTGTAAACTATTCTTTCCTCTTGCTATATATAACTGGTTCTTTCTGGATTCACAATATGAAGATTGTAGGTGATTATGTACCTTCTCAGCTAATGATATGTTCTTGCAATCAGTATAGCGGGCATAATGCCCCAAACTTCCAGTTCAGTATACCTTATATGATGCAAATTCTAAAACGCACACACTGATTAGACAAACCAATCACTGTGCCTGTTAGAACTCAATGAAAGAAATGTGACTGCTATAGCCAGATACACAGGAATATCAGTAAGCTCAAATAATGTAAACATGCCAAAATAGCAGAAACTTCCCAACACAGTTAGCAGTTTTAGATTATTGGAGGCTTCTGTGTTCAGGAGTGTTTCTGTGCTGCTTATGATTTACTTTCCTGTGCATTAGGCTGAGTCCTTAAACTAATGCACTGTGCAAGCCTTGGTATATATGTTATGTGTCCTATCCTATGCATGCTCAGTGCATTAGGAAGCCATCTCCAGACATAGAAGATGATAGAAGCAACCCAAAGTTGAAGGTTGCAGATATAATGCTGTTATTTAAAAGAGATACATGATTTATTCATTTATTTTTTTAAATAATGGAATAGTATAATAGCAGTACTCCACTTGTGTATGTGGGAAATACAGGATTACCCATGAATGGCTTATTTGTTCAATCACTTGGGCTTCACCCAGATGATCAAACCTTGCCAGCTGTGCATAAACCAAGTATTACACACGCCCAGCTATAGAGTATTGCTAAAATATCATATTACATACTGTACCTCTCAACTGTACAGATTTTCGCAGAATGTCCAGATTTTTGCCTTATGTTTTTCGTCTGTTCCTCATAAAATCTTTGTTTTTCTAGCAAATCACTGAGGATTGAAGTGAGACAATAAGGACAGGCATTTGAGTTTCAGACTTCATACCCCTTAGAAAAATGCTTGCTAACTCAAAACCTGTTATTCTAGCTACTTTCTAAGTTTATAAGAGCAATAGTTAAAATTGTCCCTATTTTGGGTCCCCCCCCCACCCCCCATTATTTATGGCTTTGTTCAAATTCCTTGCTCAAAGAAAAAGCTATGCTAAAGCACAGCAGAAGAATAAGGTAGGAAAAATAATACAAGTGAACAATCAATATCAGTATCCACATACAGCAATGTATAAAGAATAAGTTACAAAGAAAACAATACTAAAACTCTTTTAACAACAAGTGAAGGTGGAAATATTGTTGTATTATACTATTTTTGAGTGGTATTTTGGTTTGGACATTTGGTTTGCAGGCAGTGACTGAAAGTTGCACAATCATGCAAGCTCACCTCAGCAGGCGCTTCCAGTCCATTCAAGTAAATGACTGCCAGAACTTGTCAGAATAATTTATTAGTGTCTCTGACTAGACAACCAAATTAGTAGATGAGCGAAGGAGTTGGATATGGTCTACCAGTACTTTTGCAAATTATGGCATAGTACCACATAAAAACCTAGCAATCAGATTGGACTTCCTTGGTGTCAGTCACAAGGTGTTAGCCTCAGTTAAATACTCCCTGAACAACTAGACATCATTGGTAATAGTAAAAGAAGCATACTCTGAGACAAGAAGTGTTACTAGTTAGGCAGAAGAGAGATCATCAATGGTCCAATCATTTCAGTCAATACTAGACACCATCCCATCATATCTTCATAAGAGATATTGCATAGAATTTGGGTGGAATTATATCTTTTATAGGAGATACAAATATGCATAACAGACTTGAAATACACTAGGAGGTAAAAAATGAGCAATCAGTTACAAAATGATAGCAGTGTTTGGTACTACGACAGTCTGTATTTAATGTAAAGAAATACAAGCAACACTTGGGAAACAACATCTAGGGAAATAACTCACTAATAATGGGAAGTGGTACTAAAACCAACAGTGACAGGGAGCTGTGGTTGTCATAAGAGAAAGATTTAACATAAACATGTAATATCAATATGATAGTACATAAAAAGCATTACTTGTACAAAAATAGAAGTTCACCTTTCTAAGGGGAGTTAACAAAGAAGAAAGCAATTTGTTATACAGTTTTGTGAGCCAAATCTTAGCACAATGGTTTGGTTGTAAGATTACTGTTTTATTGGTCTAGGGCTCACCCCTGAGCTCTTGACACTGTCTGAGTAGAGCTTCACATGTTCTTCCCATGTTTACACTGGTTTTCTCCCTTTTTCCAAAAACAGGTTGGTTGACTGATTATACTAAATCATTCATCTTTTCTCTTGTGGCCAAGGACATGATTAATATGTCCAAGAAGTACCATTTCACTTACTGTGTTGGCATATAAATAAAAAAATAATAAGTAAAGACATAGGTATAATGAAGGTTTTTCTCAAAAGGAGGCATTATATGTCTAAGCACACATTATGAAAAGCAAGAGGACCAAGTGTACATTTACTGAAAATTAACTATTGTATTGTTTTAAATAGTATTAAACTAATGCCACTGGTGGCAAACACACCCTATGACTATTTATAACCACATTTTAAGATGCTGCAGTTTTGAAACTGGAACATATAGTAAGGTGTGTTTCAGGGATTTAGACTTAAGGAGTTCTGTTTTCAAATGGCATCAATTTTATATTTAGTAATGTTCAACATATTTCCTACTGAAATGCCAGCACTCAAAATGCTGAGAGCCAAAATTCTGAAAAAAAAGACTGAAAACAGTGAATCTCGAAAATAGATATTCTCCTTAAAACTTTTTTGCAGGGGGGCAAGCCACTCAGACCTCCTGAACTTATATATATCAACTCAGATATCACCATACCTAGGAGAAAAGGGAATATTCAGAGAAATTGCATCTTGGACTTAGTATATGTTTGTCCTTTCGGCCCTTCAGTCTCCGCATTTCAGGACTCACTCTAGTGGGGCCTTATATTTCAAATGGTTACCTAAAAGGATGTTTCAAAAATACTTAACATGTATAGCCTTCAGGAAATGAATGCAGACAAAGGGAAAATAATGGAAAACATAAGTATCCACTCTGTTACAAAATTCCATCAGTTTCCATATCACAAGTATCACAAAACATCTAGAGCCCTTTCCATCACAGGATTCAAACACATCAGTAATCAAGAACTGGTGACAACACTTCATTTACTGATCTTAAACAGCACCTTCTCATCTGTTCCCTAACCTAGCTAACCCTAGTGAAATGCTACTTCGCACAATGAAATCAGCTTTGAATTCCAAGTTCTAATGCCATTTGACACCTGTGATTTGTGTCTTCTGGTAAGTTGCACTGATTGTAATGTAAATACTATACATAGTCAAAATCAGTCTGTGATGAAAGGAGATACTGCCAGCCCAACTAGCTGGAATTTTGTAAATAATTATATATCATTTTCGAATATCAACATGATTCATATAAGTTGCTTATATTACAAATGTATTAGAACTGTATGTCATGTATATATCAAACTAGGTTTGTACAGACATGTGTTTTGAAAAGATATTTATAAAATGCTTGTGCTTAAAGATGTATCCACAGTGTGCTCTGCTGGAAGAGAACAGAAATGTTCATGCACCATTGTAACTGTTTAGATGTATGTATTTCAAAAGTAAAGTTTAGAAAAATAGCTGAAATTAAATTACTTTATAGGCTAGGCTGGAAACGCAGAGTCTGTGCTGAGAGGTTTTCTGTATTGTCTTGGAAGTGTTTTATTGTTTTATAACTTCCAGCATTTGCCAAAGATCTGAGGAAAAGCCCTTGTCTATGTATTTTTACAGGTAGATGCTAAATGCTACCAGCTGCCATCAATGGTTGTTTTGGGCCTGGGGACTAGAAGTCAGATGACAAGAAATGATGTCATTCTGCAAGCTAGCCCAGCAGTAATATTTGAGATATTAATTTGAGAACCCTCTGAGAGAGACACAGCATTCTGTATTCTGTCTTGGACCTGATAACAACAGCAATAAGAACCACTCACCACATCTGCCTTGCTCTGCAAGTAAGTTTCAAGGGAATAGTAACTCTCTTAGATATAGTGAGGAATATATCAAAGCTTAGTTTAGATATTTTTCTTCATCTATTTGAGACTATCCTGCAATATTGTTTTAAACATTTCCTGTGATTTCGGACTATGATGTCACTGTAAATATATGTTTAGTATTGTCTTGTTATTTTATTATTTATTATTAAATATATTTAAACTTTTCATCTTGGCTGATCTGTCTAGAAATATTTAAGTTCTGAGAGTACTTGCATATTTATTTGGTGACACTGTGGGTCACTCCTAATAGCCTTGCTCTTGGTCAAACTACAATTTGTACTAATAGTAACATTACACAGTAAGATTGGGCACCCTTTGAAAAGGGCCTTAATGTTACTGATGGCACTGGCTGGTGGCAGTGATAACTACCTTATAGTCTGGGATAAAGGGAGCATAACTAGTAAACCTGTGCCAGCCTTTTCCAGGTGTGTGTGTGTGTGTGTGTGTGTGTGTGTGTGTGTGTGTGTGTGTGTGTGCGTGTGTGTGTGTGTGTGTGTGTGTGTGTGTGTGTGTGTGTGTGTGTGTAAATCAGACCTTAAAGAGTGTGTGTGTCAGCTACTTGGGCAGGAACACGAAGCACTGGTTGGACGGAGAAGGTGCTGGAAGTCTTAGTTGGGCCACTCAGCTGAGATCTCAACTCTATAGCTGTGCCAGTGGGGAGTCTTACTGGGGATCTGGAGAAAGAGGTAGAAACCAGAACCGGACTGACTGTGGTCTTTGTGTGCTCTTAAGGAGAATTTGCACTTGATGCAGAGAGCTGCATCTAGAAATACTGTGTGTGTACCTGTCATCCTCTCAGTGTACATCCCCCACTGGTGTCAGCAGTGAGGACTGGGGCTCCTTAATTACCAGTACAGTGGAGGGGCATCACACAGTCTATGATGTATGATATATATGATAGGAAATACTGTACATAGTATCACTCTATGATGTACGATATATATGATATCTCTGGTTTGTCTTTAGCAAAAAGCAATTATCCCAGTACTGAACATTTTCACTGTATATATATATATATATATATATATATATATATATATATATATATATATATATATATATATATATATATATATATATATTAATATATATATATATATTTTTTTTTATTGCTGTTAGTTTTTTTGTTCTACTCTTCTAGTGCATATTTTATTTTTGGGTCAGTTACTCTTGAAAATGGTCCAGCAACTGAGCTATACGCTTGCATGTTAACAGAGGTGAAGTAAACAAACATAGCTTTTATATTCTTCAAGGGAATCAATAGAGACCCATAGCCTAGCACCTAACTAAAACAGATCTAGTAGAACAAAAATGTATAATCTGAAGTTTGGAAAACTAGATTCATATCAACTCTTCACAGTGGTTGCACTAGTAGATGATATATGAGATTTGTTCTGGTACAGTACTAACCGACCCAAGATTTATATACACAACTGTGCTGCTGAGTGTTGAGAAGGGTGCCATGAATGACAGTATAATGTACAGTTTATTTCCATGGCATCTTAGTGTGCAATTTATTTATAAGTGGCATTGTGGAAGGAAAAGAATCTGTGTAACATCCATATGGTGCATAGTATAGCGAGCTTTGTGGCCAGCATTCAAAGAGCAAAGTTGGCTTTAATAGGAGATGGCTGTGTGTGCTGTGTTTTAATACAGACTCACACATACAGACACATACACACATACATACACCTACACAGATGCACACAGCATTGCATGTTGACAGCTGTATGCAAGGTGGACTATTGTGGCTACTCTAATTCAAAATGTTCAGAACTGTATTTTGCTCATTAACCATTCTTGCATGCTGTTTCCTATTTACATTTCATTTGAGCTTTGTATCCTGTGAGTGACATTAGAAATATATGCTGTTCTGCTATATTACAGGGACCTTTGTACCTTGCATGTGGATTTACCTCCATTGCTCTTGTGCTAAAGGAGCAGTGCCAGCAGGTTACAGGTGACATGCAGCAACTTGATGTACTTTGTCGTCTGCAGCATGCAAGCCCAACATGTGTGTCTGCACACACTTGCATACACACGCAAACACAAACCCACATCAATGTTTCTATCGATTTAACTCTATATTCCTTTATCCATGTCTATAAATCTCTCTCTCTGAATATATATATCTGGGGAAGCTCGTGTGTTTTTTATAAATATGGTCAGTCACAATATCTAATTGCTCAACTTTAAATGGAGGTTTATTAAGGAAGTGAAGAAAGCTCTTTGCTTTCAGAATTTTGCAATCAGCTCATGCATGAAATATAATCAGTGCAGTTTCACAGAATTTCCCCAGTGTAATAGACAGTTCTGACAGTTATAATTTAATTCATAGCTTTTTGCTTCAGAATAACATCTCCATATACTTTAACATCTAGGTAGATAGCTTCTTCTAACAGTTTCCAAGCATCTTGACTTTCCTGTCACCTTCCACATATACCAGGCAAATGTGGACCATCTTCCAATTTACGAGTAATCCTCCAAATTTACTTTCTTGAAACACTCAGTGTGAACTCAAGCCTCCACCCTAGAGCTTCTTGCAAGCTCTTCCAAGTCACAAACCTGGCTTCTTCTAGTGCTCCTGTTCCTTGTATATTCCCTGGGGCATGCTCATTGCCTTGTCCTGTATCTGCCATACTGGCTGGGAAGTGTAACACCTGTCTTGGTATATGCTGCTGCTAGAACACCAGCTTCCCATCCCAGCTCAGCCTCCATGCTGCATGAATGATCTAGTTCAGAACCCCCGGTACTAACTTCAGCAGAAGAGTTGTAAGCCCTGGACAGCCTGTCCACATTGTATGGTGGTGGCCCAGGTGGTGCAAGATCTTAAACTGAAAGGGCTTTAAGGACAGAGCCTACTTACCAAAGCTGGATTTACAATCTTTTTTGTCTATAGTGCCTTGGACTTAAACTGGAGTGTGGGGTTGGGAGATGGAGATGAACAGGAAGAAGCCTAGCAACACTGAAATTAGTTAAAAATGTGAGACTGTTAAACATTATTCACATTTGTGAAATATGGTTTTGCAAGAAAAAGTCTCTAAGAAAGATTAGATTTTTTTTTTTTAATTTGTTAAACTTGTTGGGAGATTGACAGGCATATATATGCCCCAGTTCATGTCATTAATATTTGGAAGGACACTAAAAGGAAAAAAAGAGGGATAAAGAGGGGAAAATGTAACTATACATAAAACAATGTTTGTTCTTGTGACAAAAGGAGGTACTGCCAGCACAGCTAGCTGGAATTCTCTAAATAATTATATGTCATTTGTGAATAGCAAATTGATTTATACAAGATGCTAGTGTTACAAATGTATTAGAACTGTATGCCATGCATGTATCAAACTGATTTGCACAGACATTTGTGTTGAAAAGGTTTTTGTAAAATGCTTGTGTTTGAAATGTATGCACAGTGTGCCTTACCGGATAGAACAGAAATGTACATGCACTATTGTAACTGTTTGAATAGGTTTACCTTCATGTGTGCGTTTTGCACAAGGGCGAGTAGCAGATGTCCGAAAGGACGTTTGCAAAGTTTGCAAATGTCGAACGGAAAAAGGTTTGAATGTGCAATGAGCAAATGCACAGTGACATTCGCTCATTGCAGATTCTGCATTTTAGGGCAGATTGCACTATAGTGGGGACTGGAAAATGGTCCCTTTCCCCACTGTAGTGCAATCTTGGAGTTAGAATATTAAAGTAGGGGGGTGGGGTGCACAGCCCCCCACATGGGGGGGTGCAGGGAGGCTTGCCCCCCTGCTTTGCACTTCATTACATTTTCTTTTTGACATTTATGTTTAAAAATCAGCAAATCTGCTTTTCAATTTGCTGATTTTCGAACATTGGAAACTGTCCCGGTTTTGATTTTCGTTGTTACGATTCACTCATATGAGCAATCGCACCAGTGTGTTTCACCGTTGTAAAGGTAAACCGTTTGAATGGAAACTGAAGGGTTAACCTCAGTGCAGCAAAGTTTAGAAAAATATCTGAAATTTAATCACTTTATAGACTAAGCCATAAAGACGCTATCTCACAGGTTTCAATGCAGCCAGAGATACAAAGTCTGTACTAGGAAGCTTTCTGTATTGTCTTTGGGATGAACTAATTACTACTCTAGATGCATAGAGGTATGCATTTTTTTTTATGATTTCCAGCACCTGCCAAAGATCTGAGGAAAAGCCCTTGTGTGTGTATTTTTACAGGTAGGTGCTAAATACTGCCAGCTGCCAGCAATGGGAGGTTTCATGAGAACTAGAAGTCAGATGCCAGAAATTATGTAATTCTGCAAGCTATCCCAGCAGTAATATTTTAGATATTATTTTGAGAAGTGTCTTAGTGAGACACAGAACATTCTGTATTCTGTCTTGGGCCTGACAACAAAAAGGACCTCTCACCACATCATTTGTCTTGCACTATTAAGTAAGTTATTAGGATATAGTAACTCTGTTAGATACAGTCAGGAATATAGTGAAGCTTAGTTTAGATATTGTTTTTATTTATTTGTCTAAGTTTGTCCTGCAATATTATTTTAAATATTTCCAGTGGTTCTGAACTCTGATGTCACTGTGGATATATACTTAGTATTTTCTTGTTATTTTACTATTTATTATTACATATATTTAAACCTTTCATTGTGGCTGATCTTTGTAGAGATATTAAAGTTCTGAGAGTACTTGCATATTTATTTGGTGACACTGTGTGGGGCACTACTAATAGCCTTGCTCTTGGCAGGGGCGGCCCGTGCTATTGGACTGCAGTCCCCCCCAGCTGTAAAAAAGAAAAGAAAAGATAAAAATGAAGGAAAATAAAAGATAAAAAAGAAAATTAAAAATCACAGACTTTCGCGCATGCGCACTATTCCAGACTGCTGCTGAGACAGATTGGGAAACATTTAAGAACAGAGATCCCAGAAGTCTATGCAGTTACAACTGCATAGACTGTCGCTGGAAACGGATCGGGGGAGGACTGCAATGTCAGCAGGCTGGAGTCTCGTCAGGGGAGGAACATCTCACGGGGAGGAACATCTCACATGGTGGATTTGATGCTCCAATGGACGTAATGCGCGGGCAGGTTTGTGGTGCTCTAACAGCTATGGATTCAATGGCACGAAGTGATCTACATCGCTCCAGGTGGGGGGGGGGTGTAAAATGCCCCAGTTGCTATATACTGGTGGCTAGAACAAACTCATGGTGGTGTGGTAGGGAATACCTCAGGCTTGAACCCTGTACCTTGTATGCAGGTGTTAAGGACCTGAATTCCCTACCCACCACCATTTGTAAAAAAAATTGCAGATTTTTGCCTCATATTTGATCTGATCTGTTCCTCATAATATCTATGGTTTCTAAATGTTGCAATGCTTGATATTTGATGGTGCAGTGGTAGCATTGTTGCCTCACAGCTGCAGGTTCTCAGGTTTGATTCTTGGCTGGGGTGCCTTCTGTGTGGGGTCTGCATCTTGTCCCTGTGTTTTTTTTGTTCCAAGTCAGACTGTCCTGATTAACAAATGTTAAATAAAATTGACAGGCATTTGAATTTCAGACTTCAGGTTTCTGAATGTTTAATTCCTTACATATTTGATGGTGCAGTGGTAGCATTGTTGCCTCACAGCTCTAGGTTTTCGGGTTTGATTCTTGGCTGGGATGCCTTCTGTGTGGAGTCTGCATCTCATCCCTGTGTTTGTGTGGATTTGCTCTGGTGTCCTGCAATTTTACAAAGACATGTGTCTGCAGTATTTCTCCCTGGGCCTCTGCTGAAAATTGTTTTTGTTCCATCAGAAGTAAAATTGACAGGCATTTGAATTTCAGACTTCATATTCTTCAGAAAATACATAGTAACACAACCTTTTATTCTAGCAAGTTTCTAAGTTTATAAGATGAATATTTGAAATTTGTCCTTATTTTTGGGACTGTATTACCCCATTATTGGCTTTGTCCAGGTTTTTTGTGCAAATGTTGACAGCTATGGCAAGAACTGAATTCACTGAATATGTTTGAGGGCTGTATTCCCTCATTACTGGGTTTGTCCAGGTGTTTTGTGCTAAGAGGTTGACAGCTATGGTGAGAACTGAATTCATTAAATGATAGCCATTTAAGTTTCAGTCTTCCTTTCTTTCACAAAGCAGCTGATTTGGCATAGTGGTATGTTGCTCTGACTGTTTTGCACAGGGACCTTGGCAGTAAAATGTATGGTGGTAACAGCATTTTTCTTTCACAAAGCAGCTGATTTGGCATAGTGGTATGTTGCTCTGACTCTTTTGCACAGGGACCTTGGCGGTAAAATGTATGGTGGTAACAGCATTTTTCTTTCACAAAGCAGCTGATTTGGCATAGTGGTATGTTGCTCTGACTCTTTTGCACAGGGACCTTGGCGGTAAAATGTATGGTGGTAACACAGCATTTTATTCTAGCAACTTTCCAAGATTATACAAGCAATGTTTAATGTGTCCCTGGTTTTTGGGCTTTTGCCCCCCCCCCTCAATAAATTTGGCTTTTTCCAGATTTCTTGTGCTGCGAAGTTGAGATGCAGTTGAGTATTGAGTAGATTTTACAAGGAGCTGAGAGCTGCAGGGGAAAAGAAGTTTAGTGCTGCTTATGCTAAGTCAGTTTGCATTGTTAATAGCACAACAGGTTGTGTACTTGCTTTTGATGCAGATGGTTGTTGGTTCTACTCCCACAAGGGGTGAATGCTGCCGTACTGAAAAAGTTAAGATGTTAACTATGAGCCTGTTATCAGTTTGCCATCCATTTCCTATTGCAATATTACTAGCTTATCATTTGTAATGTAATATAGGCAATTTATTCCTCAGGGGCATCAGACACTTTATTTTTCGATGAAGCCATGAAATATAAAGGTATTTGCTAGCAGCAATCTCTTCATTAGTTACAGATTTATTTAATGTGGAATTATTTAGATGACGTTTTTACTTCTTCAGAGATTGTGCATATTTACTGATAATGGTGGACTGTAGAAGTTTGAGTAGACTTTTATGATGGAAATGTTCTGAACTGGGCAGTTTTGTCATTATGGGTGCATGCATTTTGTTTCATTGTTTACTGGAAAGATGTTCTGAATTGGGCAGTTTTGTCATTATTGGTGCATGTGTTTTGTTTCATTTTTAACTGGAAAAATGTTCAAAACAATAGGAAGGTGTATCAAAGAGCACATGTATGTTTCATATACAAGGGGCCTATGATATGAAAACAGCCCAGAATTAATCTTCATCTGCCACTGGTAAAATGTATTTTCTTTGAATGTGGGTTTCAATGCTGTTTCAATGAATGTGAGTTTCAAGGGCAGAAAAGTTTTAATGCTAAGTTTGTTTAGCAGATGTCTTAGTGTTTCTGCTGTAAAATGCAAAATAAAACTTTCAAATGAAGTCCAAATCATCATACAAGTAAATCAGTATACACATTAGTGTTTATGGTAAATGGAGTGAAATAGCCAAGTAATGGATCATTGGAATGGCTGCAGGGGGAGGCTCCATTCGACCATGATTTTGTGAGAGGGAAGGGCAGCAAACTTAAAGACAGCCCCAGCTGAACTATACCTCCCAACTGTCCAGATTTTCAAAGAATGAATAGATTTTTGCTTCTTATTTTTGGTTTGTTCCTCATAAAATTTGCGGTTTTCTGGCAAATCATTTAGGAATTAAGTCACTAAATAATGACACACTGAGTTTCAGACTTCATAACCTTTAGAAAAATGCATGCTAAAGTAAGACCTGTTGTTCTATCAACTGTCTCAGTTTATACAAGAGCAATTTTTAGTACTGTTTATATGTTCCCCAAATATATTTGGCCTTGTTCAGATTTATTGCATTAACAGGTTGAAAGGTACATGCAAATAAATTGCTTTATAGAATTAGGCATAGCCAAACCTCTCAACTGTCCCTGATTTTGGCTCAAAATGTTGCTCTTCCCCCTAATGATCCCTCCGCAAAATAGCAATTTTGGAAGAAAACATGGAGGTTTTACAGTTAAGAAATAACTGTAATAATCAGAGTTATAGATTACTTTTATTTCAGAAATGCATGTAGATTATTTTATTTTGTCAGCTGCTCAAGTTAGCAGTACTAATATTAAAAAAAGAAAAAACGGAGGCTACAAATCACGCCAGTCAAGTTAGAACCAAATTCCTTTACTAAAATTTGTAAGCGCTTTCATGCAAAACGTTGCTTGCACTTCTTCAGACAAAATTAGAATAAAACACATGACATTTTATATAAAAGTACTTGAGCCAAGCCCCAAGTTAATTAATTGTCGGGGCCTTAATTTAATTAACAATTTTAAAACAATTGATACCAGATTTAAAGCTTCAGGCTCAAGAAGCACATAAACTTCTGTTACTTTACTTTCTACCATACCAACTACCAACAACATGTGCAGCAAAGTACAACTTGTTTTTACATACAGACAAATTACTAACATATTTCATGAAAGGTCTCCTAAAGAAGTATATATATGTATGTATGTGTATTGTTTTTTTAAAAAAATACTTTATAAAATAAATTATATTGTAGAGTAAATTTAATGTCACAATTAACTTTGAATGAGAAAAACCATATTTGTTCTATATGTATTTTTCAAAAATTTATTTATGTAATTTTTAAAAATAAATTCATGTTTTCTAAATCCAATAATTCTGCGTTCTTTTATATCCAGAAAACCAAAAATGAAACTAAATACCTAAACATTTGTATGTATTAATAAAAATATATGTATAAATACTATATATATATAACCCTCTATCTGTCCAAGGCTTTAATATTGAGTAAACATTTAATGGAACACATATCATTAATGCCTGGATGAGTATATGCATTTGTTTTCAGTTGCCAAAGAAGCTCATGTTCTTGCAACTTTAAATACCATGCCCCCCCCCGGGATTTTTATCTACTTTTTCCACAACATTGAACAAAAAACTATGAGAATTGTTTTCAATAATGTGCCTAGCTAAAGCGTTTGAAGGATTTTGTTTAGATATAGCATATAGATGTTCATAAATTCTGGTTTTTAATAACCTTTCTGTTTTACCGAAGTAATAAGCCGGGCATTCTTTACACTTTGCAAGGTATACCACCCCCTGGCTCTCACAATTATATTTGTCATTGATGTAGTATTTAATGCCTCTAATAATGAAGGTTGAACCTGTCTGTATGAAGCTACAATATCTACATCTACCACACTTAAACATACCCTTATTGACTTTAAAAATTCTAAGCGGGAATTCCAATAAGTTTTTTGTAGAAAGAGCCTTCTTATATACTATATTCGGTTTGGGACCCAATAGGGAATATAGTTTTCTATCTCGTGTAATATATTCCCAGTTGTTTTGTAAGACACATCTAACATGTGTAGCGTAAGAGTTAAATTGTGTCAAGAAACTAGTATTATAATTTTTTTCAATGTTACTATTGTTCTCACTTTCAGTGATATTATTAGCCAAGATAATATCTTGTTCTGTGTTATCAAAAACACTATTTGTCCCTTTAAAAATTGGGCTAAACAATCCGGCCTTCCTTTTGTTATTAACCTCAACATAAACTGCATTTATTAGTTTATCCGGATACCCTCTGTTGTTAAACATTTCCCAAAGCTTCCAACATTCCTCCTTAAATGCTTCATCTGTGGAACACATTCGGGAGGCACGGACAAACTGTCCTTTAACCACCCCTTTCTTTTGATGATAGGGGTGGCAACTGGTAAAATGTAGGAATGAGTTGCTGTATGTAGGTTTTCTATGAATTTTTGTGGAAAAAGTATTCTCTGTTATGTCTTTTTTAATATTGATATCTAGAAAGTTAAGAGATCCATCCCCAATTTCATAAGTGAAGTCTAAGAAAGAAGTGAAAGAATTCATTTCGCTAATTAACTCTATAACCTCATCTCGTGTACCATTAACTATCATTAGGATATCATCTTGATAGCGTGTATACCACACTATAATTTTCTTAAAAAGATCATGAGGAAAAAGCAGTGTCCGCTCCCAATAAGCCATTACTGTATTGACGAAACTTCCCCCAACCGGGGAACCCATCGCTACTCCTGTTTGTTGTAAGTATATGTCCTTTTTAAACATAAAATAATTATTCTCCAGAATAATTTCCAAAATGGAGATAATTAGATCCACATCATTCCCCGGACACTTTTTTGACAACAAAAAATCACGGACCCATTCTAGTCCTATTACATGAGGAATGACAGTATATAAGTTCTTAACATCCGCTGTCACAAATATTAAGTCAGCTTTAAAGGGAATCTCATTAAGACACTTTAGGACATGCCAGGAATCCTTACATATCTGGCCTTCTGTCCTAAGAAACTCTTTCAATTTGTTGTCCACCCATTTAATACAGGGATAGGTAATAGAGTTCCGTCCGTCTATTATGGGCCTAAATGGGGGGTCTTGAATATTTTTGTGAAGTTTCGGGATGCCAAACAACACTGGGGTAAGGGGTGCTGGCATGGAAAAATAATGATACAAATCAAGTGAAATACAGCCATCAATGAATAAATCACTTAAAAAATCCCTAATTCTTTGATAAGCTTGATTAAATTCATTTAGTGATACTTTTTTGTATTCTTCAGAGGAAAGTAAAAGGTACATTTTTTCAACGTAATCATTTTCATGCATCAAAATAGCTCCCCCGCCTTTATCAGGCTTCATTACTCGTATCTCATGAACTCTCATAAGTGTTAGTTCGATTTCCTTAGGTGACATCAATCTATTTTTTCCAATTTCTTTGTACAACCCCCTTAAATGAATTTCTGTAATTTTTTCAAAAACCATTAAGTTGTTATCTAAAGGGGGATTGAATACACTGGAAACATGTTCATTAGTAAATTGATTGACATTTTTGTCACCAAAGAACATTTTTAAATTTAATTTACGAACGAATAGTTTCAAATCACAAAGCACTTTAGCAATATCAAACCTGGGAGGTAAGACAAAAGTGAAGCCTTTAGCTAAGAATTCAATAAAGTCAGAACAAATTTCTAAGTCCATAAAGTTATACACCTTAAAGTCATTGCTCTTACTTGACAAAATGTTTAAAGAGCTTTGGTTTTCATTGTCTATTACTTCTATCTGCCTTTCCGCTTGTTGGCACCGAATTTGTTGTGGCCTTTGCGGTTCCAACTCGTTTTCTTCCGGGGACCGTACTGATTCTGCTGAAAACCCTGTTGCTGGTTTTGTTTTGTATTAGACTGGTTATTTTGATTACCAACTTTCTTCTTGTTATTAATACGCTCGCTGCGTCGCAGATCTTGGGGGGATACATCATTGTCTGAAAAATGACTGTTATCTATGTTCAGGAAAGTATCCAAATCGCCTTCCCCTGCAGGATGTATATCCGTATCCGGAGGGTGATTAGGTGCGCGTGCCATAGAGGGATTGACGTGCGCATTCTTGTTAACCGGCGGATCAGGATAAGCTGTCCCTTTTTCATAGGCTAACATGTCCCTATGAATTTTCCTCTTTTTTGTTTCACCAATTTTGTTAATCAAGATGTTAATACTCGAGTAAATTCTAATATAATCGTACTCGTAACGGGAAAAGCTTGGATCAGTTTTAATCAATTTGTCCGTAACTGTTAATTTTTCATTTAGAACTGCCATTTGTTGAGAATATTCTTCGATTAGCAGCTCCAAAAACTGAAACCCTTGCTGGTCGAAATGCTGAATTAAGCGTAAATGAAAATCTGATTGCTTTATTGTTCCTGATGGGTATTTCCACTGCCGGAGACCCTTTGGAACAATTTTAAGGTTTATACATTCACGCAAATAAATGATTTCAACCTGCAACTTTTTAAATTTTAACAAATAGCCATCTAGTTGTTTAAGATTACCAACTATATTGCAATTGTTATCATTGTCCTGCATTCTCTGCTGGTTCGTTGCATCTGTATTACCCGATAGGTGAAAATTAATATTGGGTACTTTGCAGAACTCTTCAAGTGTAGGTAAATCATTGGAAATAGCATTATTTTCACGTTGACTCCCGTTTCCGATTTGAGTAGCCTGACCTCTTCCCTGTCCAAGAGGAATGCTACTTGGGTGAGTAGTGGGACTCGCTGCACCAGCGAAAGTAGTTGGTATGTTATTCGTTGATGGAAGTCCCAAAGCTGGTAAAGTTTGAAAAGTTATACCTGTTCTGGGACGAAGAGCTGACAAATTACCTAAACTTTGGGACTCAACTCTTGTAGCCAAAACTTCGACACGTTGTGTTAGTTGATGAATTAAAGCAGTTAAATATCCAACTGCATCGACATCTTCATTGGTTCTATTAGCTGTTGGGCTGGAGCCAAACAAATCCTGTGACTGCAATTGCAAGCCGCCGTTACTTTCAGCCATGAAACAGAAAAAATCTTTATAAACGTTGAAAAAAGAAAAAACGGAAGCTACAAATCACGCCAGACAAGTTAGAACCAAATTCCTTTACTAAAATTTGTAAGCGCTTTCATGCAAAACATTGCTTGCACTTCTTCAGACAAAATTAGAATAAAACACATGACATTTTATATAAAAGTACTTGAGCCAAGCCCCAAGTATTATTACTTCCCCGGCTTATTACTTCGGTAAAACAGAAAGGTTATTAAAAACCAGAATTTATGAACATCTATATGCTATATCTAAACAAAATCCTTCAAACGCTTTAGCTAGGCACATTTTTGAAAACAATTCTCATAGTTTTTTGTTCAATGTTGTGGAAAAAGTAGATAAAAATCCCAGGGGGGGGCATGGTATTTAAAGTTGCAAGAACATGAGCTTCTTTGGCAACTGAAAACAAATGCATATACTCATCCAGGCATTAATGATATGTGTTCCATTAAATGTTTACTCAATATTAAAGCCTTGGACAGATAGAGGGTTATATATATATATATAGTATTTATACATATATTTTTATTAATACATACAAATGTTTAGGTATGTAGTTTCATTTTTGGTTTTCTGGATATAAAAGAACGCAGAATTATTGGATTTAGAAAACATGAATTTATTTTTAAAAATTATATAAATAAATTTTTGAAAAATACATATAGAACAAATAAGGTTTTTCTCATTCAAAGTTAATTGTGACATTAAATTTACTCTACAATATAATTTATTTTATAAAGTATTTTTTAAAAAAAACAATACACATACATACATATATATACTTCTTTAGGAGACCTTTCATGAAATATGTTAGTAATTTGTCTGTATGTAAAAACAAGTTGTACTTTGCTGCACATGTTGTTGGTAGTTGGTATGGTAGAAAGTAAAGTAACAGAAGTTTATGTGCTTCTTGAGCCTGAAGCTTTAAATCTGGTATCAATTGTTTTAAAATTGTTAATTAAATTAAGACTCCAACAATTAATTAACTTGGGGCTTGGCTCAAGTACTTTTATATAAAATGTCATGTGTTTTATTCTAATTTTGTCTGAAGAAGTGCAAGCAACGTTTTGCATGAAAGCGCTTACAAATTTTAGTAAAGGAATTTGGTTCTAACTTGACTGGCGTGATTTGTAGCCTCCGTTTTTTCTTTTTTCAACGTTTATAAAGATTTTTTCTGTTTCAGTACTAATATTAAAGTGTCCCTTCTTTGACAGGTTCCCAGCTGTATTGTGTGGCTATTTTATATTTTTACGTCACATTTTTGGTCCATTTTTCATAAAATTGTGGTTTTTTTTGGCAAATTAGTGACAAATCATTAAATACTGAAGTTAGAAAATAATGACAGACATTTGAGTTTAAGATTTCATACCATTCAGAAAATTCATACTAATGCAAGACCTATTCTATTATCTTTCTAAGTTTATAAGAGCGATATTTAAAAATTGTCCTTATTTTTGGGTCTTTGTCCCACTTCTTTGTGTGGCTTTGTCCAGATTTCTTGCTCTGAGGTTGAGAGGTATGACAAATGTGTCAGGGCCATCACAGTCAGCCAGAGACATTTCAAATTGTGACATACTTGTTGCATCCCACTCCCCCATGTAGTGACTCTGGATGTGTCGAAGCAAGGCAAGGAGTAGTTATGCAGTGTAAATGTGCAGAGTATCCCCCCCCCATCCAAGGTAGGCACAAGTACTAGAGTGGCTTTTCATCTGTCCTTGATTTTTGCAGAATGGTCTAGTTTCTGTCATATTTTTTGTACTGTTGATTTATGCTTATTACTCAAAGTGCCTGTTGCTCTGTGTTTAAGTAGCAATACTTTAATGACCATCAGGTAAGCTTGGCTGAGATCGTAAGATGCAAGTAAGCTTTAATAAGCATACTGTTAAAGAATTGCCAACATTGAAAGCCTTTCTGTTGTTGCCAAATAGAGAATTCTTAACTAGATAATGTATAAGCCGTGGGTATTGAAATGCATATGACAGTATTTGTCATAAAGGACAGGATTACATTATTTTAAGAAGCTCATTATACTTGGAGACTTCCAGTCATCTCTGCAGGCTTTACCTGTAAACTAAACAGAATGCCAATCGTGTGGTCCATAACCTGTACAGTAATCCTTTTAAGCAATGTATCTTGAGCTTATTTCTTGTTTGCTTTTCATTTTTTACTTTGATCATGCTTTCCCCATGAAACAAGTAGATAGTTGTCAGGCAGCAGGTCTTTTTTTAGATAAGAAACATTTTTACAAGTGGGGGCATCAGAGATTTCTACTTTCAGCATGTTACTTGGTACTTTAATAAAGCTGAATATAAATTATAATTAGAACTGCAGTGCAAGAAGTGGTTTGAGTTGAGTGCTGCTTGTTTTTCTTATACTTGATTTTGACTGGCATTCCATTAATGTATTTAAAAAGTAATTTATTTTTTCATGCCTCACAACCTTTTTATTTCCATCTAGATATTAAGTAAGCTGTCATGCAGTCAATGCATTGAAATATTTTTATTCTTCTACACTTCATTTTGTCTTGATTGGACTCTCATAATGATGGTTTGGCACCCAGGGCCGCACCTCTTCCCATTGACCCCACCCATTCAGCTGCCTCCTGCAGCCCCCCCTTTGATTTGAAGTCACCAGCCGCCACTGGCTCTTGGTCAAACTAACATTTGTATTAATATTAATTTTACTCAGTATATTAGGTACTCTTGGAAGAGCCTTAAGGTAGCTGGTGAGGGGTTCTGGTGGCAGTGGTAACTACCTTATAGTCTGGGCAAAAGGAGTCATAGCTAGTAAACCTGTGCCAGCCTTTCCCTGGTGTGTGTGTGTGTGTGTGTGTGTGTGTGTGTGTGTGTGTGTGTGTGTGTGTGTGTGTGTGTGTGTGTGTGTGTGTGTGTGTGTGTGTGTGTGTGTGTGTGTGTGTGAGAGAGAAAATCAAATCTCAAAGTGTGTGTATGTTAGCTACTTGGGCAGGGACACAAAGCACTGGTTGGACAGAGAGATATTGGAGGACTTGGCTTGGAACCCTGACTAAGGACTCAACTCTATAGCTGTACTATTGGGAAGCCTTACTGGGGATCTGGAGAAAGACAGAGGAAGCAGCCCCAAACTGACTGTAGTCTGTGTGTGCTCTTAAGGGAAATTGCACTTGATGCAGAGAGCTGCATCTGGAAGTACTGTGTGTATACCTGTTATCCGCCCAGTGAACTTCCCTACCACAGGTGCCAGAGGCAAGGATTGAGGGTCCTTGATTGCTGGCCCAGAGGTGGGATATCCATGTCACATATTGGTTGGCAGTGGTGGGTCATCACAATTCTTAACAGTATTTGTATAAAACATTTTATGATATAAATTGCATGTTATATGGTGAAGTATTTTCAGTTATTGTGCTTGATAAAGACACTAAAGTAAACAGGTGATTTTGTCTCACACTCTCTTTTTTAGTTTTAAGAAATGTAGGCATTGCAATGTAAAACAAGAAGAAAGGCTGGTAAAAAGCATGTTTAAGTGAATAGGTTGTAATCTTGGGTTGCTAGTTTGGAGGATGGATGTAAAAATGCACCAATTATGATATATGTAGAACTGAAATGTTTTCTTTTACTTTAGCATAGGTGAATGTCTGGATTAATGGCCTTGGCTTAATCTAATGAGAAATTGTTTTTTGTGAATGTAAGTGGGTTTTTCAAAAATGAGAGAGCACAATGTAATAAATAGTTTTCTTTAAATAAATAAATGTTCAATGCCAGTTGAAAAATCTGGAGCTGAGGACAGTTCTACATTTTGTTCTTATGTTTCCATGGAAACAAGCTGACTAAAGGTGAAGGCAATAAATCAAGATGTCTGGACATTGTTTATTGAAATAAATGTGAAATGTAAAGGTACAAGGGGAAGCAGTTTAGTAAAAAATAAAGTTTGAAATTACTGGAAGTGAATAAGAGATTGCAGCTTTTCTGGTAACTAAATACTTTAACGCATTTACTAGAACAGTGTATACTTTAGTTTAATTTAAAATAGCCAGTGCACCTTTTCTTAAGGCTAAAAGTTAATGTTTTCTGAAGACATATAAGTTATTTTTCACATCTGGGAGGGGAATAAAGATAAGTCAAGAACAGACAACATTTAGCATAAGTAGGAGCACAGGTTGTAACATGCATCTTACTATGCATAACTGTTACTTTAGGTTAGATTTTGCCTGTGTGTGCTGCTGTTGATTTGGAACAATTGCTCCTATCAGGAGGGTTAAAATTCATTATTTGAAGATGTACATAGTTTTGTGTGTTTCCTTTAAGTTAGTAGTATATAGGGGTATTCTAAGGGTATTTTTGAGGGTTTTATTAAAACAAAAAAAAGGCTTGTAAAATGTGACATAGGTTCAAATAGAGATGACAAGAAACACATGTATAAAAATCAACCTGCCAGGCATAGCTGGAAATAGACATTTAACAAAGCTGCCATATATTATTGGTAGGAATAATAACTTCTTATCATAATGGCTGCACTAAATATCTTATTCTGGAATGTGAATGTCCTCACAGGTAAAGACAAAAAGGAAGGAGCATTGCATTATATCAAGAAATACAGAGTGCAAATAATGATTCTACAGGAGACACACTTGGAAAGAAATGAATGTGTGAATTTGTTAAAGAAGGGATTTCAGAAGGGATATTCAGCACAGTATCAGAGTCAAAGGAAAAGGAGAGTGTGATGATGCAAGGTATTTCCAGCTATGCCAGGAGAAGTATGACAAGAAGTAGTGGATGTGTAACATATGCCAGCATGGCTAGCTGGAGTTTTGTAAAAAATTATATGTCATTTGTATATCAAACTGATTTGTACAGGTGCTTGTGTTGACAATGTATTTGTAAAGCTGCTTGTGTTAAAAATGTACCAACAGTGGGTCCTGCTGGACAGTAAAGAAATACACCTGTATGTCAGACTGTATTGTAACTGTTGAAATGAATATATTGTAACAGAGGCTACTGGAAGAGAAGAGGTTAATCTCAGTCTAGCTAACTTTGAAAAATAGTCTGAAATTAAATTACCTGGTTTAAGCAATAAAGATTGTGTCTTACAGTTCTGATTGCAGTGAAAGGCAAAATGTCTACAAAAACCAGGACTAGGAGTCCAACTGTATTGTCCTTAGGGGTGAACTAATTGTTACCTTATAAGGGTGGAAGTTTTAGAAATGGTTTATAGCTTCCAGATGCTGTAACACATCTTAGCAAAGCTCTATGTGTGTATATGTTAACACATATGTGCAAGATTCTGTCTCAGTTTCTAGTAAAGGGGGTAGTGTGGGAACCAAAAGTCAAGTGACCAGATGTATGTGATGTCATTCTGTAATCCAGCACTGAAATGATGTTTTAATATTAGATGAGACAGAAGTCTCAGGGCAGTCTGTGTTTGAAACCTGACAAAGAAAGGTCACTCACCCACTTCATCTTGCCTTGCTTTAGTAAGTAACCAGGGAATAGTAATTCTTTAGATCAGTCAGGAAATATAGTGAGATTAGTTAAGTACTGTTTTTCTGTATATGTGTGAATCTATCCATCTGTGTTATTTTTAATATTTTCTGTGATTGAAACTTTGGTGTTTATTGTAAATAGATATTTAGTATTTTCCTGTTCTTTTATTATTTATTATTAAATATATTTAAACTTTTCATTGTGGCTGGTCTTTTAGATAATAGTTTAACCTTTGAGAGTACTTATATTTATTTGGTGACACTGTAGCTACTTCTGAAAGCCTTGCTGTTTGGTCAACATTACCATTGGTATTAGCATTAATTTCACTCAGTATAATTGGGTACCCTTGTAAGAGCCTTAAAGTAGCTGTCTGGTGGCAGTGAATCTATCTTATAGTCTGGGAAGAGGGGGGCATAGCTGCTAGATCTGTGCCGGCCTTTCCTAGATGTAAGTGTGTGAAAATCAAATCTTAAAGAGTGTGTGTGTCAGCTACTTGGAACAAGGACACCATTTCTGCAGAGAGAAAGGTGGAAACTTATTTGGGGCCTGTAAAGGAATTCTAGCCCCAGGTCTGGATTATGCTCCTGTGTACACTTAAGGGAAATTGTGCTTGGTGCAGACAGCTGCATCTGAAAATACTGTATCTATTTTTGTTCCAAGTGAACGTCCCTCACCGGTGTCAGTGGTGAGGATTGAGGCTCCTTGATGGGTCCTTATTATATCTTTGAAGACGCAAACCTTCAAATGCGTCTTTATTGAACTTAAAATTATGAAAATTTAAAACAGCGAAATGGCATATAAGCGATTTCTTTTCCTGTGAAATAAATCGCTTGGCCCAATAAAAAAAAGATCACTACAAACAAAACAAAGTGGGAGGCTTCACCCCCCCACACCCCCAACATGGAGGGTTGTGCCCCCCACACACCCATAACTAAATATACCAACTCCGAGATTGCACTACAGTGGGGAAAACAGCAAAGTAACAGAGGCGGCCAAGCGATTTCTTTCCCAGGGAAAGAAATCGCTTATATGCCATTTTACTGTTTTAAATTTTTGTTCTTTTAAGTTCGATAAAAACGCATTTGACAGTTGCGTCTTCAAAAATATAATAGGGAACCTCCTTGATTACTGGCCCAGAGGAGGGACGTCACAGAGAGTACTTATACTAATTGCTACAGGAGCTCCCAAAGTGGCACAAGAGGGGAAAAAAGATAGTAATGCTAAATTTGTGGTAGTAAGGGGCTACTGGCAAGGGAGGAGGATTACGCTGGCATGTATTTATATTTCACCTAAAACTGTAATTATGAAAGTTTAGAACATTTTGAGAGAAATAATCAGCTTTCAGCAGGGAACATTACATAAGGTGGGGACAGGAACTAGATTTGCAACAGTGAGGATGTATCTAGGGGACCTGTAAGGGAAAATATGACAAAAGATGGTAGATTTCTGAAGAAATATAGGAAAATATTTGGTATAGAAGACATAAATTCAGTACTGTGAACTCAGACAGGATTTAGGTATTGCTCTCCAAGGTGCAATAACTGGGCTAGATTAGACAGAAATTATATTTCAGAGGGGTTCCTATCACATAGTTGAACTTATACAAGTTCAAACCTCATATGGTCGAAATCATAAGTTCGAACTTGTACAAGTTTGAGCGTTTAAACGGAAATCTCCGTAAGGGGAGGTTTCCATTCATTTCAATGTGGTGTGATCTCGTAGCTGGTATATTTAAGTAGTGGGGGGTGTGGGGGGTGCAGGGGGGCTTGCCCCCCTGCTTACAACAGTTTATTTTGTTTTTACTTATTTTTTTATTTTTTTATCACTAGTCGAAGTTTTGTGTCTTCAAACGGAATGGTTCGAACATTCTGTGTTTGAAGTTATAAAATTCGACTATGTGATATAGACACATTTCAGAGGAGCATGTGCATTTAATTAAAAGCTTTGGCACACATCCAATAACTATTTCAGATCGTGCGCCAATGACAACTAAGATAAAAATGTAGGGTAATGAAGTACAAATGAGACACTAGCACTTCCCTACCTACATGTTAATAAGAGACGAATTTAAGGAGTGGGTAGATGGAATTATTTGAGAGTTATTAGGAAAGACAGAAATTTCTTCAGAAGTTATAGTAAGTGAGATAAAATGAAAGTGGAGTTTAAAAATAGGGTAGAAATAAAAGAAAAAGATATAGTTAAGAAGTAACAAGAATTATTTAGAGGGATTGACAGAGGTTAAAGTATTGCAGAATAAGGGAGAATCCCAAAGAAAGAAGAGGCACAAATGCAGCAAGCTAAAGAGAAAATAAGAGAGTATCTGGGTAATATACATGCGTTTAGAAAGATTCCTGTTAAGCAACTGTCTTTTGATAACTCTTTTGATAACTCCTGAGCACAAAACCCTTTAGCACGACTTAGGCAACTGAAAGTAGAAGGGGTTGTTGCTAAACTTAGGGAGCTTATAACATGAAAAATAACTGGAGATCCTGTAACAGTATTAAAGATATTTCAGAAATTTTATGAAAATTTGTATAAAGCACAGAAATGTGGAAATAAAGAAAAGGCACAAATGGAAATAGTTATTGAAGACTTAGGTATACAAAGGTTAGAGGTAGATGAGGCTCAACAATTAACAGTTAAGATAGGAGGAGATAAGATAAAAATGGTGATGTATAATCAAGCTGTAGGAAAGTCTCCAGGAATAGATGACATTCCTGTGGAAGTTTGGAAGCTAGGAGGGAAGAAAGTTATAAAGATCTGGAAGGTTTTGTTAATCAGAATTTTAAAAGGAGGGGAAGCACCAATATTCCGGGAAAAAAGCTGTGGTATCTGTAATGCCTAAAGATGGTAAAGACCCATTAGATCCAGCTTCATATAGACCCATTTCAATTTTAAATCATGATTATAAAGTGTTTATGTCTATAATGGCTAAAAGAATGGAAAAGGTGTTGCCAAAATTGATGGATATGGATCAATGTGGTTTTATGGATGGGAGGCAAGCATTTGACAACATTAATAGAACAATGATGATCCAGAGGCAAGCAGAATGCAGGAAAATACCACTGTTGTTCATGGGTCTTGATGCAGAGAAAGCATTTGGCAGAGTAAGCTAGGATTTTATGAGTAGGACAATGGAAGCATTTGTATTCCTTGATACAATAATAAGGTTAATTAAAAGGATATATGACAGATCACAGGAAAAAAATAAAGTCTTATAAGTTGTGTCTGAATAGAGGAACCAGGCATGGGTGTCCTCTTTCCCCTTTGTTACTTCTGCTATATTTAGAGCCACTGGCAAAGAATATAAGGGACACAGAATTTCAAGGATATAATTGGTATGGTAATCAAGAAAAGTTGGCTTTATTTGCCGATGCTATTATTTTATACCTGAACCAAAAATGTACATCCCAGTGTTGCGGAAACACTTTGAGACAATTATATATCTGTTCGG
This sequence comes from Protopterus annectens, assembly GCF_019279795.1. NCBI lineage: Eukaryota > Metazoa > Chordata > Ceratodontiformes > Protopteridae > Protopterus > Protopterus annectens. Next base: position 1,285,146,021 of record NC_056739.1, on the reverse strand, counting down.
GATATACAATTAATGAAGATAAAACAAAGGTTATAGCTGTAAACTATGGACCCAAACATGAATTGGTTCAGCAATAACCATGTTTATGGGGACAAGGTAAAATGCATTATTTAAGGGTATGGATTAAAAGGCATTATGTTATGGAAACTAAGGATATGTGCCAAGAGGCTAACAATATAATACAAAAACTGAGAAACTTGAAGCTCTTTTTTATGGATATGAATAGCAAGATACAAGCAGTGAAAATACTTTAGTATCTTTTTATATACAGGGCAGACATATTTTTATCAACCAGAGGAGAAGTTGTGGACAGTAATTAATAAAGTGTTGAAGCATTTTATTTTAGAGAGGGTCCTTCCAATAGAACAAGGCAGTTTAGGATTACCTGATTTGAAGGGATATTTTAGAGTTACACAGTTAAGGCTTCTATACATAACATAAGCAGGAAAGCTATAATTCAAAGTGTAAAGGGATTATGATTAAGCGGGGGGTGGGGGATTCAATAAATAAGGAGAGTGTGGGATTCTGGATGCAGATCTTTAAGGAAAATAACAACAGCCATATGTAGAGTTGCCACCTATCCATTTTTTTCTGGACTATCTGGAAATCAAACTAATTGTCCAGTAGTCCAGAAAACACTGTTTAAACTCTGGTATTCTGTTTCAAAAAAGGAAACAGTCTATCAGAGTTTCTTAAATTGGCAGATTTACTATGCCTTTTTACAGAAAAGCATAGTAAGTCAGCAGCAAGCAAGCATCAGGAAAGGGAAAAAAAGAGGGTGTCCCCCATCAGCTGATGTCATGATTATTTCAAAAATAGGTGGAACAAGGGTGAAAGAGGGGTGGAAATGGGCGAAGTTATGGGTGACACAAGGGGTGTTGCCTTGATCTGGTTTTAGCCACGACAAAAGGTGGCAACCTTAGCCATACGTAATACTCTATTCATAAAATATCAGAAAGTATTCTAAGAACTAAGCCAACAGTAGAATAGAGAAAAGAGATTCTGCTGATAGGGATGACTGCAGTTAGGGGTACAGAATTCAGCCAAGAGGGGGTTGGAATTTTCTAGAGAAAAATGGCAAAGGAACAAAGGTATTGGGAGCAAATAACCAGCGAGTGGAAGGTAATAGAATGGGGAGAGGCAAAGAAGATATATGGACTGCAGGATAGAGACTGCCTTCCCTACCAGAAATTGATATAGGTGTACAGGCAAAGAAAAATCGATAGGGGAATCATAAGTGAAAGGCTTCATCTGGTAGAGTTTTTCAATGAATCTAGAACACAAGCAGCTGTTAAAAAAGGGATCATTAATAGGGCATTTAAAATATTGCACAATGACTATAGGAATCAATCAGAGCAGGTTAGAAAAGTTTGGGAGGAGAGCCTGGAAAAGCAATTCACGAGGAAACAATGAGAGGACATATGTATGGCTCCTAAATATGCAACAAAGTCTAGAAGATTTAGGATTTCTTCTTGGAGTGTTTGCATAGGTATTTTTATACCCCAAGCAGATTGCAAAGAATTTTTTTTCGGGTAGATGCCAAATATTGAATGTGTGATGGGGAAGAAGGAGGTAACAGGGGATATATGTTTTGGGAGGGTAATGAGTTGGCAGACTTTAAAAATTCCCTACAGAGTACTTTGTCAGAAATATTTGGTAAGCAAATGGTTGTAACTAAGGAAAAGTACAGTTGTGTACCTACCGTAAATGTAGATGTTCGAGTGTATTCACTGTTGCAGTCATTAATCTTGGGTTATCCTGCTGGCAGGCTACCCTCAGTCAGCCAGAATTCCAAAGTCTAGGTCCAGCGTCGGTTGCTGTTGCCTCTTCCCTGATGTCAGTGTGCCAGGGGTATAAAAGATGCAGCAGACGCCATTTTCTTCAGTTTTTCTTGCCCCAGATGTCAGGTGCCCCCAAATTGGTAGCCTGAAAAATATACCAATAAAAATGCATGCACAAAAATAACATTTCCTTCATCTACAAGCAAATACACCAAATAGGTTGTATAGGATAGAGAAGTGCAGATAAGTCCCAGCAAAGAAAAAGGGGATGGTGGGTGGGTAACCTGGACTGCAACAGTGAATACACTCAAACATCTACATTTATGTTAGGTACACAACTGTACTATGTTCATCGCGTTTCACTGTTGCAGTCATTACTCTTGGGTTGAATCCCAAAGCTGAGGAAGGGCGGCTGAGCTAAATAGGGTTAGAAGAGGCTATGAGGCCCTGCAGAACTGCAGTGGCAAAGCCTGCTCTGGACTTAGAATAAAGAGGTAAGTGGTAGTGCTTTGTAAAGGTGTGCACTGAACTCCAAGTTGCATCCTCTAAGATATCTTTGGTTGGTACTCCTCTGAGGAAGGCTGCTGAAGTGGCTGCTGCTCTGGTGGAATGAGGCCTAATGCCCTTAGGCACTGATTTGCCATGTTGAAAATAGCAGAAATGGATGCAATGGCCTATACATTTAGAAATAGTCTGTTTTGAGATAGCCTTTCCATGTGATCCTGCAGCATATGACACTAAAAGTTGCTCAGTCTTTCTGAAAGCTTTAGTTCTGTCCAAGTAGAAGCGTAACTGCCTGTGTATGTCCAAAGAATGCAGAATTTTCTGTGGATTAGGATAAAAGGTAGGCAAGTGAATGGCTTGGAAAAGTAAAAGAAAAGTAAAAACTAACATTTATAAAGGCCAGTGTGTTAGAGCTATTAGAATGTGCTCTAAGTGTGTAGATATGGTCAAAGAAATCAAATATATCACATCTTTATTTTTGGATAGGGGATATAGGTTCATAGGTTCATAGAGAGACTCAAACCCTGAACCTTTTCTATGTCTATATGACATAGAATTAATGAACAAAGTTTCTAACTATGTTATTAGTCAATGGGGAATAAAATATTTACCATTATTAGGTACTAATACCATCTTGAATGACTCAGAAAATATTAGAAATACAACACCCATTATTGGTGACAACAAAATAATTTCCAGAAATTTTAATAGAGCCTGCGTAATTGAATTTGGTCCATTTAGTTATATTATTAAAGACATCATTATTAAAAATTGGCGTTTTTTAATTAATGATAGGGATATAGTGGATACACTAGGTACTGCACCGAGGTTTGTACATAAAATGGGTAGGAACATCAAGAAATACCTTGAACAAGGAAATAACAGGAAATATGTAACTAATGCCCACACATACAAATGTGGGACTTGTAATCAGTGTTCAAATATAAATGAAAATAGTCCAATAATATTAGGAAATAATAATAAAACCAAAATTTATCCACCTCGGGGCAGCTGCAAGTCTAACATGTTAGTGTATGTTGCTCAATATACAGTCTGTCCCTCTTTTTATATAGGGAAGACCGCGAAATTATTAAGACAAAGAGTATATTCCCATCTTTATTGCATTAAAAAGAAAGACATGAAAAATGCATTAGCCAGACATGTAGTACAAAATGGTAGTGATCATCAGTTCAAATTTGCTATTGTAGAGGTCATAAAAAGTGACCCTAGAGGAGGTAATATAAAAAAATTACCTAGCCTATAGGGAGTTATATTGGCAAGTTTTGACTGATGCTACAAGTACACCAGGTATTAATGATTATTTTACTATTAAACCTTTGTTATCGTTAAATAATTAACAATAGACATCAGTCAATAACAACATTAGCCAATATTATATGACAATCTTTTGTATTAATATGTCTAGGATTGTTATGAATGTATTATGGACACATACACACACCATGTATTTGTTAAAAGTTTTTTATACTCTATCACTTTAAGTACAGCCAAGTTTTTGGCGCCAATTTTAATTTAAAATGGAGATTCTTCATTTTTTTAACTGTTCTGATGAAGCTAGCATAGCCTAGTGAAAGCTCTCAACAACTTTTGTACAATAAACAGTCTTGGTTTTTATACCTTCCGGTGGATTTATTTTGCTGTTTTACATTTGGATGATCATTTTCGTGAGGATTACTTTTGGAGTTTTGCTACACGTTGTTCCACACGAGTTATCTGTTCAGTTGTCTGTCCAAGTAGAAGCGTAACTGCCTGTGTATGTCCAAAGAGTGCAGAATTTTCTGTGGATTACGATAAAAGGTAGGCAAGTGAATGGCTTGGTTAAGGGCCACACTGGACACCACCTTAGGCATAAATGTAGGTTTTGTCCTCAGAGAAACCCTGTCTGGATGAAAAATGATAAAAGGTTCCACAGCCATGAGTGCTTGTAACTCCGAGACTCGCCTTGCAGAGGTTATTGCTAGGAGCAGAGCTGTTTTCCAGGATAAGAATTTTATATCTGCTGTTGATGCTGGCTTGAAAGGAGGCAGTGTCAGTTTTTCCAAAACATAATTGAGGTCCCAGGCAGAAATTGGTGCTCTCCTTGGAGGTCTAATGTTTTTGGCCCCTCTGAGGTACTGCCTTGTTAAAGGATGAGAAAAGATAGGTGGTTCCATATTGTTATGGGCTGAAATGGCAGAGGCATGAATCTTAATTGATGAGAAAGAAAGGCCTTTGTTTCGCATCTCAGTTAGGTATAGTAAAATCTGAGGAATATTTGGTACACACATGTCACTGCCTTGTTCCTGGTTCCAAGCACAGAATCTCTTCCATTTTTCTGCATAAGATTTTCTGGTACTGGGCCTCCTGGCTTCCAAGATAACATCCATCACAGCTTTTGAAAGAGAAGTGTTCTGAGTGGCTACATTATCCACCATGCTGCCAGATTTAAGGTCCTGAGTTGGCTGTGCAGGATCTGATTGTTTTGTTGGGTCAAAAGTGAGAAGTTTGAAGCAATATCCATGCTGGACCTTGAGACAAGCTCTTTAGGATTGGGTACCAGTGCTGGCATGGCCAGTCTGGTGCAATCAGTATCATTTTTGGCTTCTCTTGTCTGACCTTTAGGAGTACCCTGGGAAGGAGAGGCAGTGGGAGAAAAGCATATACCGTTATATTTTTCCAGCTGAAGGATAGGGCGTCCACTTTCCATGCTTGCTTGTGATAAATCCTTTTGCAAAATCTCTGCAATTGGCAGTTGTGAGGGGAGGCAAATAGATCTATGTCTGGGCATCCCCATTTCCTTAGTATCATGCTGAAGACTTGTGGATCCAGTTTCCATTCGTGGGGATCCATGAGGTTTCTGCTTAGTTCGTCTGCCAGAGTATTTGTTTTTCCTGGCAGGAATTGTGCTTCCAGGTGAACTTGAAAAGCCAATGCTGTGTCCCATAAGGTCATTGCTTATCTGCAGAAGGGGTAAGAATGTGTACCTCCCTGCTTGTTTATGTATCACATGACCGTAGTGTTGTTTGTCTTTATCAGTAACTGTCCTGGATGAAGCAGGTCCTTGAAAGCTGTCGGGCATTTTGAACAGCTAGCATCTCTTTTTGATTGATGTGAAGATGCATCTGGTTTGCAGGCCATGTGCCCTGAATACATTTTCCTGCTTGGGCCCCCCAGGCATAATTTGATGCATCCGTTGTCAGTGTTTGTCTGGCTGTGGGTATTCTGAATGGCAGACCCTTGTTGTGGTGACAGGCTTCTGCCCATCATTGAAACTCCTGTTGCAGGCAGGGAATGAGTGCAATTACTGTCTCCAGGCTGTGGCAATGCTGAGTCCAAACACTTTTTAGATACCATTGTAGTTTCCTCATATGCAGTCTGGCATATGGAATTAGTAGAATGCAAGATGCCATGAAACCCAAGGCCTGCAGGATTTTCCTTGCAGATAAGTGGGTTTTTGTTGCCAATTTCTTGAATTAAGTAGTCAGTTGCTTTTGTTTGTCTGACGTGAGATAAGCCATCTGGGCAGTTGTATTTTAGCTTGCACCCAGGAATATTATCTCTTGAGAGGGCACTAGTTTTGATTTATTTTCATTTACTGTGTACCCTAGGCCAATTAGTAATCTTTTTACAAACACCAGATGCTTCAGAAGAATGTCTTTGTTCTCTGCTTGAATTAGGCAGTCGTCAAAGTAGGGATATATTTGAATTCCTTTTTGTCTGCAAAATGCAATTACTGGTGCCAGGCATTTTGTGAAGACACTGGACGCAGTAGATAAGCCAAAGGGCAGTACAGAGAATTGGTAATGGATTGAGCCAGCTATGAATCTGAGGTATCTTCTGCAAGATTGTCTGATTGGGACATGCAGGTATGCCTCTTTTAGGTCCAAGGTTATGAGCCAAGCCTTCTTGCCCAACAAGGGCAGTAGCTGCTGTAGAGTCAACATCTTGAATTTTGGACCTTCCAGAAACATATTTAGTATAGATAGGTCCAGCATTGGTCTCCAGGTTTTGTCCTTTCTGGGTACTAGAAAGAGTCTAGAATAAAATCCTTGTCCCTACTCTTGTTGTGGTACTTGCTGAATGGCCCTCATGTCCATGAGAGCTGTAATTTGTTTTTGTGCCTCTGCCCATTGATTGTGTGGCAGGTCTGGCAGATCCTTTTGACCTTGGTAGGATGTGAAAATGGAACCTGTAGTCTTGGGACACTATGTTCAGGACCCATTTGTCTTGGTTAATCATTTGCCAATTTGATGAAAAAAGTGCTAGTTTTCCCCCTAATGGGGGCTGCCAAATGAAAAGTGCTTGGATCTGGTAGAGGAAAGTCATTGAGACTGTTTCCTGTAAGGTTGTGATTTGTCTTGTCTGCTTTTGGAGGTATGGAGGTTTGGAGGTAGGAGCACCCCATTGTTTAGGCCTGTATGTGCCTTGGGGCTGAGATCTGCCTCTGGGACACCTGTATCTGCCTATTTGTGGTCTGTCTGACACTGGAAAGGACCAATTTTTAGAGGGCCAGTTCCTGCTAAACCTGGGTGGCTGTACCTGTAAGAAATCCTTGACTGTCTGCATGGATTTTGCTTTATCCTCCATTTTTTGAACACCTCTTCTGCTTTAGTAGCAAACAAAGTATCATGCTGTAATGGTGCATCTAATAATTTTGCTTTAACATGATCAGGCAGATTCTGTTCCTTTAACCAAGCATGCCTCCTAATAACAGAACCTGTAAGAGCGGCCCTGCAAGAGGCCTCCAGTGAATCATAACCACATTGCAAAGTATGCTTTCCCACTTGTTCAGCTGCATGCAATAAATTCTGCAATTCCTTGTTCTCTGAACATTCAGTATTTGTCAACATTTTCTGTTTAAGCAGTGACATTAAATATTGCTGATATTTAAGCATATGAAACTGACAATTTAAAGCCCTTACAGCCAGGATAGCAGAAGTGTAGACTTTTTTCCCCCATCTGTCTAGAGCCCTAGAATCCCTATCAGAGGGGACAGGGTTTTTGCAGTGGAAGCTTTAACCCCTTTGGGACCCTGAGATATAGTTTTTGGGTCAGCAGCGGGGTTTTTATACAGGAATTTATGAGAATCCGGGACCCTGTAGTATCTGTCTGGCTTAGCAGGTGTAGGGGGAAAAGAGTCAGGGGACAGGCCGGACTCTGAAAATACATCATCTACAATGTCCAGAACAGGTGGAATAGCAAGGGGTCTGTGCTGAGGAAGTAGCAGAAAGTTTCTGAGCCTTTTCTTAGATTCAGAATAATCTTGACTCTCCCAGTGGAAATGCTCCCTCATGGTATGCAGGGTTTCCCCAAAAGAATAATCCTCAGGAGGAGAGGCTGAAGGAATGGATTCTTCAGCATCAGAATCCTCATAGGGAAGCATGGAGTAATCCTGTTCAGAAGAGAAATCAGAGGAAATAGAAACCTGATCAGAAGAATCATACTCTGCCTCTTGCCTAGGCCTCTTATCAGGAGGGGGATGGGAGCCCCTGCTCAAACTAATTAGGTCTTCGGCCATTTTGAGCATCTGTTTTTTAGGCATGGAAGTCTGAGAAGGAGAATGCTGTACTTGTTTCTTTGTCTTTAGAGCTGCTTTAGTCTTTGAAGTTGAAGATGGCTTAATATATAGTTGTGTAAGTCTGAAGACACCCTCAGAAGCCGATGCCTGCTCAGCGGCTCCGGACCCATCCGAGGGAATGATTTCCGAGTGTCCAATACCTTGAGTTTCCAGAGGCCCAGTCGGCTCCAGTGGGAGTCAGAAGCGGTCTGTGGCTCTGAGGTAGTGGGCGCCAGGGGCTGCAAAAATGCCTCACTGAGAACTGGCGACTGGCCTAGCAGATGCTTCATCGTCAGTTTTGGACCTCGGATGCCTATCCTTTTCCTTGTCCTTGCGGTTTTTGTAAAACTCCGGTTGTCGGCTGGTCCAACGGCATTATATAATTAAATCTTCGGCCAAAGTAATGAAATGCAAAATTGAACCGATGCTTGATAGTGCGTTGAGCTAGCAACGTTGTGATCAGGGCCTAGGCAAGGAATACAGTAAGAGTGAAAATCCTTATGAGGTATTTGCTTCCCACAAGAAATGCAATTGTTAACTTTTTCTGACATCGGTCTGGAGCAAGAAAAAAGTTTCCCCAATGGGGTACTTAGCTTTAATGAAGACTTCGGTTCTGAAAATCGGATTTGAAAATCTCAGGAGTCGGCCGACTGGCACTTGCGAACTGCTTTTGCTTCGGGCACCACGTGGCAAGAAAGACTGAAGAAAATGGCGTAGGCTGCATCTTTTATACCCCTGGTGCACTGACGTCAGGGAAGAGGCGACAGCAACCAACACCAGACATAGACTTTGGAATTCTGGCTGACTGAAGGTAGCCTGCCAGCAGGATAACCCAAGAGTAATGACTGCAACAGTGAAACATGATGAACATCTAATTATTTGAGCTGGGATATGGGATCTGAATTGCCTATTGCCTTTTCAAAAAAAAAGCACCAAACCAGGCATGTCCATGGGTCAGCTTCCGGTGATTTCTCCTGTTCACCTGGTGAATCTGGGCATACTGGGGCAATGCAGCAATTGCCTCATGTAAACAGACAACCCTCTCCTCCTAGCACCCAACTTTACAACCTGTGAAAGATGCACTTGCATAGCCAAACTGGAAGCAAATCTGCCTCCACCCATAGTTGTGCTAGACAGTCAAGAGAAGAAGGTTAACACCCACACTACACCTCAAGCAACACATAGCCCTTCTAAACTCACACCACCAACACCCACTGATAGCAACACTAAATCCACATATGTGGAGGCCCTTAACTGTAACTTGCCCAAGCAACAAGGACCTCAGAAGGTGAAACGCAAACAAGCACCAATCACAACCAAAGTGTCACATAGCTCACAACACCAGTGTGCCACCCAGCAACAGCCCCTAAAGCAAGACAACGTACCTAACACTTTAGTCATAGGTGACTCTATAGTCAGACACACTAATGTCCCATTCACCAGGCTGAACAAGGAAAACATTGCAGTCAGCTGCCTGTCAGGTGCCAGGATCCGCCACATAATGCATGCACTCAAGTCACTCCACAACAAGTACAAATATGACTCTGTCATTGTCCATGTTGGAGTGAATGACTTGAGATGTACCTCCCTGGATTACATGAAAGAGACATGGAAGAGCTCTCAGATCATGTGACCCAGGCAGGTATGACCCTAGCCCTGAGTAGCATCCTGCCTTCGCCCAGAATGATACCACAATATAAGGACAAAATGATTGACTTCAACAATTGGCTAAACGTCTGGTGTCATTCAAAGGGGATCCAGTATCTGTCTACCTGGGACAACATGATCAACAAAACATGATGCTTTGCCAGAGATGGTCTGCACCTATCGCCCCAGGGATTCAGGTTACTGGCTAAGGCTCTTGCCACCCCTATAGTGCCTTTTTTAGACAAAGTTCAAAGGACAAAACCACCACCGTAACTGGTACAAGCGTGCAAAATCTGAAGGTAATGCTACTCAATGCTAGAAGGCTAAACCTCAAAATGCACACTCACGAGGCACTCCTAAAAATGGAGAACATCGATATCTGTGCAGTAACTGAGACCTGGTTCAAGGCTGCAGACAGCACCTCTGCAATACCAGGCCACAACTCTTACCGCACTTTTCAGCCACTAAACCAGGATCGAAACACTAAAGGTAGAGGAGTGTCCATATTCACCAAGGATATTCACACCACCAGACTAGTTGCCCAACACAATGCGTCTGAAATTCTCCAGGTGCAACTAACACTAGGTAAGACTGCAATCCAGATTGTATCTTGCTACAGACCCCCACCATGCCCCAAGATTCTCACTACACCTTTCTAAACATACTGGAAAGTATATTATATTAAGATACAACCAAACACCCTAATACTGGGTGATTTCAACTACCCTAATACTGGGTGATTTCAACTACCCTGATATTAACTGGGAAAACTACTCGTGTACCAACACCTTTGCCCAACGGTTCTTGGAATTCATAAATTCCAATGCCCTGGATCAACTAATCCATAGTCTCACCAGGGGCTCCAATATCCTAGACCTGGTAATTACCAACATGGGAAATCGATGCTCCACATCTATGGTCACCCCCTCGTTGGTCAGGTCAGACCATAAGCTAATCACCCTTAACATCCACATCCCACCCCTACTCCCCAGTAAGGAAACTTCCATAAAAAACTTCTCCAAAGCCAACTTCATGCTACTCAAGTCAGAAGTGACAAACTTCATGACACCCATGCAGACGGGAACTGAAAGTTCGACTGCTGAGTCCTACACTAAGGCACTGTACGAGCACATCCACTCATGCATGAATCGTGCAATCCCTAATAGAACCAAGATGGTCTCCTCCAAAAAAGGAATCCAATCTGGTGGTCTCCTGCCATAAACAAACTTTACAACAAAAGGAAGGAACTGTTGCAGAAAGGAGGAAAATCCCATGATGCAAAAAATTCCCTTACCAGCCTCAGTAAGAAGCTGAGATCCCTCGTAAAATCCTCCAAAGCTAGTTACAAAAAGAAAATTGCCAAAGATTCCAAAGACAGCCACAAGGCATTCTATAACTATGTCAAGCATCTAAATGGCAATGCTCAGATCTGCTCTGAGCTACAACAGAATGGCATTAAATATACTGATCCCAAGGATATTGCCAATATCCTGGCAGATCGATTCAGTGCCAACTTCACCCCCCTCTCACCCCCTAAATGGCCCATCTCAATACCAGAAGATTGCCAAATTCTGGTAATAATGGCCACACAGGTAAAATACGCACTCTCTAAAGCTAAGAATACAGCATCCATGGGACCAGATGACATCCCGGGCTGTGTACTACATGAACTACAAAATGAACTGGAACCTCACCTAAGTGACATGTTTAATCATACCCTCACCTCAGGCTTCGTGCCCACTGAGTGGCACACAGCTACAGTTATCCCACTCCACAAGGGGGGATCCAACTAGGATCCTGGGAACTACTGCCCCATTAGTCTGATGAGCCTGATCTGCAAGGCCATGGAATGTATTATCATGGAACTTATAAACAAAGATATTGGCAAACTTCAAATACTGGACCCCACCCAGTTTGGGCTCGTGAAGGGCCGATCTTGTCTCCTGAACCTGATTGACTTCTTCAAATCAGTCTACAGAGCCATGGATGAGGGTAAGGCAGTCCACACAGCCTATCTGGACCTCGCCAAGGCCTTTAATACCATCCCCCACTCTGGAATCATAGATAAACTTACTAAGCTGGGCATTAATCGCTACTTCACTCGATGGGTTACCAACTGGCTTACTGACAGAACCCACACTGTAAAAGTAACTGACTCCAAATCCAGCTCCAGACAAGTGACAAGTGGAGTACATCAGGGTTCAGTCCTGGGACCACTTTTGTTTGGCATCTACTTCTCTGAAGTACAGGCCAACACTAAGGGACTCTGGCTAACAAAGTTCACAGATGACTGCAAACTGGGAGCCATTATTGAATCCCCAAATGATGTGGATACTCTACAAAAAGGCCTTACAGAAACAGATGCATGGTGCCAGAGCCATGGGCTCAAGCTCAATGCCAAGAAATGTATAGTTATCCCCTTTGGGAAAAAACATGTACCCATGAATTACCACATAGGTGGCAGTACACTAAACACCGAAAGTGTGATAAGAGACTTAGGGACACAGGTGGACAGTGGTCTCATCTTCAATAACCACATCGCCATAACAGTCAGGAAATCTTTTTGTATGGCACACCTCATCACTAAGGGCTTTTTATCCAGAAAAAAGGAGGCCATTGTCCCACTGTACTCATCCCTCATTAGACCCATTATAGAATACAACGTCCCATTTGGTATGTACCTCTCAAGACATCTGCAACAACTGGAAAGGCCGCAGAAATACCTCACTAAAAGAATCACAGGCCTAAAGCAAATGCCCTATGCTTACCACCTTAAAAAACTCCAGCTATACTCTGTCGCATATCATCTACTCAGAGGCGATCTCTGCTTAACATACAAGGCCATGTCAAACCCAGAGCTGTTGGACATGCTACACTTAAAGAAATCCCAATCCCTCAGAGCCACATGCTCCAGGGATCTAAACCTTGGTATCACAATAAACAAAACATGCTGGAGGGATAGGTTCCTGATCCAGAGACTCCTCAGACTCTGGAATAGACTGCCCATACATGTCAAGCAGAGCGCCTCCTTGGCCCTCTTCAAAAGGAACCTTGACAATTGGATGGGAGAAAGGAAATTCACCCCGGGGATCATGTCAGTCGCCCTGCTAGACAGGGGTCCAGGGAAGTAAATAGTGTGGGAAAAAATAGCCAGGGAACTGTTATGGCTAGGGTTGTATAGGCCCTAGGGCTAATAGCCTCGTACCAACCTATGAACCTAGATATAGTAAGGCCTTGTTATGTATAATTCTGGTGGCTGCCAAAAAAAACAATTGCTATAAAATGGAAATCAAAGTCTAAACCAACTGTATTTGAAGTAGTGAATATTGTAACAGATAAAAGAACTGGAAGTGTGATTATTAGGAAAGGGTAGGATCAAATTACATAGAAAAAAACAGAACTTATGGGAAAAATACATGCAGAATAATGTTTTGAAGTAGTAGTGAGGTTTAAGGGAAGGCAAGAATTGATCGATTTATGTAATGTTGGATTGATGATTGTATAAAATAATATATGTGATGTATAATATTTGTAACAGTGAACATGTTAACATTGTACGTTTTCTTTTACATAAATGTATGTTTGCCTATGTCTTAAGTGATAATTCAGTTGTTGTATCTTTCGGCTTTTCCCGGTTAGGGGTTGCCACAGAGGAACTCCGGTCTGCTAATGATTGGCAGTAGATTTTTACGTGCCAAGTTGCCAGCCCTGATGCACAACCTTCAACGAAGGTACGCCCATTCATGCATGTCTCTACACAGAAGACACTTTAGCTGAGAATTGAACAGGACAACGTCTTACTGTGAGGCGATAATTCAGTAAAGGTGTTAAAAAAACACTTTGTGCCCCAGGCTGCTGCTCCTTCACCCCACTCTAGCGACACTACTGTTAACTTGGCTGGCTATTAATCTTGCTTGGCATTAGGAGTTTAAGATAGCCTGGCCCTGGGGGCGATGATGTTTTCAATCTTTAGAGAAAATAACTATGTCATCAGAGTAGGTTGCTGCATATTTGGCATGGATTCTATATTAAAAAAAATAACATCAAGCATGAAGAACACTCTTTTCTCCCCTGCCTCTGCAGTTAATGAGATTTGGCATGGACCCTTGGTCAAGTCCAAAATGGACAGAAACCTAACTTTGCCCGTTTTTTTAACCAGTTCATCTACTCTGGGCATTTGGAAGTAACTGAATTTGGAGAGAACTAGTCAGTGTTCGAACAGCATCACAAAATCTTAAAGTCCTACCAAGTCTGGGATCTAGTACAATGGAGTTATTCCATTCACTGTAAAATTCTTTATGACTACAAGGTTAAGCATTTTCTATATCACTTCCTTAACTTTTAGCTGCCAGGACACTGGTATTTGGTATGGTTTTAAATTTACATTTTCACTAGAGACAGTCTCGATGTTGTGATGGAATAAATATGTCATATTCATTAACTTCCTGTCTCTGGCCCACACCTCTCAAGTGTACCTCATTACAAGGAACGTACCTCATTTGGGGTCTTAAAAAGTTCATATTCCTCAAAGTTCCTCAATGTTCCACATTGAAAGACTCTGTCACACATTCAGTGTTAGGAATTTTTTTAAGTGAAATCAATGGTAAATAGAAATGAATCCTATTAATTCATTAAAAGATCTTCTTTATTAGTAAAACCAGCATATTTTAACCATCCTATGGCCTTCCTAGTTGAAGTTGTTAGTAAGCCATTAGTATGTGTTCCACATTTTGCCCATTTGTTCCACAATATGAGGACTACTGTTCCTCATTTTGGAGATGGAAGGTTGAGAGCTATGCTCTGGCCGACTGATAGTGTTACATCTATCTTGTCTTCAGGATACGCCGTTAAGTTTTTCTACCTCCCCAGATTTTCTCCATGGTTTCAAAACATTTGAGATATAACTGTTCTAGTTTTTCTTTCCAGTTTGTTTGACTTTGTAATTTACTTCATCCACCTTTTTTCCATTACTTCAGTAATATGCCGCTGGGAAGGAGTTTGTTCTTGGTAGTCAATAACCACACAAGCTTGTCTCCTGCCTTAATTTCTCTTAAAAAGAACATTTCTGTTGTATGCTGTCTGTTGGGTTTCTTTTCCTTTTCTCACTCCATGTGTTCTTTGCCAATATGATTATAGTTCTTAGTCTGTTCTGCAGTTCTATGTAATGTACTATCACACTCCTAAAGGGAGTATTTTACTATTCTCAGGTTTCCTTTGTTATGTATAGCAATCCTTGAGTATATCTGCCATATAATACTTTAGATGGAGTAAATCTAGTTGAGGCTTGGAATAACTTCCTTTATAGCAAAGGGAGGTTCTAGGTGCAGCTGGTCCCATTTCCATATAGCTCTTCAGAGCATAGATTTTAAAGTTTTTTGAAGTACTCAACATTCAAAAATGAGTGTAAAAAGGGCAAAAGAGACATTTTATCTCAGCTTGACGCCAACAAGTACTTTAATTTAACTAAAAGTGAAAGGATTTGTTTGCTGCTGTATGGACAGACAGCGCTGTTTATGTAACTGATTTGGATAACTGAGGGAATTTGGTTGTATTAGACAGGAATGGTTGTAGTGTATTAGGTTATTAACTGAAGTAGAACAAATAGTAGCAAGATGTATATCAACTGTCATATTTAAGTTACAGGTTATAATAATATCCCTTTGGAATTATTTGATTTCGTTTCACAACATCCAGTACTAAAGGTTTTATTTCTGCTGCTCACAAGTTGCCAAGATCCTGTAGACCTTGTGGCCCATTGCTTTTTGTAAGAGGTGGGTTACAGACCCTTTGACTGTATACATACGGAGCAGAATTTAAAGTAAATAGTCTTTGTAATAAAGGCTTACATTTTTGATTTCATTCAAAAATTAAGAGATATCATGAGCGAGGATAACTGAGGTATGCAAGAGTTGATTTTCAGTCATGCAGTATAGTGGCACAACATAATTATGTTCTGGAAACATTTTTCAGCTTTTTATGAACATTTTGAGTATTCCTCTTCTAAAATTAATAATCTGTGTGTTTATTAGATTTGATGATGCAAGATAATTCTTTTATTTAAAGAAGTTATTTTTCTTCAAAGGAATGAGACAGCAGTGGAGGCTTTTAAGGCCCAGTTTTGTGAAAATGTTGTATTAGTTAAGTGGGAAGATAATATTATCTATTTAGATGCTAATATAATTCACCAGAATGTATTTTTATATCCATTACACAGATAATACACTTTAATAGTGATGAGGGTCAGGTTTGCTAGAATTGTAGAATATCTTAATTCCTTCACTTTTTTTAGTTTTTAAATCTGAAATAAATTCTGATTCCTTAAAGTTTTAGATATTGTGGTTTATAAAAATATACGTTGCAAAGCTTGGTATGAAATTATAGAGGAAGCCCTTCCAAGCAAAATCATATTATACCATGACGATTTTCATCTCATATTCGTTTTCAAAAATGTAGCAAAATGACAAATGAAGAGAGAGTCTTCAGATTTATTATGGATAAAGTTAACATTGGTATGGTCATAGAAAAACTCTCTGGATATTACAGTGGAAGAAATTATGAGGGAAAAAGT
Organism: Protopterus annectens; assembly: GCF_019279795.1. Classification (NCBI taxonomy): domain Eukaryota; kingdom Metazoa; phylum Chordata; order Ceratodontiformes; family Protopteridae; genus Protopterus; species Protopterus annectens. Next base: position 1,285,129,964 of record NC_056739.1, on the reverse strand, counting down.
CGTAAGTAAAAATGATGTTATAGTAGCCAAGGAATATAGGATTTAAACCCATTCTCTTTTTTCTTGCAGGATATTTCAAGCCGGACTAGGAACAAAAAGGTTTATATCATGTTACGTACCTAAGTTACTTGGGAAATGTAAATAGTGATTTCAAAGTACTGGGTTTTTTAACCTCGAATTTGAATATTATGACATTAATTGGTAGTAATTGTTTACATTTAAAAGGGATGCTAGTATAACAGAAATGTTTCACTAACATATCTATGCAGAAATATTTTACTCAGTCTGGAACATTTATTTGCAATGCCTACAGTTTTTATAAGGTCATTTGAGTTATTAAAACATTAATTACATGTATAGTATGTTTGTAGTTATGCTGGCAAAACCATTCATACATTTAGTGACTGTATTGCTGAACATTCGATAGGCGTAAAAAGTTCATTGCAGCTAATGTTCTGTACATTCTTTTCTATTCCAAGCAGCACATTACATTCAAAAATGTCAGTAAAGGCGATTTTAATAACCTGGCAGAACATTATTAATACAGGTGGCAGATCTGCAAAATGCGTGTGTCTTTCCCAGTCTTATTGATCATATATATTTTTAAGCAGCTGTTATAAAAGAGTCAGGTGAAAGAGGATTGCTAGTTAAGTCATTTAATCAATCAAAGTATGTAAATGGGTTATTTCTGTTTGTGCTGCACTGTGACATAAAAGTTAACTGGTAACCAACCATTTGTTATTCCAAGACTCTCTAGTGCAAGTCCTGGAATAGTGAGACCGAATGACTGAAAGTACAAATGCATATACTAAGCCCAAGATTGCCATTTCTCAGAATATTCCCTCTTCTCCAAGGTGTGATCTCAAAGTTGATATATATAAGTTTGGGGGTGTGGGATGGGCTTGACACCCCACCTCCCCAAACTGAGGAGTGAAGGGATTCCCCCGTACCAGAAAAAAAAAAACTTTAAAGGAGAATGTTCAACATTTATAGGCAAGCCGAGTTTGTGGGCCATTTTAAGCCTAGCAAAATTATCTTTTAGAGGTGAGAATCAAACATTGTAACTTGTGTCTATGAGGGAAATGTCTTAAACATTATACCAACCCCAAACCCGCTGGTCACCATTCTGTATTTTCAGACATTTTCTTTTCTAATTCTGTGGCTTGCACTTACAAGTCTCAGAATTAAGATATGGAGCCACACTAACTACATGTAATAAATCTGTTTATACTATATCAATTTTAGTTTTAAATTTCACTTATTTCACTGTATCAATTTTGTTTTTATATTTCACCAGACCTGCAAATATTCCATTTATTAATTTTTCCTGTGTTTCTCTACGTCAGATTAATGTTTCCCACTGACTTCACAAGGCTAAACTAACTGCTTATTTCTGCAGAATGGGGTTTCAGGTGGTGCACAATGCACTGCTACTATGTAATACCTGCACAATGCACAACTACTATGTGATATCTGCACAATGCACTGCTACTATGTAATACCTGCACAATGCACTACTACTATGTGATATCTGCACAATGCACTACTACTGTGTAATACCTGTTGTTACACTGCTTCTCGCCATATACATGCTGTCCACTACTCTACTTTGCATTGAATCTCTTTGCCTTTCTGTTTGGGGCACCTTTGAATTTCATTACGTGTTGTGCTGTTTGCACTATTGTAGTGTGTGGTTTAGACAGTTCACTACTTCTCCTATCTGTAGAAGTATAACCTTTTTTTTTCACTTCTCATTGTATCATGGACGTTTTAAAAAAAGGCAACTACCTCTGATTTGAACAGGTAATCAAAATGTAAATATTAGTCTAATGCCCTCTATCTGAAATGCCACCTCTACCTCTGAGTTCTAAAATGAGTGTCTGTAATACTTCAGGATGTAGTTGTATTGTAATTATTATTATATTCAGTTAGCTACTGAGCAGTTAAACTCTACAACAAGTGTTTAGAACACAGTTCTTTTCCCTCTGAATCATTTTCTGCAATTCTTTTTTTTTAATACTACTGTACAATTTTGTCTCCTTTTGTTTATTTTACCTTCTGAAAATGTGTATATTACAGCTTCACACCTTAAATACATTACCTTCTAAATACTTTCAGAGTCTAACCTCCACTGCTTCAAATTAATATATCTTTGTATGAATGTATGAATCACATTGATAATGAAACACTTTTAGTAGAAAGACCAAACAGAATGATGTTGTCACCTCTTCATAACTCTGTCAACACAAATTTGAAAACTTGGGTGTACACATTCAGACCCCTCAGACACAAGCACTCACACACACCCACACACACCCCCACAAACACCCACCCACACACACCCACTCACACACACACACACACACACACACACACACACACACACACACACACACACACACACACACACACACACACACACACACACACACACACACACACACACACACACACACACACACACACACACACACACACACACACACACACACACACCTACACTCATTCTTTTAAATGTCCTCAGCACTCACACTTTTCATGTAAAAGACATCTACACATTTGCTCCCTCCCCCACCTGTGCAAAAGATGATTTGTGCCCTGCCCTTTGTATATTGCTGCTTGGGTTACTAATGTCTGATGCAGAGTGTGGCCGGTCTATGCATCGGTAAGCACAGCCTGGTGCTAGTTTTGTATGCATCATTTTTACCATAATGTATCTGCTTTGCTCTGCTTCATTATGGGCCATAGCTATGTGCAAGCCACTGCCTCTTTGCCAATGCCAATGCATACTGTGCCCACTTCCATCTAGCATGATCATCCCCTTCTGCTGGCTTCTCCACTGCATAGAGCAGTGTTTCTCAAACACCAGGCCGTGGCCCGGTACCAGGCCCTGGCATCATTTTTACCAGTCCGCAAGTAGTTGAGAAACATTGGCTACAGCATGTATGAATGAGAAAGTGGATGTGTAAGAGAGATATCGCAGTGGCGTAGCTAGAGAGGGGACGAGAGAGAGGTGCTACTTTTGGGACTATTTACTAAACTTTTGACAAACCCTGTACCTTAGGTAAAAGAAGCAAGAGCCTGAATTATCTACCCATACCAACACTTGTGATTCAAGGAGTTGAGTCCATCGCTCTCAACTGTCCAAATTTTCACAGTATGTCTGGCTCATATTTTTGGTCTGTTCCTCTTAAAATTTGTGATTTTCTGGCAAATCAGGGAAAACTGAATTTACTAGATGATAACCATTTAAGTTTCAGTTTTCCAGTCTTTCTGTCCCTGGTTTTGGGCTTTTGTCCCCATCACCCAATAAATTTTGGCTTTTTCCAGATTTCATGTGCTGCCAAGTTGAGAGATATAGTTGAGTATCAAGTGGATTTTAATATGAGTTGAGAGCTTCAAGGGAAGAGAAGTTTAGTGCTGCGTATGCCAAGTCTGTTTACATTGTTAGTAGCACAACAAGTATTATACTTGCTTTTGATGCAGAAGGTTGTGGGTTGTACTCTCACAGTATGTAGATGGATTGCTGATACTGTACTGTCTTGTACTTTTAAAGGGGGTGGATGCTGCAGTCCTGAAAATATCCTCTTTTGGTGGAGATACCTTCTAACTACTGCCATCCATTCCCTATTGCAATATTACTAGCTTATCATTTTTTAATGTAACATAGGCAATTTGTTCTTCAAGGGCACCAGGCACTTTATGTGTAGATGAAACAATGAAATATAAAGTTGTTTGCTAGCAGCAACCTCTTCGTTAGTACAGATCTCTTTAATGTGGAATTAACTGTTAAAGTGCTGCGCTTTTACATTCAAAATGTTAGTTACTTTTGCAACTACTGTTTAGAATTGAGGGATTCATTCATTTATCTTTATTAAATTAGATACTTTGCATATATAAATATTTGGCGTGTATATGTGATAAACTGTTTTGCTGACAATTTGACATCCTCCTGCTTTGGAAAGGTATTTATGAGTAAATTTGTTGGGACTGGGCCCTCGTCTTATAAAAAAAAAATTTACTGAGCCCCGGACTCACAAAGGGTGAGAACCACTGGCAGAGAGTGCTGAGGACTGCTCCTCCTGCAACTGCCACCATGCTGTAACTGCTTCCTCAGTATGATATAGTGCAACATTGCAGATACTGAAAATATTTTTAGCAAATGCACCAGCTTCATACTGTAGGACACCACCTGATGAATCCAGAGTAACCATGTCTCCAGTAGATGAACACATGCTCAGTAATGTTCCTTGTTTGTGATTGGGCATCACTGTACCCTTCATCTGCTCTGGATTTGTTATGGGTTCTAGGGCATTGTCAATAAGATGCCCCAGGGGAAATCAATCCTTGCACAATGTTAGTACAGGTCACATGTGTGCCATATCTGGGAGTCATGATAACTGCCAAGGTGGCCTAAATACACATTGTAGATGATATCCAGTGTATTATAGACCACCTGGCAGTTGAAGGAGTGATATCCTTTGCAATTCATACACCTCTTTTTCTGTTCATCAGGTGGGGCCTTTATTGGGTGCAGTACAGTATAGGGGATGATTTGGTTTAATGGTAAAGTTCTTTACCTAAAAAATTCAAGGTACAAGATTTGATTATGGCCCCTGGTAATTGCCTAAGCTTGTAATACTTTGCAAACTGATTGCCTTGTAATTACTTATGGACAACGGGGAAGCAGCCTATATCATAGAAGTCTCACATGGTGTTACCTCTCTCCTCTTTGGTAGGTTGGAACAACACATGCTCCCCATATGCTGAAGCAGGATATTGAGAAATTGATGGAACATTCTCAAGGTAGATGCCTAAGATACTCCCACTTTATCTCCAGCAGGTCACTGAAAGATCCCAGTAGCTAGTATATGTAAAGTTACACATACTTTGGTATCCACCGAGTTAGGTACTTCATGATTCACATGGGGCTGGCACATGTCCACAGCATCTTGCATGGTCTCTCTGTCCACACAGTACCAATCCATAATGTAGGTGTAGTAGAGTCCATGAAAAGTTAAGCATGGTTAGATGACACAGCACCTCCAGAGGTGATATTGAGAACCAGTGTGTCTCAAAGCAGCAATGAGAGCTCATTGCAGAAACACATTTACTAATGTGATGGCAACCCCTAACATGTTTTTGCAATTCTCTTCACATGAACATGAAGTTTTATATGTTTAGGAATCACTCCATTATCTTGTTTTGCTCATTTGCATTCACCAAGCTGCTTATTTTAATAATGTTACTCTACCATGTCATTGTATGGCCTCTACTATATATGTGGATGACATTGCTGCATTCTGTCCTATTGGTAAGTGCCTCTGAATTGTATATACCAACTCATGGCTGCTTGTTATGCAAAATGACTCACTGCAAGTAGAGAGCCAAATCCCAAACTTTGTTTCACTTGATAGTGCAACCATTCAGTTTACTGTACTCCCCCCCCGGTACTTCTAGTTGGAATACCTTAGCTACTACATCAATTAAAAATTCTAGTTGTTAGATACATAGAGACAGATAGAGGTAGATAGATAAATATGCTTAAAGAGATGTTGCAATGGAGTTCATTTTGTGACACTGATTCTGCTCCTCGGAGATAAGTAACCACAAAAGAATTCAGTCTTACGTAGTCTGTGTTATACAGCACTGGAACCAAACCAAGTTTCAGAACTACTAGTATATCACTTGAGACTGTGGTATCTGCATATATTAATAGTATTAGTGACTTGATTTTGTTTTGCATGAATATATGTATTAGCTACCAGATAATTTACTGCAAAAATACTAGTGTTATCAGGATTTAATTTATAGGACTTGTGGATTTCATTTGTCGGTAGTCTCTTTGGAATTAATACCTGGGGATCATCTGAACAGTGTAATGTTTCATATGTAAGTATGTAAGGAATAATGGCTTAACATCATGTTTCTCTGTCCTGAAGTCCTTCATAGGAGGTATGTATCTGATTTCATGTATGAGTGATTAAAAGTAAAAAACAAACGTTTTGGAGCTGGGATGTTCACATAGCATGCCAACAGATAGTTTATTTTGTCAAAACAAGACATTGTTACAATAACCACGTATGCAGAAGGTGATTATGTGCTAAAGCACATTCGCCCATATGATTAAGTAGTGTGGCATGCTAAATACGATCAGTACTGTGAACTGTTAGGACAGGTGATCCTGTGACAATATTTTGCTGTGTCCATGGAGACTGGATCCACAAAGGATTACATGTCCTGTAAAGCAAAAGTCAAATGACACTCTCAGGCAGCCATGAGTCAGTGCCTGGGAATACAAGTGTAATCTTTAATTATGATAGACTCCAGTCTTCTAGCATGCATATTTACTTGCACTTTCTTTTTATACTTTCCACTCCTGTATTTTGTTTTCCGCTTTTAATATATTTTTGGTCATACCTTTGTAGACTTTCTATAATTATTCACTCATATCCATTATATTTTGCAGATGGCTACATAAATATACAAAAATGTAGATATAGATGTATTTGTTTTTATTTTATAGATGTATAATACATATACCATATGTACAATATCAAAAATTATATGTTCTTTGTTATCTTATATATTTGGCATTTGTGAAAAGTGCTATTTTTACTGCAAATACCATCTAGAAATGAATTATCAATACAGTATCAGAACTTTCCTCAAAGTCAAAGAGCTTTGTATATACATATAAACTATGTAACATATACAATATCAATAACTATATGTTCCTTGGTATACCATACATGTAGTATTTATGAAAACGGGCAGGTTAACTCCAAATACCATCTAGAAATGAAGTAAAAATACACTGTCAGGACTTTTCTCAACGTTAAAAAAGCTTTGTATATACATAGCCACTGTATGCCATATGTATAATATCAGTAACTGTATGTTCTATGGTATGTCACACATTTGGCATTTTTACTCCAAATTATCAGCACATTATCAGAACCTTTTTCAAAGTAAAAGAGCTGCTTATTTGCAATATAACTCTATGTCTCCATTTATTTTATCATTATTTCATTTCCAGCTTTAGGATGTAGATTTAGTTCATGTCTCTGAAAGTAAGTGTTCTCATCAGTTTCTGCTAAAACTTGAGCCATTAGGACTCTCTGTGGGTGCTGAAAAACAGTTAGTTATGTACTCACCATAACGATCGCTGTATGTGGTCCATCTTGCCTACATTCTTTACTCACGGGTTCGGAGCCGAGAATCGGCTCTGACTCGGCCAACTATTTCTCTAGCACGAAGTCTCTAATTGGCTGGGCTAACCCGGTATCCCAAGATGCACCTCGCCCTAGCCCCAGATCTTGTTTGCAACCATACCAATCATAACCCACACATGACCAACACTGGAAGGAATTCCAGCCAAAGAAAGAAAGCAACTGACCTTGAAGGGTTCACAGAGCCAATATTCCTCCAAATCCTCTAGGAAGGGGGCAGGTGGGAGGGTACGTAAGAATGTAGGTGAGATGGACCACATACATTGATCGTTATGGTGAGTACATAACTAACTGATGTTATGTGGTCCTATCTCACCTCCATTCTTTACTCACGGGACAGCATCCCCAGCACCTCTATCCTGGGAGGCTCATAGAAAGATACTCCTGAGAACCATGGAACCAAAGGAAGCCCGGCCCCTAGAAGCCACGTCTAGCTTGTAATGAGTGATAAAGGTGTGAGGAGAGGCCCAGGTGGCCGCAGCACAAATATCATCCAGTGAAATCCTGGAATGGAAAGCTATCGATGTAGACATTGCCCTGGTAGAGTGAGCTCTGATGGGAAAAGGTAAATTTTCGCCTGCCCCCGAGTAAATGAAGGAAATACAATCTTTAATCCATTTAGAAATTGTACACTTGGAAACAGGACAACCTGCTCTGTTCTCTGAAAAGGACACAAACAGCTGATCAGACTTCCTAACCTGTTTAGTCCTGTGTAAATAGAACCTCATTTGCCTGGGCGCATCCAACTGATGGAACCTGAACTCTGCTTTATTGGAAAAATTTGGAAAGAACACTGGTAACTCGATAGATTGACGGAGATTAACAGTGGATGACACCTTTGGAAGGAAGGATGGGTTAAGTCTCAGTGAAACTCTGTCCTTATTAAAGGTCAAATATGGAGGTTTAATGGACAGAGCTTGGAGTTCTGATACTCTTCTGGCCGATGTAATGGCTATTAGAAACGCCGTTTTCCAAGATAAAAATTTCAGTTCACAGGTGGCAGCTGGTTCAAAGGGTGGTGAAGTGATGGCTTGTAGCACAAGGTTTATGTCCCATGGCATGACAGGCTCTGACACAGGAGGGCGAAGTAGCCAAGCACCTTTCAAGAAGGCCTTGCAGAGTTTATGGCCCATAAGAGACGGCTCGTAAGCTGTATGTAAATTGGAGATTGCAGCCAATTGCACTTTAATGGTAGCGGGCTCAGAGCCTTGATGGAAAAGCATGGCTAAAAAATCTAAAACCGATGGAATAGGGGCTGTGAAGGGATCCAAACCTTGGGCCTGAGCCAAATGGAGAATCTCTTCCATTTGCTGGAATAACTTTTCCTGGTAGAAGACTTATGAGATGAAGACAAGATGTGTACCACCTTCGGTGAAAAAGAATGCCATCTAACTAGTGATGGAAGTGGAGTAGCCAGGCTGTCAGCCTGAGGGTTTGCAGGGATGGATGGAGCTGGCCTGACATGTGAGTCAGGAGGTCTGGCACTGGGTCCAGAGTCCAAGGACCATCCACTGCGTACTTCTGAAGAAAAGGGAACCATACTTGTCGAGGCCAGTGTGGAGCAATAAGAATCATCCTGCTTCCCAAGGATATGGCTTTTTGAATAACTCTTGGTAACAGAGGAAATGGAGGGAAAGCTTAGACCAGACCGGGAGGCCAATCATGGGCTAGGGCATCCCTGGGTGACTCCCCCTGTGGGGGGATCAGTGTGAAGTACTAACTGCATTTGGCATTGAGGGAACTGGCAAAGAGATCGCAGCAAGGCTGACCCCACCTGTTGAATATTTGAACCGCCACTCGGTTGTTCAGGGACCACTCATAAGGCATCAGAATAGCTCTGCTCAGCCTGTCCGCTATCACATTGGACTTTCCCGGAATGTGCGTTGCCAATAAGAACCGTTGGGAAGATACTGCCCAATGCCACACTCGCATGGCCTCTCTGCAGATGGGATAAGACTTTGTTCCCCCTTGCTTGTACAGACATGTTGTCTGAGTGAATCGCAATCATTCCCAGAGGTAGAGAGTCTTGGATTGCTCGCAACGCTAGAAACACCGCTCTCATCTCCAGGACATTGATGTGCAGATGTACCTCATGATCTTGCCACACGCCTTGGACCGTCCTGCCAAGATAATGCCCCCCCACCCATCTGGGAGGCGTCCGTGGTCACCATGGCCACTGGAGACAAAGGAATCAGGCTCCTCTCTTTGTCCAGATTGGTGGAACGTTGCCACCAGCGGAGGTCCTGTTTGCACCGTTCCATGAGAAGTATCAAGTGGGAAAGAGGAAGTTTCTGAAATGACCATTGGGTGGAAAGGAGCCATTGCAGAATCCGCATATGTAACCTGGCCAGAGGCACCAGCTGGAGAACTAACCTGGCTTGAACTCTTTTGAGGGGCAACAGTGCGTGGTTCTGAGACTGTAGCACTCTTATTCTCTCTTGTGGCAGAAAAGCTTGCATCTGAATCGAGTCTAGCTCTGCGCCTATAAAAACAACACACTGTGAGGGTAGTAAGGCAGACTTTCCCCAGTTTAAAGTAATTCCTAATTGTTGACACAGTGCTATGGTAGTCTCCCTGGCTTGCACCTGCAGATGCCTGGTGGGGGCGGTGAGAAGCCAGTCATCCAGATACGGAAACACCTGGAATCACTGACATCTCAGGTGAGCTGTCACCACTGCCAAACACTTGGTGAACACCCTGGGGGTTGTGGTGAGACCTAAGGGCAGGGCATGAAACTGGAAGTGACTAGCTCCCAGCCGGAAGCGTAAGTGACTCCTGGACGCCTTGTCCATCTTGATGTGGTAGTAGGCATCCTTGAGATCGATGGAGCACATCCATACTCCTTTTTCCAGCAATGGGAAAATGGACTGAAGCGTGACCATCCGGAACTTGGACTTCAGAATGTAGTGGTTCAGTCGACTGAGATCCAGAATGGGTCTCAGGTCCCCTGTTCTTTTCAGCACCAAAAAGAGTCTTGAGTAAGTTCTTGATCCGATATGGTCTGAGGGGACTGGTTGGATGACTCCTTTTTCTAGCAGCTTTGTAACTTCTAGTGCTGCTTGATCCCGTTGATTGGGTGGGACATCCGCGATTCTTCTGACTGGAGGGGGTGTTGATACAAAGGGAATAGCGTAACCTCTGGTAATTATTCGAAGCACCCAACAATACTGGGTGATGCTTTCCCAGGCTTCCAGATGCAACAAAATACGGCCTCCAACTGGCTCTGGAACAGCACAGTCAGGCAATGCCTCAGGAAAACTGGAAGGAAGATCCGCGAAAGGAATCGTGGTCTCCCGAGTTGCGGGAGCCTCCTCTGCCTCTAGGATGGCGTCTTCCAGAATAATTTCCCCCTCCTCTGCCTCCAGAGGGGGATGTAGGGAAAGGCCTCTGAGACTTCTTGAACCACATTTTCCCCCCTCTCTGAGCCTTGGGGTAAGGCCTAGAAGGGAGAGAGAAACGGGCCCCTACGGCAGATAGTGTCTTTCCCTCCTGTTTGCATCTGGTGAGGGTGTCTTTCACTTTGGTCCCAAAAAGAGAGGACCCATCAAAGGGGGCATCAGTGAAGGAAGACTTAAAGGCCTCCACGAAATGACACAGGTGCATCCAGGCTTGCCTTCTGAGAGCTACACCTGAGCTAGCTGCCCTACTTGCCCCTTCGGCTGCATAAGATATGAGCCTCATGGACGAGTTGACAATGGAACCAAGGGTAGACAACTGGGTGTTAACAGTTTGCGTTACCGCCTCAGGCATGTTACCCGTCAGAGTATCTCCTAGCTCCTTAAGGAGATCTCTTTGGAGCCGAGTGAAATGACAAAGGTAATTCAATGACCGCAATGTAAAGGTCGCCGAAGACAGGGTATGCTTCCCGTACTGGTCCATACTCTTGGACTCCTTGTTAGGGGGATGGATGGAAGAAGAAGCCTCTACAACTTCCTGCTGAGTGGCTGCTGCCACCACCAAGGCATCTACCGAAACCCCTTTGGTCAAGAACTCTTTCCCCGGGGGAGCAGAAAGGAACTTATTTGGACATCTGGGCACCGGTTCCACAGAATCAGGGTTCTCCCACACCCTTCGACAAATTAAATCCAGGAGTTTGTCGAAGGGTGGAGACACCCAGGAGGCGGAGGGTTGAGCTCCGAAGGCCTTGAGGAATACCGACTTCTCCTCAGAGGGGGTCTTGGAAGGCCACTCGCCTCTCTGCCTCAAAATCTCCAGGATGTTGGAGAAAGAGACATCATCGGAGGATGACTTGGGGGACCCCTTTGACTCCTTGAGTTCGGTATCAGAGGTGAGGGACTCGTCCTGGGAGTCTATGTGCTTCCTCTTGCTCAACTTCTTTCTGGGGGGCTCCTCAGGCACTGACTCTGAGAGGCCCTCAGAAAGTAGGGGACTGCTCAAGGGAGTATCCCCAGCAGACCTCTCAACCAGTCGGGGACAAATTTCAACAGAATCAGGGACAAGTCAAGAAAAAATCAGGGACAATCAGGGACACTTTTAAAATATTAGTGCTATTAACTTGAAACATTGACAGAATCAGAGCATATGAATTATTACACACTTTCTGAAATAAAAGAAGTCTATAACTCTTAATTATTGTCTTTATTCATTAAGTGCAATTCACCACCTTTGCTCCAAAAGTCACTAGTTTTAGGAGGGATTAAGAGGGGCAGAGCAAAATTTGAGTCAAAATCAGGGACATCCCTGAAAATCAGGGACAGTTGAGAGGTATGATCCCCAGACCTTTGGGCTCTGCCATCCATGGACAGGGGGGAGTCAGAGGCTCTAGCCGGGGTGACTGATCCAGGTGCTGTGACTGATGATTTGGCCAGTGCGTTCCTCATGGCCTTGAATGCAGGTCCCCCCGAATCCGAAGACCGACCCATCTCCAAGACCACGACCGGAGTCGAGATTCCCCGAGCCGATGCACCGAGAGGGAGACTCAGAACCGACAGGATTCCTGAGATATCCCCCTCTGGTCCGACTGAGGAAACCGAGTACTGAAACCAGAGGATGGAGCCGACATGGTTGGAACCGATACCGGCTCCGATAGACTCACCTGGGGTATCGGAGCCAACACAAGGACATCACTCGGCGTGGGGCACTCTGGCTCCGACGACACATGGGTGCTCGGAGGAGGAATCATCAGTACCAGGGCAGGGACTGGCTCCGGAGCCGACTTGGTCAGAGCCAAAAGCAGTTTTGCTAACACCGGCGACTGCAGGAGCCTCTGGACCACCCTATCCACATCCAAATCAGACAGCCTAGAGGATTTGGAAGAAATAGAAGGAGATCGGGATCTCCTACCTAGAGACTCATGCCTGACACTGGGTGACTGGCTCCAAATAGGCCCCAATAATATTGGAACCAAGGTCGACTCCAGTACAACAGATACCTCCTGTGGCCCCAAGGACAATGGAGCTGAGGAGGTAGTGTCCATAACCGAAACTTTCTCCTGCGGCCCCGAGGACAATGGAGCCGAGGAGGAAGTATCCACTTTTGAAACCTTCTCCGAAGGCTCCGAAGAGACAGATGGAGCCGGAGATATTTTCTTGGCCTTAGCAGGCTTAGATTTAACACTAGAAGAATCTAAGGCCTCCTCAAAGGCAGGCTTAATCAGCCCCTTCAAAATCAGTTTATTTTTTCTTTCCTGCAGTACCCTAGGGCTAAACACGTGGCAAAAACTGCAGGACTCTTGTAGGTGAATAGCACCCAGACAATACACACAGATGGAATGCCCATCTGTAATGGACATTTTGTAGCCACATTTGGTACACTTCTTAAATCCGGAGGGTTTATACTCCTTAGACATGATAACAACCGCAAAACACCCAGCCGACAGAGACAACACAAGAGCAAGGCGGGAAAACCAAACCACACTAACGGCCAAGTAAACTCTAAGTTAAAAGATTCTTGGAGGGAAAACAACTACCCACGACTCACAAAACCAGCACAAAAAAAAAAAAACAAGGGAACAACACTGGAGAGGACTAGGTCCTCTAACTTAAATGGCTTAGCCCGCGAAACAGAGAGATACCACAAACAAACACAGTACTCACAAAAGCTCACAGGAACTAGTCAAAAAAAGGAAGAGTAGCTATTAAAATAGCTTTTGCAATACAACTGACTACTAAAATACTTAGAAAAGTATTTGAAAACGGTACTTAGCCACAGCCAAGCGAGACCACGTCCTAACTCTACGAGCGGCAAATGAGATCTGGGGCTAAGGCGAGGTGCATCTTGGGATACCGGGTTAGCCCAGCCAATTAGAGACTTCATGCTACAGAAATAGTTGGCCGAGTTGGAGCCGATTCTTGGCTCCGAACCCGTGAGTAAAGAATGGAAGCGGGATAGGACCACATAACATGATAAGTTTTCCTTAACCCCAAAAAACTAAGGGAGAGATTCAGACACATTGATAGAGATAGCAGAAGTGTGTGTGTGTGTGTGTGTGTGTGTGTGTGTGTGTGTGTGTGTGTGTGTGTGTGTGTGTGTGTGTGTGTGTCATGATTCATTCATCAGGTCTGGAAGTATTCTAATGACTCATGAAAGTACTCTTGACACTACTGCAGTAGAATTAGGGTTATTTCCTCTCATGCAAACTCAGGATCCCTTTGTTTGCTGTTGGATTGAAAGTTAAAATATAAAAATTAAAAGCTAAGGTGTGATGAATTACATTTGTTCTTTATTCTGTGCTGGCAATAACAGGAGTTAGTTATGGCTAAACCTCTCAACTGTCCCTATTTTGAAGGAATGTGATTGTTTTCATGCCTGATTTTCCCTAAACATGATGGACCTATTTCTGGAGGCATGTCATTATTTTCAGGCTTGATTTAACTCTTTTCACAATTTTCTCAATCTCCCTCATTACACATGATTTTGGAAGCTGTCAAATACACAGAAAACCACACTACATGCTCAATATATTAGTGGCACCAATAATTTAAAGACAGATGACACACAGCTTACATCTCCCTTTTTCAGAAGAAAAAAATAAATTAACTTGCCTATTAGAATTTTATAGTTCGTTTAAGTCTCAAGAGTTTACACAGTCTGTTTGGTAATGTGCTTTCATTTTTCCATCATTTTTTGTCATTCTTTTTTTTTTTTAATTTGTTTCTGATATTCTGAAAGTGGGAATAATTATGTTCCATTTGCTATTCAAATGTTATGCTAATTACATGGGCAGATTTTTGGCTGGCTATGCCTACTTTTCAAGGGTCGTTGTTGCTATTTTTAATGTCTGCAGATTGAGAGGTGTGTTCATGGCTGATAGTTACTTTTTGTTTGTGTTGTAGTCTCCTTTCTCAAGTCATCTTCCAAACAGTCTATTTATAGTAATTTTGTATAGTCACACAATAGGTTCAAGACAGTTCTGTAAAACATAGCTCATTAAATAAGTAAAGTGTCAGTAGGTTTCTCTGTGGGCGTTGGGTACAGCCCCTACCCTAACCCCACAACACCAGAGCATATTTTCTTTCTTAAGAAATATATTGTTATTATGACAAATTTTACTTTTAGTGAACTGTCCCTGCTTCACACATAGCATTACTGACCTGTTTAACATCATACCTAATAATATGCAGAAGAAGAATGTGTTTCTCTCTAACACTTACTTTATATCAATAAATGTTTCTTAGCATACATTACAATAAATAATGTGTACGAATAGGGCTATCTGTATCATTTCATGCTTGTAAATAAGCTCTGCAATAAATAACATAATAACACCATTTTCACGCCATGGTGTTTTATTATTTGTCATTTCAACTGGCAGAGCAAATATACCAGCAAGTTATCTTTTTTCTCCTCTGCACGTAAAAATGGAATATACTCGATACACAAATGGAGGTGTGAAAAGAGACAGAAAGAAACCATGTCACCTCCTTGCTGAAGGCCCATTAATTCTGAGTTTCTAGGACAGAGGTGACCATCTTCCTAATAGATAAGTAAATTGTATGCTTTAATTTGGATTTTGCCAACCAACTTTGCTCAAAGGGAGACAATATGTACCAGTATCACACATCACTGCATATAAACAACTACACCATGCACTTACTACTGATAAATATGAACACATAATATTAAATATTTAGAAGAAATGTCTCAAGAAGATATTCATGAGGGACTTCCAAGATGGCTGCAAACTGATCAACAGTTTAACTTTAGCTCTCTAGATGTGAAAGCAGAAACTGTGGAAAAATGAATGCAATTGAAACTGTTTTGAGGTAAAATTCAGTTACTGTCTGGTAAATACATTGCCTGGATACTAGCAAAAACATTTGGAAAACCTGAAAAAAATCAACTGGAAAAGGAGAAGAGCAAACACTGGTTGGGAAGGATTCTGCAGCTGTTCAGCAAAAAGTATTTCAAGCCTACGCTTTGGTTCAAGAAATAGCTTCTAGTAATTAACAGGAAAAAATAAATCAGTTGTACTCAGAGGTAGTTAAAATAAATGAAACAGTGAAGGAATATATCAACTCAAATAACAAAAGGCTGGAAAATAGAAGATGCTTTAACTAGCTGTTCAGATGAACTGATAAAACTGCAAAAATCCAAGGCTGTAATGAAGATAAAAGCTAACTGAGAATGAGGCTTCTCAAGAAGAGTTGCTTCAAAAAATAGAGTTAGAAAACAGAGCATGCAGACAAAACCTGGAAGAAACAGACTATTAATTTTATGAAAATACAGATAAGCAACAGTGCTGGTATTTCACAGCAGGATTTGTTAATCAAAAGGGAACATCAAATGTATGCTCCATACCTGGCCTTGAGAAAGCAGCCAAGGCCTGTATTACTAAGGATGCAATCATATCAACAGAAAGAGTTGACCCTGACAAAAGTGTGGCAGAAAAGCAAAATATTAAAAATTGTAGACATCAGAAGGTTTGTAGAAAGTGATTACGCACTGTACACCAGGCAGAGAAGCACATTTATCCCAGCAATCAGGGAATGTCGAGAGGCAGGTATGAGATTCAAGCTGCTGTTTCCAGCAGTCTTCAGAGTATTTTTTCCTGGAGGATCAAAATTATTTTTGATGCAGAACAGGCTAAGAAGGAAATAAAAAAGTTTATCAAAAAGAGCCAGCAAACAGAAGAGGACTCTGCTTCGCATTCTTCTGACAATAAGGTTCCTAGAGAGACTTCGCCAGTGAAACCTTTTCCAAAGTTCCAAAGGAAAATGCTTGAGAGACAGAAAAAAAGCACAGGTGTTGACAATAAGAATCTGGACTACCTTGGATATGAACCAGCGTCTGGGGTTGGGAGATGGAGATGCATAGGAAGAAGAGCAACAACACTGAAATTAGTGAATAAATGGGGAGATTATAAAGCATTAACTTAATTTTGGGAGGGTGGCTTAATGGCTAAGGTGTTTGCCTTACAAACACAAGGTACAAGGTTTGAGTCTCAGAAGGGATAATTGGCTAGGCTTAAAATAGCTCGCAAGGGCAGTTAGCTTAGTACTAAACTATGAACCTATTAACCTACAAACTGTGGCTTTGCAAGAAAGAGTGGCTAAAAAAGATAGAACTTCTGCTGACTGTGTTAAACTTGTGGGTGGACTGTAAAGTGTATATACTCAGCTTTTTGTCATTAATGTTTAGAAGGACACTAAAAGGGAAAAAGTAACTGTAAGCAAAACAATTTTGTTTGTATTAGTATTTGTATAAAACAGCTCATATTATAAATGGCATGTTATATATAGTAAGCAGTTTTGTGTAGTGTTTAGTCAGGGGTATTTTAAATGCAGGGGACTTTTTCAGTGAATGTTGCATGTGTTAAAGATATTAAAGTAAAATAATACTTTTTTTGTTGAAATAAATATATGCTTTACAGTATAACAAGAGAAGAAAGATGGTTGTTGCCAAACTCAGGGAGCCTATAACAAGAAAAATAACTAGAGTTCCTGTACAGGTTATAGAGATATTTCAGAAATGTTATGAAAATTTGTACAAAGCAATGAAATGTGAAAATCAAAAAAGAGAACATGTGGAAATATTTTTGGAAGGATTAAGTATGCCAAGGTTAGAGGTTGATGAGGCTTAATAATTAACTGTTAAGATGGGAGGAGACGAGATAATAAAGAGTGATGTGTAATCTATCTGCAAGAAAGTCTCCAGGAAAAGATAGTATTCCTGTGAAAGTTTGGAAGCAAGAATGGAAGAAAGTGATAAAGATCTGGAAGGTTTTGTTTAACAGTATTGTGGAGAAGCACCAACATCCTGGAAGAAATGTGTGGTGGCTGTAATCCCTAAAGACAGTAAAGACCCATCAGATCCAGCTTCATATAGACCAGTTTCAATTTTAAACCGTGAATAGAAAGTGTTTATGTCTATATTCTGAAAGAATGGCAAATGTGTTGCCAAAATTGATAGATATGGATCAATGTGTTTTTGTGGAGGGGAGTTATACATTTGACGACATTAACAGAACAATGATGATCCAGAGGAAAGCAGAATGTAAGAAAACACCACTGTAGTTGGTGTGTCTTGATGCAGAGAAAGCATTTGACAGAGTAAGCTGGGATTTTATGAGTAGGGCAATGGAAGCATTTGCATTACCTGATACAATTACAAAGTTAATTAGAAAGATAAATGAAGGATCAGAGGCAAGATTTAAAGTAGGAGGGTTCCTCTCTGATACGTTGTGCTTGAACAGAGTAACCAGGTTGGGGGGGGGTCCTCTTCCCTGTCTGTTATCTGTTTTATATTTAGCTACATTGGCAAAGAAAATAAGGATATAGTTAGTATGGCAATCAAGAAAAGTTGGCTTTATTTGCAAATGATATTATTTTATACCTGATTAATACCGAAAAGGGCATCTCAGTGTTGTGGAACATTGTGAGACAGATTCAAGTCTTTTCGTGATATAAAATTCTTCTTCTTCTTCTTTCAGCTATTCCAGTTAGGGGTCGCCACAGCGGATCATCTGTTTCCATTTCTTTCTGTCCCTGCATCTTGCTCTCTTATACCACCACCTGCATGTCCACTCTCACCACATCCATAAACCTTATCTTAGGCCTTCCTCTTTTCGTCTTACCTGGCAGCTCCATCCTGAGCATCCTTTTCCCAATATACCCAGCATCCCTCCTCAGCGCATGTGCAAACCAACACAATCTTGCCTCTCTAGCTTTCTCTAAACCATCCAACCTGAGCTGACCTTCTAATATACTGATTCCTATTCCTGTGCATCCTCATCACACCCAGTGCAAATCTTAACATCTTTAACTCTGCCAGCTTCAGCTCTGACTCCTGCCTTTTTGTTAATGCCACCATCCCCAGTGCATATAACATGGCTGATCTCACTACCTTCTTGTAGGCCTTCCCTTTCACTCGTACTGGTACCCGTCTGTCACAAATCACTCCTGACACTCTTTTCCACCCACTTCACCCTGCTTGTACTATCTTCTAAACCTCTCTTCCACACTCACCATCACTCTGAACTGTTGATCCCAAGCATTTAAATTCATCCACCTTTGCCACTTCTACTCCTTGCATCCTCACCATTCCTCTGTCCTCTTTCTCATTCAACACATATATTCTGTCTTAGTCCTGCTGACCTTCATTCCTCTCCTCACTAGAGTATATCTCCACCTCTCCAGGGTCTCCTCAACCTGTTCCCTACTCTCACTACAGATCACAATGTTATCGGCAAACCTCATAGTTCATGGGGAATCCTGTCTGATCTCATCTGTCAACCTGTACATCACCATTGCAAATAAGAAAGGGCTCAGAGCTGATCCTTGATGTAATCCCACCTCCACCTTAAATGCATCTGTCACTCCTATGGCAGATCTCACCAGTGTCACTCTACCTTATACATATCCTATATCACTCTTACATACTTCTCTGCCACTCCCAACTTCCTCATTCAATACCACAACTCCTATCTAGGCACCCTGCCATATGCTTTCTCTAAGTCCACAAAGACACAATGTCACTCCTTCTGACCTTCTCTGTACTTCTCCATCAACACCCTCAGAGCAAACATCCCATCTGTAGTGCTCTTTCCCGGCATGAAACTCTCCTTTCTTAACCTAGCTTCTACTACTCTTTCCTATAACTTCATGCCGTGACTGATCAATTTTATCTGTCTGTAGTTACTACAGTTCTGCACATCACTCTTATTCTTAAAAATCGGTACCAAAACACTTTTTCTGCATTCCTCAGGCATCCTCTCAATTTCCAAAATTTCATTAAACAATCTGGTTAAAAACTCCACTGCCATCTGTCCTAAACACCTCCTAAACTAAAATTATTGAAGATAAAATAAAGGCTATAGCTGTAAATTATGTACCCACACAAAAAATTGGTTCAGCAATACCATATTTATGGGGAAATGATAAAGATGAAATACTTAAGAGTATGGGTTAAAAAGGATCCTGTAATGTCAGCTAAGGATACATGAGAAGAGACTAGAACAGAAGATAAAAACTTTGAAACTGGAAGCTCTTGGTTATGCATCTGCATAGCAAGATACAAGCAATGTTTTCAGTCTGTTTAATTTTAAGTATACTTCAGGTATATTTTTTATCAACCAGAGAAGTTGTAGACAATAATTAATAAAGAGATGAAGGAATTTGTCTGGGAGGAGATGAGGGCACCAGTTAAGTGGGATGAGCTGAATGTTCCAGTAGAACAAGGTGGTTTAGGATTACCTGATTTGAAGGGATATTTTACTGCTACTCATTTAAGGCTCATCTACATAACACAGGCAGAAAGTCATAATTCAAAATGGAAAAGGGGTGATAATGAACTGGTGGTGGTGGGGTTTCAAGAAGTAAAGAGAGAGAGTGAGATTTTGGATGGAGATCTTTAAGGAGAATAACAACAGTCATGCAGAATATTATACTTATAACAGAAAGTATTCTAAGAACTAAGCCAACACATGAATGGAGAAAGGAGATTTTGTCAATAGGCATGATTGCAACTAGGGGTACAGAAAATAAACAAGAGGGGGCTGGAATTTACTGTAGGAAACTGGCAAAGTAACAAAGGTATTGGGAGCAAATAACTAGAGAGGGAAAGGTAATAGAATGAGATGAGGCCAGGAAGATGTTTGGATTGCAGGCAAGTGACTACATTCCCTCCCCGGGACTGATATCAGAGTATAGACAAAGATAAAGGGATAAGGGAATCTTCTTCAATGAAAAACCTGCTCTGTTGAGGGTTTCAGTCAAATGTAGAACATATGCTGCTGTTAAAAAGGGGATAATTAGTAGGGCGTATAAAAAGTACAGTTATGTAAGTCGAACTTACCATAACAGTAGATATTGAAGAGTATATGTTTAAATGATCACTGCTGCAGTACCCTTAGCTATATGGGTTCTATCCTGTCAAGGATATAATAGCTGGCCAACTTCCAAAGCTTCAGGGAACTTTCCACATGCCCAAATTGTAAAGCCACTCAAGCTGAGCTGAATAAAAGACAAGTTTGGGTGCAAAACCCTTGAGAGCTTTCCTGCCAGCAGAGGAAGGCTGAGCCCTGAAAGGACTAGACTAAGAATAACAAAAAATAAATGTCTACACCCTGGCATAAAAAAAAAAAAAACACACAAAAAAAACAAGGGGGATGGAGGGAGGGAGGGAGTGACTATTGCTGCAGTGCTCATTCAAACATCTACTGTTATGGTAAGTTTAACTTACACAACTTTGCTGTATTCTTTATACTTATCCCCTGCTGCAGTAGCTTTAGCTATATGGGTAGATTGCCATAGCTAACTATATTTGGAAAGTGGAAGGAGAAAGGTCCAGGAGCCCCTGTAGAATGGTCTGAGCAAAACATGATCTAGACCTAGAGAAGGAATCTAGCTTATAGCGCTTTGTAAAAGTATGTACAGAGGTCCAAGTAACAGCTTCTAGAATACTTCTAGAATCCAAACCTTTCCAAAAATCCATAGAAGATGCCAAGCTCCTTGTACAGTGGGCCTTGACCCTGCCTGGAATATATTTGCCATGTTAAGTATAGGCACAGGTTGTCCCTAGGTTGTCCCCTCTTCTTACCTTCACAAGAAATGAGCAATTGATCAAAAGTTCTGAAAGATTTAGTTCTACCAAGATAGTACCTAAGTTGTCTGTGGACATCCAAGCTACAGAGTGCCTTTTGTCCCTCATTTTTGGGTTCAAGAAAGAAAAAGAGAGATGGATGGTTTGGCTAAATTAAACTTGGATACCACTTTAAACATAAAAAAGTATTAGTTCTCAAAGAAACCCTGTGCTTGTAGAAAATGAGGTAGGGTTGACTCACCATAAGAGATTGCAACTCAGATACCCTTCTTGCAGAAATCAGATCATTCAGTAAAACTATTTCTATGTTGATAACATCAAGTCACCCAGATTAGCTGGTTCAAATGGAGCAAGTGTTACTTTCTCTAACAAAATTAAGATCCCAAGGAGAGGCCACCAGTTTACCTAGAAGCTTCTTATGCAAAACCCCTCTTCAAGAACATTTTAACATGACTACCTTGAAAAAGGAGGATCCATGGGCAGACATGCTAAAATAGCCAATAAATTAACTTTGATAGAGGAATAAGAAAGGCCATAGTATAGTAATTCACACAAATATTGTAAAACCAGAGAACAACTATCCTTGAGTTGGTCCTGGTTATGTTGCTGACACCAACTAGAAAACATTTTCTATTTGCTAATATATGATTTTCTAGTAGCAGACTTTCTTGCCTCCATTAGTACCTGCTGCATGTTCTCAGGAAATGGGTGCCTAAAAGGAATTAAGTCCTTATTATCTATGAAGTCAGTTGAAGATGATTGATGTTGGGCCATATAAAAAAACTGTTCTTGTGTGAGTAGATCCATTCTATGATGAAGCTTGTGATAACTGTCCATGGCCATTTTCAAAACAATTTTTCTCTGACAAAATGTAGGATGCATGTAGAGTGAGATTGTGCTGTGAAGCTATATCTGAAGCTAACATGGCTTGTCTACAACAGGGATATGACCTGATTACCCCTTACTTGCTGATGTACCACATCACTGTAGAATTGTCTGTAACCACTTGAAAAGGTTCTGGGGACCAAAGATGGTTCAAGGAATTGAGTGCCTTGATTAGGGCAAGCATCTCCTTGATATTTGTAGGCTTGTGTCTGTCCTTGGTGTCCCACACCCCTGCACATTTATCTCTCTTGAAACTGCTCTTCAAGCAAAATTTGAAGCATCTGTGTTGACTGACTGCTTTGGAGCAGGGAGGATGAAAGGGAAACCTTGATTTAAGGATATCTGTTGTCTCCACCAAGTGATTTCTCTTCTGAAAAACATTAGTACTGGGATATGAAAAGATAAAGGATGTTGATGCTGGGACCAAAGAAATTTTAGGTATCACTGTATTTTTATCATGTGGAGTCTTGCCAGGGGTATCATGTGAATCATATTTACCATGTGACCCAAAATCCCGAGGTATTCCCTCACAGTGACCAAAGTCTGAGTGGAAACCTTAGAAACAGATCTAAATAAAGATCTATGTTTTCCTGTGGAAGAAACGTTCTTTGGACTGAGGTGTCTAGTCAACATCCCAGGAACACAATCATGTATGAGGTACTCAAGAAGGACTTATGAATGTTCTCATGGAATCCCAGCTTGAGCAAGAGACCTCTCACTCAAATGAGAGATTCCTGACATTTTGAAAAAGACTCTGCAAAGATAAGCAAGTTGTTTAAATACAGAAAAATATAAATTCCCTATAGACTGCAATGAGCTATAACTGGAATTGGACACTTTGTGAACATTCTTGGTTCAGTGGATAGTCCAAA
This sequence comes from Protopterus annectens, assembly GCF_019279795.1. Taxonomy (NCBI): domain Eukaryota; kingdom Metazoa; phylum Chordata; order Ceratodontiformes; family Protopteridae; genus Protopterus; species Protopterus annectens. The sequence continues at coordinate 1,285,106,974 of NC_056739.1, read as the reverse complement.
GGGTAAAGCAGAGAACTGATGATGTTACCCAGAAACACAAAATCTTAACAAACCCCTGAAGTTCGGATGAATAAGAATGTGATGCTAAACATCATTTAAGTCTAGTGTTATCAGGAAACTTGAAAGAGGAAGAAGAGGCAACAGCTTATGAAGTGACACCATTTTGAATTTAGGCACTATCACAAACAGGTTTAGGAAAGAAAGATCCAGAAGTGTTCTCCAAGCATTTTCTTTCTTTGGGACTAGGAACATCCTTGAATAAAACCCCTTCTCCACCTGGGAAGGAGGAAGTGTTTCTAGAACTCCTTGGGCAGCATGTGATGAAGAACAAGTGGAAACAAAAGAGTCTGATCCCATTTGTCTGAAACAGTCTATTGCCAAAAAGAAAAATGGAGATTCAGACTTTCTGGATGAGAAAAATGGCCAGGTTGAGAGGGTGTCATAAGGTCTCTTGAACAGTCATTACTTCTTGTTGGAGCATCCTTTGATTTGGGAGATTTGAAACTTCTTTTTGGAAATGTCTTGCCCCTTCTTCTTAAACATCTGTTGACCTGAATTCAGTTGAGACTGTTTATTCTGTTTTTTTTTTTTTTTTGCTACAATTAGATGAGGAGAAAGAAAATCCTTTGGACAATTTGAAAAAGGAGGACTGGAAAATCTTACAGATTCCCTAGATCAATTTACCCCTTTTTTTCACACATTTTGATCACCTCTGCAGCAGAGGGTCCAAAGACTGAATCTCTGTCCGAAGGAGAATTAATCATCTGGGAGGTTCTGAGAATGTAGCCAACCAAATCTCCTCAGAACAATACCAGTCATACACACACACTGCAAATGATAAATAGTGCCCTATGTAATAGAAGAAACCAAGTTATTTAAAGCAGAATTTTTTTCTGCACAAGAAAAACTATAGATAAAACATTCAACATACTTTCACAATATATCAGAATAAATTTTAAAATATGAGCTTGACAATTTAAAATTCTGAAATTTAAAGTTGCAGAAGTATATACTTTTCCCCATACCTATCAATAATTTTCCATCCTTATTAAAAAGAGTAGATTGGAATTAACTAAGCATTTAGCAGCAGAGAAATCAAGTAAAGCTATAGTTGCTGGGTCAGATTTGGGAATAGTGTATAAAAACTGAAAAGACTGAAAAAGAAAAAAAAAATAAAAGACTGTGGAACATTATACATCCTATCTGCCTTTTTAGGGACAGCTGGCTGACTGTCAGGAAAATTGCAGGCAGAAAGACACACCTCCTCTAAAACAGACTGGGCAGGAGGACCGAGAAACCTCGGTGAACTCCCACTAAAAACACTGGGACATTCTAGCAATAGTCTCAGAGAAAGAGAATCACCCACAGGGAGAATTAAAAAGTGAGTTTTTCTTTTAGTCTGAATCAGAAATCTGAGGATAAACCCTGAATCTGTCCCAGCATCTTCCTGTTTAGATTCAGAACCTAGAATCTCTTCAGGAAAGGAGGCATCTCTCTTTCTTTTTTTTGAAACTACAAGAAGGATCAATAACCTGAATAAAACACTTAGCCAGTCCCAGTAAACTACTCATAGCCAAAGAAATTTGAGGTCCACAGGAGGTTTCTGTCCTCCCTGAGCTTGCTTTAGGACATCTGCGTTACTCTTTGACAGGTGTAACGCCCCAGTCAAACTCCCCACCTGACACTGATCCCCGGAGCATGTCGCGCCCAGGTGCCCTGGCATTTGGAGCCAAAAGCAAGAGCCCCGGTAGGGCTCACCCCCCGCCTCACTGGGTAAGTGAAAAAACAATGAGTAGTGGTATTTCACCGGTGGCTGAGGCCTCCCACTTATTCTACACCTCTTGTTTCTCTTCACAGTGCCAGATTATAGTCAAGCTCAACATTGTCTTCTTTCTCCACTGATTCTGCCAAGCCCATTCCCTTGGCTGTGGTTTCGCTAAATACTAGGTAGGGACAGTGGGAATCTTATTCTTCCATTCATGCGCATCACTAATTAGATGATGAGAAATTTGGCTGTCTTAAGAGAGTTGCAGTTACTCCCACCGTTTACCCGCGCTTCATTTAATTTCTTCACTTTGACATTCAGAACACTGGGCAGAAATCGCTTCACATCAACACCCGTCTTGAGCCTTCAAGATGCTTTGTTTTAATTAAGCAGTCAGATTCCTCCAGTTCTAAGTCAGCTGCTAGCTGCCAGATGATGTGGGATGCCAGTTGGGATGGGGAATGCAGCGAGGGGGCGATACCTTGTCCAGCCACGGTGCACACCCAGCCCCACTTTACATCCGAGCCCGACTGACCCAACCCTTAGAGCCAGTCCTTATCACAAGGTTACGGATCTGGCTTGCTGACTTTCCTTACCTACATTGTTCTGACACGCCAGAGGCTGCTCACCTTGGAGACCTGCTGTGGATATGGGTACAGCCCAGTGCAAGACTTACACCCTCTACCTCGGATTTTCAAGGGCCAGGGAGAGCACACCTGACTCCGCCTGAACCGCAATGCTTTCCATAGTGCAGGCTCCTCTCTCAGGGAGAACCCATTCCAGGGTGTCCTTTAGAAAGAAAAGAGAACTCTCCCAGGGGCCCCCGCTGGCTTCTTCAGGGATGGGCACAGCATTCTGACACAACAAGAAAACCTTCCCTGTTCTCTCTCCCCCAGGATCAACAAAAGTGGCTCTCCCTTGCCTACTGAGAGGTCCCCAATAGCTGCAGAGGGTGTGGCTAACCCTGATTCATAGTGGCTGTAGGTGCTACACCTGAGAGATCCGGGATAAAAGATGAGTGGTCTGCGGTACAACAAATGGCCACAGAGGAATTACCCATATACAGCTTAGGACAATTGATAGCCTGCTGTGGTGGCAAAAGCTGTTTGCTTTCTTTAGTGGCCGGAAGAAGGACCAACCATGGGACAGACAATCTGTTCCATGGTCAAGCTGAAAATGGTGTCTCTATCCTGGGAAAACAAGCAACGATGTCAGTAAAACTATCAGTCCACAAAAATTACTTTTTTTCTTTTTGACAGAAAAACACATTAAAAGAACGTTCAAACACTATGAAAAATAAACACAATTTCTCCACAGTTAATCAACACTACTTTTAAACTGACAGAAAAGAGTTCTCCTTATAAAAATATGTTACAGTCTTGAGACAATTCATTAAAACACAACACTCCTTGCTTTAAAATAACTTTCCTGATGAAGAAAATAATAAAGCATCAGTAAAAAATGAGAAAATGGAAGTGTTTTCCTCAAAGGAACTTATCTACCCAGCTAAAGAAAGCACAAGCTGACCATCAATCCTCGCAAGACTCAAAGGAGCATACTCTTCGGCAGCAGGAAACCACTGAAGGGTGCTGTGCCCAAACATACAGTTTGGGCATGTGGAAAGTACCCTGACATTTTGGGAGCTGACCAGCTATTATATTCTTGGCTGGATATAACCCATATAGCTAAGGTTACTGCAGAAGTGATCTAATATGAAGAACATTTTTGCATTATAGCTGTAAGTATCAATCAGAGGAGGTTAGAAAAGATTGAGAAGAAAGACTGGAAAAGCGATTTACAAGAGAACAACGGGAGGACATGTGTATGGCTCCCAAGTATGCAACCAAGTCCAGAAGGTTTAGGATCTTTGCTTGGAAGTGTTTACATAGGTATGTTTATAGCCCAAGTAGACTTCATAGAATTTTCCCACATGTTGGAGGTGTGATGAGGAAGAAAGAGATAACTGGGAACATGTGTTTTGGGGTGGTAATGAGTTGGCAGATTTTAAAAAATCCATAGAAATTTTGGGTGAGTAAATGGCTGTAACTAAGGATATATTTTTTAGCTGGGTCAAAGGATCTGAATTGCCCAGACAACATAAGGTCTTATTAAGTATAATTCTGTTGGCTGTCAAAAAAAAAAAACATTTACTAGAAAATAGAAATCAAAATCTAAATCAATTGTATTTGAAGTACAGATTATTATAAAAAAGATAAAAGAACTGTAAGAGGAATCTTTAGAAATGGAAGGAACTAATTACATAGAAATAAATGGAAACTGTGGGAACAATACATGCATAATAATGTTCAGCAGGAGGAGGATGAGTGAGATTTAAGGGAAGGCAAAAATTCATCAATTTATGTAATATTGGACTGATGGTAGTTACAAGAAAAGAAAACATATATGATCTATAATGTATGTAAATGAAAACAAATTAATATGGTTTGTTTTCTTTTCTGTTAATGTGTGTTTGCCTATGTCTTAAGTGATAATTTAATAAAGGTGCTTAAAAAATAAAATGTTTGTGAGCACTGAGGTATAGACTGTATAGCCTAGCAATAAACTGACAAAGAACAGAAAGAGCACCATGTCCCTTTTAGTGTTAACTTGCATGTATGTGGGAGCAGCAATTTGGCATCTGTTAACATTAGGACTCTATTAATCTTTGCCCCAAGCCTGCCATTGTCCAGTAGCAAGTTTAGCTCAGGGTTAATTTTTGCTTACTGATGTGAAATATATCCAGTGCCATGTGACAGCATTCGGAATGCAGTAATTCAGTGGTTCTCAATGATTTTCATCCCAAGGCACACTTACCAAAATTAGTATTTTAAATGCAGCACACTAACAATACCCACACATCTCATATTGAATATCACAATAATGTAAAGTACAACAGAAAAATAACATCTTACTTTTACTGAGGCTAATCATAAAGTTAGATGATGCTGAATTATTTTACAGTGCTCTGCGCAATCCATCCTTAGAAGTATGTTGATTCAGGACGAAACGCAATAAGATGGTTGACTTTGCATGATGCATGACACAGTGTCAACGTGAGTAGGTGCATTTGACAAACATATTCATAAGACACTTTATTCTGACACTAGGCAATCTGTATTTTCTTATTATAATTACCATCATGGTGAATACAACAGCATTATGCTAAACCAAGGGGCATTATAAGCTTTATCATTTTTTCTGCATTCATGCAAAAATCACTGATAGCCATGCTTTCAGACTTAAGCTGCACATTTTACTCTGTAGCAATATCAATACATTCCTCCTTCTTACTCATTAACAAACTCAGTAAGTCCAATTTTGGTGAGTTGGATTACTGATCAATTCCTTATCAAACATGACCAGACTGGCAAGATATTGTGGAATTTACTCTAACAGATTAAATAAATGTTCAGCAATAATATTATATAAAGAAAAAGTAAAAAATAAGCTGCATTGTATAACACAGTTCTACATAGATCAATTTTAGATGTACATTCAGTGTAGGGCTATTAGCAATTGGCATAAAGGTTAAGGCCTTTGTCTCTCATGCACAAGGTACAAGGTTCAATCCTGAGCTCTGACTAATCCCTACTTGGAGTTTGCATATTCTCCCTGTGTCTCTTTGGGGTTCCTAGCACCTCTGGAAAACATGCTGAGTATTTCCATCTCAAACTCACCAATGAATGGAGCTGTGGACAGTAGCATAGACTCTACATTGTACCCTATAGGGGAAAGAGTTGTACAGACCAACTCTTTTGAGCATCTACTATGGTGTGCAGTATCCTCAAGGTAGGAGAACACAGATCACAGACTGCATGTCATGGCACCACCAGCCACTTGATGGTGTAAAATATGTCTGTAGATGATTCAGCCATGTTGACTAATTTCGCCAAATGGGCATGGGTATTTACCAGTGATAAGTGGGTTGAGGACCCGGCCTACTCCAACCTATGCCAGGGACCCATGCAAATGGTGGGAGGGATGCATGTGCCCCTATCGGCCAGTCTGTGCCTGCCATAAAGCCCAGCCCTGGGTAACTTGGGACAGCTCTGTTGAGTGAAAGCTAGATGTAAAACCAATCTGCCAAACATGAACTAGGAATTGCTGCACTCGTAGGTTCACTGACAGGATGGAGCTTGTAAGTGGATGACATGATGGTACAGAGGAGGCTGGGCATCTTATATATACAAGAGACAAGATGGAAGGGTAGTGCAGCAAAACCACTTAGCTTGGAATCCAGAGTCTACTATTCAGGAGGAGGACATACCAGAAATGGTGCAGTAATTGTGGTAAGAGAGAGGCTCCAAAGACAGTGAGGGATGTCATCAGAATTAAACTCTTGGCAATCAGTGACAGACTCTTGGCAGTCAGACTCCAGTGGAGTGATAAGACAGTATTCATAATCACAACCTATGCCTCACAATAAGGTTGTGATAGTGAAGAGAAGAGTGCGCTCAGCAGTTGCAGGACCCACTAGATAAAGCAGGACAACATGAGTTGATGTTGAAAATGGGGGACCTAAATATATATCAGGACAGACAGCAAAGGATATGACAACTTCCTAGGTGGCAAAAGGAATAAAGAAGGAGAGTCTGTTCTAGACTTCTGTCTGGCAAATGGCTTGATAGTGGTCAACACACAGTTCAGAAAGAGAGACAATCAAATGATCATATACAAGACTGACCAACATACAACTCAGGTAGACTTCCTCTTAGTAAGGCAAGGACATTAGTGTAGAATCAGTGATTGCAAAGTTATGTACAGTGAAACAGTTGGCTAACAGCATAAACCACAGGTTGCCAAAATCAGCTGCAAGAAGTGGTAAGAGAAGGCCCAAAGGTCTCAAAAGAGACCAGGCTGAAGACCTGGAAGTTTACTGGAGAGAAAGACATACAGTTCAAGGAATTACCCAGGGTTCTAACACCCCAAAAAGAGGAGGAAATAGGTAGAGTTGAAGAGGAATGGCAGAGCCTCAAAACAGTATATGTGAGAACTGCAGAACAGCTATGTGGCTGGGCTAGGTAAAAGCTGGTGGTGGAATGCAGAAGTCCAGGAAGTCATCAAAAGAAGTAAGGAGTGCAGTAAAAGGTGGGAGAAGAAAAAGACAGACCAGACTAGGAAGGAATACTGGTTGGCTAACAAGTAGACTAAGAAAGAAGTTGCAATGGCAAAGAACAGGGCATCAGAGGCACTCTACCAGCTTCTGGAAAGTGACCCGGTAGGTGGCACAAAGAAACTATATCAGGTTGCAAGGCATAGACAGAAAAATAAAGAAGATGATCATACACCCTTCATAATGAATGCCAGCAACAACCTGCTCACCAGTCCACAGGACATGAAAGGCAGATGGAAGGAGTACTTCCAGCAGCTTCTGAATGAAGAAAACTCCACAGAAGCTATACTGCCCCAGACACAGCCTATGATGAGAGAAGAGGAGGACCCCACCATAGAAGAAGTAAGAACAGCACTAAGGAAATTCAAGTCAGGGAAAGGAGCAGGCTCAGATGAGGTCACAGAAGATATGATAAAGATGCTGGGTGATGCAGGGGAGAAATGGTTCCTGATGGTCTTCATAGCAAACTGGAGAAAAAGGAGTATCCCAGATGACACAATTGTGGGCAGTACAGAAGTATCAAACTCCCATCACATTGCATGAAAGTTCTGGAGAAGGTGACTGGTAAAAGGATACGCAGAGTAGAAGAAAGTAAGATAGGAGATGAGCAGTTCAGATTCAGATCAGGATACAGCACAACTGCCCCAATGTTTGCAGTGAGACAGATAGCTGAGAAGAAGCTAAAGCATTCCTAGACTTGTTGAAAGCATATGACAAGTTCCAAAAAGGCTGATTTGGGATATCCTGCAGTGGTTCAAAGTCCTAGCAACAGTGGTAGAATTAGTGCAGGCTATGTACAGGGACCCAATACCGCAAGTATAAACAGTGCTTTGTCTCAAAGATGGGTTCCCAGTGGGAGTGGATGTGCATCAGGAGTCAGCTCTGAGCCCACTGCTGTTCATACTGATTATGGACTACACTGACAAACAGGTCAGAGAGGACAGTTCAACAAAGGTGCTGTATGCAGACAACGTGGTAGACTCTGAGCAAGAATTTCAGCAATGGACAGGTGAATGGAATACAAACCTGAAGGCACATAGAATGAAACTGAGTACAGATAAGACATTGGTAATAGGGAATATCAAAAGAAACTGATAACTGAGATAGAAGGGAAGATAGTGGAACAGTTTAACAGTTTAAATTATCTATTCCAGCCATCCCGTGGGGTTGAAGGGATATTGTACTTGTTTCTTTAACAACAGAAAGGTACCTAGATATAATAGCACAAAGTTTTCTTTAATAATGCAGTAGATATAAAAGAGGACCTGAAAGAAGACCAAGCAGACACCATTTGCCCTTGTGAAAGGGGCCTTGGTGTCTAGAGCAATTTCCCTGGGAGCAAGAATCAACCACAGTAAAAGAAGACCTGGTAAGGAAACTGAAAATTGTTATAGCAGAGTATGAGGAATCCCAAGAGACCGACCAACAGAGATGTTTTCCAGCAGTATAAGACTGAGTTAAAGGTAATTGCTATGTTTTTAGTTAGACCACAAAACTGTTTTTGCTTCAAGGACCCTGTCTTTAATTTCAACTGTACATAAACTGCATTTTTATAATAGTGCAGGTCTCAGCTGTTTTAAGCATTCACAGTATTATATGCAATATGTATAGTGGGTGTGTGTGTGTAAGAGAGAGATAAAATAGATTTTGGAAACAGTCTCAGTATGATTTAGTGACAAAGCCACAAACCAAACATTCAGCAAAAAATGGTGCTGGCACTATTGTCTAGTACCTGGATATTCTCAAATTTATTACAAAAAAGAAACTTTTTAATATCTTAAATAACTTAATTGCATATAGTAACATTTTGAAGAAAACAATGTAGAATGTGTGTCTATATCTTGCTGCTCCACGGGAATACAAATACGAAATAGTGAGGAAATGCAAGGGAAAGGAGAGTGGCTGCAGTAAATCATGTTGTGCTATAGGAAACACTAAAATGGCTGATTAGCAAGGGAGATAGCCTGGCCTGGTTTGCTTGTTATTGATATTCAAAACCTATTAAAAGGCATTACATAACTTCAGATAAGATCTGTGGACTGATAAGGGAGTAAAACCTAAAAAAACCTATGCTGAGAAAGGAAGTCATCTGGATGTTACACACTTACTTCAAAAAATGTATTTATAAACCTGTCTACTAAATTATCAGAAGCAAACTAGGTCCACTTATTTGTAGCTGAAGCAATGGATATGTCGCATGCTTATCTTTAAAATAGGATAGTAATCTGGTGTTAGCAGGTAGACAGAGAAGTTCAGCACAGTATATATGCATATGCATACACACATGCGCATATATATATATATATATATATATATATATATATATATATATATATAATTTGCTATAAAAACATCGAATATATGAACGTAGACCTATCAAAAATGGGATTCACATGTTCGATGTTCACAACAGTAAACAGGCAGAAATATCAGAAATACTGCAACCGAAGTTGAATTCAACTTCTGCAGTACGAAATCCTTCAGCAGCAATCAGTACAGACCAGATCTGTACTATACAGAACTGACAGTCATATGTTTTGTAGGGGGGCAAGCCCCCCTGCACCCCCCTGTGGGAGACTGTACCCCGCATACCCCCTGCCACTTATATATTCCAACTCTGAGATCGCACTATAGTGTGGAAAAGGGTAACTCTCCTAGTTGCAATGGTCAAAAGCAATAATTCGACAGGAATTCCAGTATCGAGCATCAGCATTCGACATTTCAACTGAAGACTACAAGTTCTGCATTTTATGTGACGGTCATGTCAGTTTCAGAAACAGCACTTTCAAGTAAGTGACAGTTACCTTTTGTACCTGACTTTGTGTGCCATTACATACTGGTTTTTCTGATATTAAACTTTGTAGTAGACGGCTGGATTTAAAATTTTGGTTCAGTCAAAGAAATATTATTTATGATAATATCGATGGTGATGTTATCCCATTCAAATTTAAACCTTTTTCTTTTTATTAAGAATCATCAGTGTTTGTTTAAATGGGGGAAGGGATATAATTTGACCCTTAATGAAAAACAGGTTTTAAGAAATCTTGCCAATTGTACTGATAATATTTTTTACTTCCACTGATAAGAATGGAGCTGTGGTTGTGTGGGGAAATTGGAGTATGATTTGGAAGTGGAAAGGCAACTAAAGGATTCCTGTTTTTGTCATCCTTTGCTCATATGTCCAGCAAGAGATTGTAAACTACAAATAGATTCTTTTGGGGGCACTTCAGGAAGAATGTTATTATATCTGATGGCTTGTGCCACCAACTTATGGTGGATAATCCTATTAAACAATAATTTTATACACTACAAAAAATACATTCTGTCCACAAGGCCAGTTATGGGCATTCCCATTGTATGATCATGGGGTTCTTTGACAGAAACACAGTTTGCTTTTTTGGAAAATCATGTATCACCATTGTTATTAGATATACAGGCATGCATTAAGGATACAACACAATTTCTTTACATCGTGAAGGATATCTACATTGAAAATGCCACTTATATCTATATGTTAATTGCACAATTTTATGTATGTGTGTTCCTCATATGCTGGGGTTTCAAGCTGTATCTTTGTCTTTACTGAATCAAATATATATCACCCTAGGAAAATGTCAAAGGCAAGAAACAAACCAAATAAATGAAAAAAAAAACTGGCAGGAAGGGTCCCAAGGAACACCAAACACAAAAATGTTGAATAAAAGCAAACTTTAATGTGGAATAAATCCAATAAAATCGATGTATAAATCCAGTAAAATCAATGTAAGCGCTTTCGTTAAAACAATATTAACTTCATCAGACAAGAGTCAATGTGCACAGCCAATTTTTAAATATATTTTAAAACCTTCTAACACATTCTGATTGGACACAGAAAATCAGCTGAACCACGAGTAATATGAGTAGATTAGTTAACCCTTTGCTAACTGTTATAACAACACTTCACTTTAAAAAATATGTATATACACTAAACATTATTCTAAAAGTTGAACCAGTGGTCCCATAAGTGCTGGAAACGTTGCATATGGGTATCATTTCCTAGGAAATGTTTCAGTATTTTATTATTGAACAACCACTGGTTCCATATTTACATGGGTTACATAAAAAGTACATAAGGACCCACAAACCCCTAAATTTAGACCTATTGTTTCGGGCACTGGCTGGTTAACAGAATCTTTTTCCATCTATATTGAAAAACAATTGAGACCTATACTGGACAAATATGACTTAATTTCTTGGACAGCTTTATATGTACTTGAATTCTACAGAGTTTTGTGATTTTTATTTTTTTGTTACCATGGATGTTGTATCTCTCTTCACTATGATTCCCAATTCAGAGGGGATAGAAATGATGAAAGCATTTCTTTTAAGAAATAGTGAATACAGTGCACAACACCTTCATCTTATGTGTTTTTTGCTGGAAATGACTCTAGAACACAATGTGTTTATTTTTGAGCACCATTATTATTTGCAATTGGCTGGCATAGCTATGGGCACTCCTTGTGCCAATAGCTACGCCAACCTTGTAATGGCAGAATGGGAATCTCAATTTATTAAAGGCCTAATAGGGAAGAATATAGTATTCTTTCATTGTTTTGTAGACAATCTTTTCCTTTTATGGAAAGGAACTGAGGCAGAACTTTTACAGTTCTTTGATTATGTGAATACAAGAGTCAGTTTCCTGAAGTTTACTTTTGAATACTCTTCTGAGTTTTCACATTATTTGGATGTACAAATACAGCGGGATAAAGAAGATGGCAGTATTTTCACTAATGTTTATAGGAAAGAATGCTATGTGCCTTCTTACCTGCATACAGATAGTATGCATCCTGTTGTTTTAATTTAAGAAGACAGTTATGTTACCCTAAGTATGAAGGGCGAACTATATACTGACAGGCACTAAGAGATGTGATGCTTGTAATTTTTGTACCAGTATAAACAAAGATCAGAGCTTTATACATCCTGACTCGGGCATGAGTTCATGCTTAATGTTAAAGCAGATTGCAACACCAAAAATCTAGTATATTTAGCTAAGTGTATGACATGTAAAAAATGTTATGTTGGCAAGACCAACAGACGTTTCCATGAACGGATAAGAGACCTTTTATATTGTATTAGCAAAAGATTAGAGTACAGCGCACTTGCTCAACATGTAGCACAGGAAGGGATCAGCATAAATTTGCCTTTCAGGTATTGGAGGTTACCAGGACTAATATGAGATTAGGTGATATTATTAATAACACTGAACGCAATGAAACTAGATAGATTCTCAGACTTAGAGCGCATAAAGGCTCCAGTCTAAATGATGTAGTTCCCCTGAAACCAGAATTAAATAACAGGGGTTTGAGAAAGTCATTTTATATAATATTTATACTACATTAGTTAACATAACATATACATAAAAATATATTTATAAAATATATCTAAAAAATATATTTAAATATATCTAGATTTTCAGGTTATTTAGAGTGTTGTAGAATTTTTAACAGTTTTTATGTATTTTGTTTATATATATATATATATATATATATATATATATATATATATATATGTTTTTTATGAAGGACGTTTTTTACTATGGTTGTCTTTTTAAATAGCTCTCTTCTTGAGCACATTCACTACTGCTTTATATATCACATGACTAATTATTGTTAATTGATGGAGTATTTAAACCTGTGTTTTTTTTATCTTTTTGTGATCTGAAGAAGCAATTGTTTGAATTGTGAAAGCGCTCATCTTTTTCCTTAAACTTTTTGACTACACTGGATCTGGAATTTCGTCTTTTATCAGCCATGGAACTGCACTTTTCTTCTTTTTTATCTGTTGACTGTTTGGTTTTGTGCAGCTAACTGCTGTGAGGTATTTATATTTTCTTGACTTGTTAAAAATAGTGTTGAACTTCTTTTTTATTTTAAGAGCATTTGTTATTGTTATTGTTATTATATGTTTGCTGAGGGGTACTGCTGGTTTATTTGCTCCCTTGTATGGCAAAAGTTTTATGGATTATTTTGAGAGACTGGATTTATGATCAGTCTAAAATTCCAGAACTTCTTCATCTGGATTTATGGTGATGGTGTATTGATTTCTTTTTTTTTTTTTTTTTTGCTATGGAAGAGTGGATTACATCAACTGAGATTATTTTTTTAATTATTTAAATTCAAACAATTGTGGTCTTGTGTTTTTTTTTTTTTATACCTATGATTTGTTTGTTACTATTTTTTGTATGCCAGTGTCACCAAATTAATAGACTATATTAATAAATTAAGGCCCTAGAGTACCTTTGTGGCATTGCGAAAAAACTAAATACACTACCATTTATAGAAAGCCATTACATCATAATGCCCTGCTATATGCTAATAGTTGTCACCCTACACTCATGGGTAGGAATATTTCTAATTCTCAGTGTGTGAGGATATGTAGGTTATATAGTGAAACATAAGCTTTTGAAAAGGAAACTCAAAATCTTATGTCTAGATTTACTCAGGGAAATAATAGACATCACATCAGGATATTACCAGGTGTTATAACAGGGTACATTTATGCATTCATGAATACGTATTGAGTGAGCATAAAGACTCCACTATTAATAAATCTGATCAGTTGATAAGGTGTACAGTAGTTACAGGATTCGAGAGGTTTTGTATACACATTGGCACATTATATGTCAAGACAATTTTTTCAAGCACCATGTTGCATCGCATTGCTTTGTTAGATATAAAAAAGGTAAATATTTGAGAAATTATTTTTCTTTTTCAAAAAAAAAAAGTTTCTGACTTTGAAATAATTTTGACTAAAGAATGTTATTTCTATAGAAGTTTTTGCATTTTTTTAGAATTTGCAGAACAAAATGTTTTACTACAGTTAATGGTGATTTTCTGTTTACAGCTCTCTAAGAATTCTACACTCACAAGTCATTTGGCATGCATTTCAAGGCACACTACACATTTTCCAAACTCATCATGTTATAACTGCTCCCAGCACAAAATCCTCACTTTTGAACTTAATAGGATGTATTATGAGACCTCAACAAGCCTTTGACTTTTAAGATGGCTGCCAGCTAGATCACACATACTACAGCTTGCTCCAAGTACTAGCTAAGAATCTAACCCCATCTATGGATACCGTTGCTGCAAAAATTCACAGAAAGCCATCACCTTTGAAGAACTATTTTCTAAAGAGAGAAACAATTTTCAACAACATCTAATCTAAAAATAACAATAATTATACAATGACCACCCCATTAATATTCCAAAACGTGCATGCTGATTGGCCAGCGTGCCCATTGTAAATCCCACAATATACCAACAGAAAAAGGTCTGGTCGCCCGAACTTTTTTCCGTTGGTATAAAGTGTCCAAAACTTTTTTTTGTTAATAAATAAAAAGAAAAAGAAAAAAACGGAGCAACGGGGACTTTCTTTTTTCCATTGTTTCTGTTTCAAAGCATTGATGTACTGGGTATGCATGGGAATGCAAGTTCCATACGCATGTGCAGTACATCAACACAAGGAAACAGTATACCACCATCGGCAGAAGAGCAGTAATGCACCATTATACAAAGACATTATTTAAGAAAAGTATTTTTTTCTTAAATAATGTCATTGTATAATAGCAATAACCGACTCCGTGGTTGTGTTATATTGAAATTTACCCACAGTTGGCTTTATTTAATCACTCAGGCTTTGTCCTCATGATTAAACCATGCCAACCATGGGTAAATCTTCAATATACCACACCACATCATTGGTTATTGCTTAAATACACAACAAAGCTCTGTATGGTGACTAAGCAGTGTGTCCTGTACATGTGCTGGACCTGAAAATACCAACTGGGAACTACAAAAAGAAAGCAAAAGAAAAATCTTGTTTTACTTAAGAAAAGAAAAATGAAACAAATGGAAACACATTCATCAAAGACAAGACTATCTTTAATAACTACTCCTGAAAAGATGGCTGATAGTTCCCCCATACTAAAGGGTGGCGAAAGCCACAAAACTATGGGCTAGGCTTGTAAATGCCGAACCTATGAACCTATGAAAAAGAAGTTACTACCAAGAGGCAGAAAACTACTAAAACAGAGACTGAAACTGTCAAACAGCATTCAAAAACAAAACATGAGCAATCTTTTGACATGGAGGATTTAAAAGCAGTCTTGTTACCTCTGCAAACAGAAATACAATCTTTTTCTTTAAAACTCACAACGTTTGGAAATAACTTAGACCAAATTTTGACTAGACTAGACAAAACTAAAGCCAGAATACTGTGCAATGAAACAAAAATAGAAGAAATGCAGAAAGCCAATACCAGTATTGAAAATTCAGTCAAAGAACTGCAACAAAAACTGACTGATTTAGAAGCTAGAGCAAGAAAAAATAATGTATTGATCAGAGGCATCCCAGAAAAATATGAGTAATCACAATTAAATAGTGTGGCAAAAGAAATCTTTGACTCTCTTCTAGAAAACAAAGAAATATCTCAAACAATAGTCATAGAAATAATACACAGAGTGTTAAGAAAATCTCAAATTCTGGATGCCCCAAGACAAAAATATGCAAGAATGCTGAATGCTGCACATACACAATTAATAATAGAAGCTGCAAAAAAAAAAAAAAGAAAATTCATTATATGGAATGGCTGTAAAATAACTTTTGCTCAAGACCTGCCTATACAAATTAAACAGCTCAGACAAGTCCTGTCACCTTTCTGCAACTATCTTGTTAGCAAAAACATCAACTTCCAAATGAAATATCCAGCAACTCTACATTTTCAGCATAATGGATTAAACTATGCAATAAAAACCAATGAAGAAGCAAAAACGGCTTTTCTTAAAGCCTTTAAAGAATTACCAAAGAAATCAACATAAAAACTGTATCAATACTGTAAATATTCCAAATGTCAAAGAAGTAAAACATTTTGAACACCTGTAGCAGCTAAATGCATCAAATGACACGGTAAATCACTTAAATTACCTTAAAACTCTTGATTCCTTTGTAATCCATCTAGATGTTCTAAATTAAGGCCCTAGAGTACCTTTGTGGCATTGCGAAAAAACTACAATGCCCAGAATCCTTTGCAACTGAAAAAGCAGGGGGGGCATATTTGAGGTTGAAGGTCTGTCTGCGGCATCTCTCTAAGGCTAAAATACTTCTAGAAGTCTGTGTTTGCATAAGGAAACAAAAGTGAAGCTTATACATTGCTGGAAACCTTGGCTTGGTATTTTAGGAACCAAAAAAGTGAAGAAAATTGCCCAAAAAATGATCAGAAGGTAAACCCAGCTCAAATTTAAAATGAAACTGTCAAGTCTTTTTTTCAAATATAATATCTTTCAAAAACTACATAAATGTAAAATAAGTAAGCTCTTTGGTCAGTTGCTTAGTATTAGATGTCATTGAAACAAAGAAAAAAAAAGGGACTAGTAGTTATCGCCATTTACTAAATATGATGCTGGATCTGTTTTTGCTAAACTTGACTGGTGTTTTATTTAAAGTAAATTAAACTGTGTTTTGTAATAAGTTAAGATTGGAGCACAAACTGTGCACTAACATTTTATAACCTGCTATCTTTAACAATGTTTTAAGTAACTACATTGTTTTCTTTTTTTTTTTATTTGTTGCCTGTGTAAGCTAGAAAAAGAAAAGTTATGCTATGCCTGTCTGAATATGCAATTATAAAGCTGTTCTGCAAACTTATTTATGTGACCTTCAGATAGTAGCAATATATATAATGCTCAGGTTGTATAAACAAGAGGGTTAGTAACTAAATGTTTTCTTTCTGTTACGTATTCAATTTCCATTTCTTAAGACAATGCTGTTAAGTGTGTTGTAGTACTTACTTGCTGGGACTTAGAATTAAAGGTTTTGTTTGTATTATAATTGTAAATGTTTTTGATATCTCTCTTTCAGTTAGTGGGCTAGCGTGGGTAAGCACGAGGGGGGATCTGAAAGCAAATGATGTCACATTTATATCCTTATTATGGTTTTGCACTAATATTCCTAAGATGATCTTAAAACTGCACTTGTCCTTATGTCTGTATACCAAAACAGTAAAATACAAGCTTGATGTTAAATAATCCTGATAGTTTCTATAGATTCATGGAATGTGAAGAGACTACAAAATAAGAAAAAAAAATCTAGTAATGCACTTAATATTTAAATCTAAGGCAGAGATAACCTTTATCCAAGAAACACATATGCTGAAAGATCAATGGAGAAAGATATGAAAAAAAGTGGGTGAAACACATTGTAGCTGCTGGGGATAGTACAGCTTCTAGAGGAGTTGCAATAATAGTTAAAAAATCATTTGATGGTATTGTAAGGAAGAGCAACTGTGATCCTAATGGTAGATGTTGCTTTTTCACTTGCGAGCTACCAAATTTTAAAAATCCTTTCTTAATACTAAATCTGTATGCCCCATGTGTCCACCAATTCACTTTTTTATATGATATATATATAATTCTAGAGAATGTTCCTATTTATACATTATAGGAGGTGACTGGAATATGATAAGCAATCCAGCAGTAGACAGAACAAACAAAGATAACAAACAACCAGTACAAATTACTACATTTTTAGCAGAAATAATAGAAAATTTCAGGTTAGTTGACCCTTTTGAACTTTACAGCCAGGATCCATCAATCAGTAAATTCACTTATTTTTCCCCGTATCATAAGTCTTGGTCCAGAGTGTACCTATTTCTAATATCAGAAATCATACTTAACAACACAGTTACATATAACACTGCTCCTAGAATGATATCAGACCATGCAAAGATAAGCATGTCAATAAAGTTGGGTAGCATCACACAAAGGTCTCTAGATTTTACGAACTGGACCTTAAATGCTAACTTATTAAAGGATAAAGAAATAATATGGGAAATAAAGGACATCCTTTCTCAGGCTAAAAATAATTTTTAGGTATCAGATATACCATATGACATTCAATGGGAAGCAATAAAAGTTACTATAAGGGGAATTCTTATTCAAAAAGCCACTCTATACAAAAAAACTAAACAAGGATAAAGTTGCAGTATTAGAATCAAAATTAAAGACTATAGAGTTAGAATTACAAGCTAAACATTCATCAGAACTTGAAAGCCAAATGTACACCTTGCAAGGACAATTGCATGAAATTCAAACACAACACTACTCCTTTACTGAAATTAAAATTTTCCTCAGATATGCAGAATGGGTGCAGTCTCCTTCAAAAGCACTTGCAAGAATTATTAACGTCAAGCACTGCCCCACTAAAATAAAGCAACTAAATTATAATAACATTATTTTAGGTACAGGTCAAGAAATTACAGAGGCTTTTGAAGAGCTATATCAAAAATTATATAGACCGCATGAGCAGTATAATGAAACTCTTTATTATCAATTTACTGATGACTTAAAGTTTCCAGTACTAAATGAGTCACAAATTGATTTTCTTAAAGCCCCCATCAATGTAGATGAAATTGTAGCTGCTCTAGATAAACTGAAACCAGGGAAGTCTCCAGGACCTGATGGGTATGTGGTGGAATTCTACCAGACTTTTAAGATACAACTAGCCCCAATACTACTGACAGTATACGAATATATAACAAAATTTGGAATAAATTATTTATATATCAACAACTCAAAAACCATATTCATACCAAAACCCAACTCAGATCCACCAAATCCAAAGAACTACAGACCGGTAGCGCTTATAAATATTGATATTAAAATTCTATCAACAGTCCTAGCCAGTAGACTCAAAAAATGTTGTCCTATATCATATCCACTGAGCAACTAGGTTTTATGAATAACAGACAGGTCTGGGATAACACACTCACCATTGACTCAATCATCACCTTAAAAGCAAATGATAGATGCCCTAGCTATGCTCTATCAGTGGACACCTCTAAAGCTTTTGATAGGGTAAACCTAGTTTTTCTTTTTAAGATACTCAAAAAATTCAGCATTCTCGATGAATATATAAACATGGTGAGGGCCCTATACAACAACGCTACAACAATTATATATATATATATATATATATATATATATATATATATATATATATATATACAAAAAGCAATCAAAACCTATTCAAATTATAAATGGCACAAGGCAAGGGTGCCCACTCTCACTATACCTGTCTAATATTTATATAGAAACTCTCCTTCTTAAAATATCACAAACAACATATCACCACTTCACGAATCTTTATAAAATCCCAGTAAAGTATACAGCTTTTGCTGACAATCTTAATATTTATTTCAAATTCCTGAACACAGATTTAAACAAAATAATAAATTCCATAGAAGAATTTTCTAAAATTTCCAATTATGCTATTAATCCAAACAAGTCTGTTATTTTTCCCTTAAACACTTTAGGATGCAAAGAATTCTGCTTCCCCGAAACTGGAATAAAAGTAAACTATGAACTCAAATATCTAGGCATCACATTTACTCACCCACAATCAGACTTAATTAAACAAAATCTGTTCAAATGTGGGCAAACATTACAGAAGATACTAAAAGATGGCTAAATCTTAACCTGTCACCACTCTCTAAGGCGGCTATAATCAAAATGAATATACTGCCAAGAATACTGTTCCACTTTAATGCTATAAATCAAAATATACCTAAAACCTTATTTTCAAAGCTTGAAACTCTCTTAGGGAAATTTATTTGGCACCCAAATACTACAAGAATAAAATATTTGAGATTGACACTATCCAAACAGAAAGGTGGACTAGGGTTGCCAGACTTTCATACTTATTATGATATTATAAATACCAGTCGGATAATACAAATAGATAACTATGAAAAATCTAACTCAGTATGGTATCCTGTTTGGATTAAAATATATCATAAACACCTAATCTTGTCAGATATAAATCCTAAAGCAATACCTTTTTTAAATTGTAAAACACTTAGGTGTCTTAAAATACACCCTAAAATTATAAAGAATGTTATATCATTTCAAAAGCTGATATCTTCCCTTAATCTTAAAAAAACACTTTGATATTAGGACAACCAATACATTTAAACCCTAACATTAAATTAAGCAATACTATGTTAAATCGAAATCAGTATCCACTAATAAAAAATACTACCATTTGGGACTTCTATCAAAGTAAAAACCTTCCAAATGAGAATGTAAGGGAAAGGTTAGCAGTAAATAAAAGTTATAACAGTATCATCAGGGAAATATTATACTTGGTTATTACAATTACTTCAACTGTCAACTTAAACAATCAAGATATGCAGTTATATCTGCAAATTATAAACTTATTACTAATGAGATCTAAAATGGTAACACATATAGATTAATAACAAAAATTAAAAATCGAAACTTACTCCTATATTCAAAATACTGGGAAGGAAAAAAACGACAAGATTACTGTAGAGCAAAAATCTGCTGTAATTGAACTTACCTTAAAATTTACCCCACTTAAAAATGAATTTATACCCAAATTATGATTAATAACAATGCCTATCATACATCACTCTTTCTAAGTAAAATGAATCCCTCTATTTCTCCTTTTTTCCCTTTTGTCCTAATAGCCCAGCTGATAGTCTTCATATCTTCTGGAGCTGTAAGTCTGTATACAAATTATGGTGCTCGTTAAGAACCAAGTTAGAAAAAAAGGGATACACCAAATCTACCCTGATATGGGAAATTGCAGTTCTTCATGTATTTCCTACAAATTATACATATGAGAAAAAACATATCATAGTAACATTGTATGCAATGTTGAAATCATACATAGCTCAAAACTGGTTAGATAGGGCAAAAATTACATGGGACAAATTTAAGAGAATGTCTATGAAATACGTATTAACAAGTAAATTAATTACAAGAAGCAAAAAAAAACTTTTATACTATCAGAAATATTGGAAAACTCTTATAGAAATTTTAAGGTAAAATCAGTGTACAGACAAAGGACAATATGTATCTCTTTTATATTCTTAACAAACATGGTGAAACATAAGAATCTATATGCTGTTTAAATCATTTTCATTTTGAAAGGATAAGATATAGGAAGTGCAAACACATTGAACATCAAAGTTGACATCAAATGTATAAACTGTACATAGTTTTTCTTTTATCAAGGTACTACTAAGGTTAAGAAGAACCGATTATGTAAATGTTTTTCTATTCTAAGACAGACTTTACTAAGACTTAAAACATTCTATGAGTGGATTGTTTATTTTGCCAATATATGTATACAATCTAAAGTGTTCAACTACTTATGTTAACTGTATAATTTATGAGGATGACTTAAGTTCTGCAATTGTCACTATGATCTACCGTACTAATGATAATTTCTATGTACCTTGCTCTATACATTTTTCTGTTGTTGTTACTGTACTATACATTTGTTAAAAAAATGGTAAAAATAATAAAAATTATATTTCAAAAAAAAAAAAAGCCTTTGACATTCCAATATGCTAGTTCAAAGTCTTTGGATCACTATAACCTGAAAGCGTTTGAGAGATAGTGCTCATTTGCACAGTTTTTTTTTTTTTTTTATCATCTATTTACTCAGCCATTGTAAAGGTTTATGGTGAGTTCAGGTTGAAATGCTTGCCTAACAGACAGTCCTTTAAAGAGCATAAAGCTTACTGTATTGATAAACATTCTCTTTATATGGCTGAATATCTCCTTTCAGTATTGCTTAATTTTGTGGTGATACATCACACAGAGAACTCCTCCCCTTGAATGTCTTGGGATAGCACTGCTCCCAGACCTACCTCTAATGATCAAAATACAGGATACATTTCTTAGTGAAGTCAGGAGTTACTAACACTAGATCAGACTGTAGGATTTGTTTCAGTTTATCAAATGCTCTTTCTCAAAAGACCATTGAACCTTGATAGGGGCTTTCCCTTTTGTAAAATATGTCAAACGACAGGTAATAGTTGTAAAATTAAGTCTAAACTTTCTGTAATCCCCAGTTAGTCCAAGGAAAGTCTTCATCTTTCTTTTAGTAGACAGTATAGGCAAGTTCTTCATGACATCTATATTTTTTAGTTGCGGTCTTACTACCCATTTCCACCATGCCAGGTTAACATTTCTTAACATTCACAGTCATACCCACTTGTTTTATGGAGTCTATCACATCCTCTGAATGAATGACCATGTTATCCAGGTGTATAGCAGCATATAGGAAGTAAGGTTTCAATGTGTTATCCACCAGCGTCTAAAATTTAGCTTGTGGTCCACATAGGCCAAATGCTAATACTGTGTTTGAAATAGGCAATCAGGCTATTTTACTATGGCAGAATAGATAAGCAGTATTTTTCAGTAACCCTTCATCACATCTAGCGTTGTTGAGTATCTGACTTTTCCTAGGTTTTCTGTCAACTCATCAGTTCTAGAGATGGGGTAGCTGTCAAACTTTGAAATGTTATTCAGTTTCATAAAGTCATTACCGAATCTAATACTTCTATCATGTCAAGAAACTTGCATTACTGGACTACTTCATTCTCTTTGGGACCTGCTAACACTCCTCTTTTGAGCAGCTTTTGAACTTCACTTACTAGCTGTTTTTGTGACCATGTTGTTCAGTAAGATCTCAGTCTTATCTTTATTCCAAGCATTTTCTCTGTTTTATGACTTTCATAATATTGATTACTGCTGCAGTAGCCTTAGCAATATGGGTTATAGCCCATCAAGGATATAACAGCTGGCCAGCTTCCAAAGCTTGCATGCACCCAAGCCATTGGTTAGATCTCAAGCCCTCCAGAGCTTTCTTGCCATTGAAGAGACCACTTCTCTGTGGGCTTTCGAGGATGAACAGTTGGCTTGTGCTGTTCCTTTGCTGGGCAAATAAAAAGGGAAAAACTTCCACATTAAAAAATATTGATTTATTGTACTTTCCTTCTTAAGTAAGTTTTTTTTATGCTAAGAGTTTATGTTTTATTGGACTGTTATGAGACTTAACTGTACATTTAAATGGGAGCTCAGTTTTCTCCTGTCAGTTTAAAAGTTGTTTTAAAGTAGTTGAAAAACATTTTTTCTGTGGAGAAATAATTTTTATTTTACTTTGGGAGCTGAAAAAGTGTTTAAAGTGATTGTTTTGGTATTTTTGCGTGAAAAAGTGACTATTAAAGGCTTTAATTGTTTTGCCGACTTATGCCTCTTGCTTTCACCAGGAAAAGAGGCATTATCTTTGGCTTGATCATGGAAGAATCTTCTGGTCCCACTGTCAGCCCTGCTTACAGCTACAAAAAGAAAAACGTTAAGCAAACAGCTGTTGCCACCACGGGAAGCTAGCAGTTTGTCTCAGCCGCAAGTGGGTGACACTGCTGTGACCAAAATTGGTTCCTCAGACCAGTTGTCTTTTACCCTAAATCCATCTGGTGTAGTGCTTACAGTCACTATGGACTGGGGGATAGCCGCATCCTCTGTGGCTGTTGGCGTCCTCCCTCTGTGGGCAAGGGAGAGTCAGTTTTGTTGGTCCTGGGAGAAGGAACAAGGAAGTCTTCCCTGTTTGGTCAGAGTGTTGTGCCTAACCATTGGGAAGCTGCTGCCGCCATTAATAACACTGTTGGCCCCGTTTTTTTCTGTTAAAAAGGAAAAGAAACCTAAACATGTATCCCGTCCTCCCCAGATTTCCTTAGACAGGAGTAGTTTACAGGGTCTGGCTCAGAGTTTAATTCAGGACATTCATCCTTCTTATAAGGAGATTTCTGGTAAGAAAAAGAGTAATATCTCTTTTTCTGAAGAGATTCATGATTCTGAATCTGGACAGGAAGATGAAAGGCCAGATTCCGGGTTTTCCCCTTAGTTTTCCAATTCAGACTCAGATGAGAGTTTCTGTTTCTCTGTCTTGGGGGGGGGTCTCTTTTTCTGAGACTATTTCCAGAATGTGCCACTGTTTTCAATTGGAGAACACTAAGCTTTCTCAGTTGCTCAGAAAATACTATGAGCTGTTACAGAAGGAATATCCAAACCCTGCACCCATTCCTCCCATTCTGTCAGCTTTGGAGGATGTGTGTCACTGCCTGCAATTTTCCAGATAGTCAGCGTGCTCCCCCTAAAAAGGCAGAGAGAATGTATAAAGTTCCTCAGTATTTTAAATTTTTATGCACTCATCCCAAACTTGTCACAGCAATATAGCTTTAGTTAATCCTACTGCTGCTAAACATTTGGTTAATTCCAATCCTACTCTTTCTGATGAGGATGGGGAGATTATTGATAAGTGTATACTTCTGGAACTTTGATTTTTAGAATTTCAAATTGTTAGGTGTATTCTAATTGTGAAGGTATGAGGTATGTTTTGTCTGCAATTTCTTCTTGTGAGGAAAAATCAGCTTTAATAGTAAAATGGTATAGTTACTTCCAGGTCACTACAAAGTGTTTGCAGTGTGTGTATGACTCAGTTGTTACTTCCTCCAGGGCTATGACCATAGGTACTGTTTTGAGGAGGTTTGTCTGCCTGCATTCTCAAAACCTTCCAGATGATGTGAAAATGAGATTTAAAATTCTCCCTTGCATAGAAATTTAGTTTGTGATTCCTCTGCTACAAAGATTATCAGAAAGTGTGAGGAAAGGAGTAGGTTGAGACAGGGAATGTGTAAGATTTTTCCATCCCTCCTTTTTCAAATTTTCTAAGAGATTCTCCAACCCTTCATCCAATTTCAACAACAACAAATAAATAAATAAATAAATAGATAAATAGTCTCAACAAAATGCAAGTAAACAGGCATTTATGCAGATATGGGAGGGGGTTCTAAAAATATTTCAGGAATCCCCGATATGCAAGGGCAGTCCAACACAACACGTTTTCCCTTTCACATCCTGGCAGTCCCTTTTCCCTTCCAGAAAGTCTGAATCTCCACTTTTCTCTTTTGCATTACATAAATGGGTTCTGAAGATTATACAGCAAGGTTACAGATGGCAGTGGGAGGAAACTTCTCCTTTCCAGGGGTAATTCTACCCAGGGGTGTAGCCAGGATTTTAAGATTTGTACTCACAGCTCGCAGTCTGCTGCCCCCCCAAACCACACCCACATCAACATATTGATCTCCGCCCACACCTCTTACCAATCACTCTTCAAGCCACATCCCCTTCACAGTGCTGCTCTCTCTCCCATCCCTGAAAAATACATGCCAGGATGCTAATCATTTATATGATGAAACAATAAAACAAACATGGATATTTCAGTTCAAGTGTGGAAAAGCATGTAAAGTAGCTTACCACGTTTACATTATAGCTAACTTTACCACAGTGTAACTGAATCCAAATGACCACTCATGAGTGCAATCCATTTTAGTGGATACTGAGGGAAGCAAACCCTCGACCCAAAGAAACTGCTTCTTGCTCCTTCCTGGGTCAGTCATTGCTAGTTGGCTTGCATTTGCGTAGGAATCTGTCAAGCTAATTGCTCTTCTTTTCTTTCCGGATTGTTCCAACTAGATTAAAGGGTCGAGGTGCAGTAAAACTTCAGACATCCTCAAAGTTCCAAAAGAACAACAAAAAGAAATATATCATAAAAAAGCTAATGGGAAATAGACTCATTTTTTCTTGATTTTGGAGAGCAGTAAGCACCCCTTTATGCCATTATATGTACCAACTCTATGTGCGCACCAATGTGAAGAAAGGAGAAATCTCCCCAAAGAAATCAATCATTGCTGGACCACAATTAGAAATTGCACTGGGAATGATTTCTTATAGGAAAGGCATTTATCTTTTTTTTTTCTGAAGGCTATCAATGCTCCAGCCATTTCACTTTGACCATGTATAGGGAAGCCAAATCTAAACATTATGCAGTCAGTGATACACTTATAAACAATAATAATGTTAATGATTGTGTTGCAGGTACAGTTATGGTTGTATAATATTATAAATGGCTGATATCTCACAGAAGTTTAGGATATGATGAAGTATGAGCAGGGGATGAGACTACATCTGAACTGAAGGTGCTAAGTCAGAGATGGAATATGAAAAGGAAGACAAACTTACAATGCCTTGAAATTAATTTAGCAGATCTTTTTTTTTTTTTTGCAAGAAGCACACATATACATAAATTAACTCATTCATATACTCCAGTACTTAATTATTTGTAAGTTTGCTGACAGAGAGATTGTTATATAATAGATATTACAAGTGCGGCTAGAATCCTGCACTGTTACCTGTCAGCATGTCAGATTGTAGAGGGAAAGAAAACTCAGAAAATTAAAACAATGTAGTGCTTCTCCAGTAGAGGAATTATCCCTGTAGTCTAAAAACAATCCTATGCTATCCCCTTACATAAACATGGCAAATCGCATCAATTGGCAAACTACAGACCTATAGCCATCTTGTCCTATTGAAAATACTAAAAAATATCATCACATACATCTGGTCAGCCACCTAGCAAAGAACAAGTTACTTTTCACAGCACGTCATAATTTTAGGCTAGGCCACAGCACAGAAACAGCATTGCTTACTTTCATAAAGTATGTTTGTTACAGAAAAAAAACAAATTAAAATGGTAGCATTCCTATTTTTAGACTTGTCCAAAGCATTTGACAGTGTTTTATACCCCCTGCTTTTTCTTACATTTAAGGAACTATGCCTAACAGTACAATCAATTGATTTACAAGTTACCTCAGTGTGTATGCCAAGCCGAGGAGCTGTCAACATCATAATAAACAACATTAGAACCTTTAGCCTTTAATATATTTATAATTAAAATGCATACAGCCTCTCACTCAGCAAAACTACTCCAATCTGCAAATGACAACAGTAATATGAGCTGCTACTTCACCTAAACAGCACCAAAATGACCCAAAGACTTCCATTGCAAAAACTAAAACTGGATGGAACATTTTAAAGTAGTCCTATGTCCAAATACAACTAAAATATGGTATTTTTACCTCCTATCTTACAAACAAACTACAGAAATCCTCCCAAATTGTTTTGGCGCTATGCCGCGTACTCGCAATTACGCAAATTTTATTAATCGCGTAACTTGCCTGATAACGATCACTTACTCTCCAGATAGCATCCCATTCATCCTTGCACCATTGATGACACACCCCAGGACATGCTGGCACTAAATGATGATGTGAATTAAACTGAAAGATACAGCGGAATTAAAGGGGCCATTCATTCAGAAATTCATGGAACCCCCTTATTTTCATACCTAAAACAGAACTTCCTGCAATTTTGCACTAGTCGAGCAATATTTTTTTTTTCTTTTCAGTTTAGGATGGGTTTCTCCCTGGGTCCTAGTGCCTGTTTGCTACCCCTCCATTAGAAAAACTGTACTGAAGTGCGTACAGTCAGTACGCTTCCCGACATCCTTGATTCTACCTCAACCACCAGAGCAGACTCCTCTGTTTCTCCCTGTCATTCAACAAATACTGTCTCATGGAGTAAAAGAACCAGTTCATGCTTCCAGTCTTGTCAGGCTGAAAAAGGTTTTTATTCAAGGATGTTTTAGTGCCAAAGAAAGAATTTTGGACCTTTCTTTCACAAAAGTGCTTGTGATAGTGTACAAGTTCAAATGCTGTTCCTTCAAAACCTGTTACCTCTTTTTCCTCATTTATGTTTCCTGTTAACATATTTAAAACATGCTTGTCATAACATCCCTATTCATCCAGAATTCAGGCAATTCTTAAGGTTTTGTGTGTTTGGATCGCATTATCAGTTCTCTGCCTTACACCTTTGGACTATCCACTGCAACAAGAGGGTTCAGAAAGTGCCTAGCTCCAGTTATATTTTTTTGCAGGCTATAAGGTATCCACATTTTTCCATATTTAGATGACTTGTTTATCTTTGCAGAGCCTTTTTCAAAGCATCAGGAATCTCTCACTTGGGTGAGTGATCTCTTATACAAGCTGGAATTCCAAAAGAACATTCAAAAGTTTTTTTTTTTTTTTTAATCCTTCACACTGGATTATGTCCCTGGAGTGTCAGGGGGCTAGACACCTCAGTTCAAAGTGATTTTCTTTCACAGGAAAAACATGGATCTATGTCTAGATCTATTTCTAAGGTTTTCTACTCAGCCTTTAGTCACTGTGAGGGAAAACTTCAAGATTTTGGGTTTTATGACATCTATGATTCTCATGATACCCCTGGCAAGACTCCACATGAAAAAAATGCAGTGGTAGCTGAAGAATCTTTGTTCCCTGCACCAGCATCCATTGTCTTTTCAAATCTCAGTGCTGGCATTTGTCAGAAGAGAAATAATTTGGTGGAGACAGCAAATCACCGTAAACCCAGGTCTTCCCTTCTCTCTCCCTACCTCAAAGCAATCAGTCACTGCAGATGCATCAGACTTTGCTTGGGGAGCAGTTTCAGGAGGGATAAAAGTGCAATGTGTGTGGGACATTATGGACAGTTGCAGTCACATAAATAAGATACTGATAGAAATGTTGGTATGTATTGTTGTGGGAGATGTTCAGTATGTGAGAAAGTAAAAAAACATGCATGGGTTGAAAATTAATGGCAAAAGATATTTTGCATTTGAAAAATTTGATTGTCTGTCATTTGGGGTGGTGTATATTTTAGGGTGCAATTGTAGTACACCTTTATGGTACATTGGACAGACTACTAGAAAGGTTAAAGTGCACATTCTAGAGCACTTGGGGGATATAAGAAGGGGCAATATGGAAAGTCCAGTGGCTTCCCATTTTATTAATTTTCATAATGGGAGCATTGAGGGTTTTTCATTTAGCATGTTAGCTAGACCCCATGTTGGTGTAGAGAATTTTAAGACCGCATTATGCAGGTTGGAACATAAAATGATTTTGGGATATCAGACATTATTTTCCAGGGGAATGAACTTGGAGAGTGGGTTAGTAATATAAAATCGAGTCATTTATTTATTTAAAAAAAATTCTTGATATCGTAGTGACATTTGTCACTATAATAATTTTTGAAAAATTAATTTGAGGACATATTTATTGTTATTTATATATTAAATTTATACATTCAGGAGCAATACATTGATGTTTATGTGGGTATTAAATAAAAAAAAAATTGGGGGGGAGAAATTTCTATGAAAATGTTAGCATTTAATGATTTATTTAATGATTGTATTCAAGGAACACATTTAGAAGTGTATTAAATATTGTATTTATTCTGTTTTTCCATAAAACTTAAATTGATTGAATAATTCTATAATTGATAATGTGGAATAGATTAATTGATTGATTGATGAATATATATAAGGAAGATGAATGCACATGGTAAATGTTCCATGAAGGCGAATTGCCAAGGTACCAGAATGTATATTGTGTTGGATTAAAGGAATCTCCTTTCATGTTATCTCCTGCCTTCCGTGTTAGGTGTTGTTTTTGGACTATCCACTGCAACAAGAGGGTTCAGAAAGTGTCTAGCTCCAGTTATCATTTTTTGCAGGCTATAAGGTATCCACATTTTTCCATATTTAGATGACTTGTTTATATTTGCAGAGCCTTTTCCAAAGCATCAGGAATCTCTCACTTGGGGGCATGGCCAAGGATGAACACAGGATAGCAGCAGATTTCTTCAGCTCTACCAATTTCACTGCACTGACAGGAAATAATTACTTAAAAAATTAATTTATGAAGTAATTTTCTTTCTAAATATGTTTGTTTTATCTATTTCTTGAACTATATCTAAAAAAGAAAGGAAATTTTAAAAATATTCCTGTCAGAAATCACCTTGGAAATTTTCTTGTCAGTTTCTCTGTTTGAAATGAGTTCCAGTAAGACAAATTCTCAAGACTCCAGCATCAAGAAAGAACTTCAGTCTCTGATATCTACAATCCAGCAACTTACTGCTAAGATGGATAAACTGGATACTAAAACTGATACCTTCATAGAAAAAACTACAAAACAAATAGACTTGTTACATATAGACTTGCAACAACAGAAGATCCAGATTACAGGCATAGAAGAGACTGTAAATGACATGGAAAATAGAATCCAAGAAGAGGAAATCAACATTGAGTTGTTGCTGAAACAAAATACACATCTACAAACAAAGCTTGATGACCTGGAAAATAGATCTAGGCGCAATAACATTAGGATTTTTGGACTGCCACAAAATATTGAAGGTAACAATATTACTTCTTTTTTAACAACATGGCTCCCTAAAACTTTAGACTTACCAGAAGCATTCTCTTTTGGTATCGAAAGAGCACATAGATCTATAGCTAATACTAACTCTAACAAAAACTATCCTAGATCAGTTATAGTTAGATTTTTATCATCTTTTGATAAAGAGATGGTTCTTAAATCTGCTTGGGCTAAAGCTCCTGTTAAAATTAATGAGACAACTGTGCGTTTTGACAATGACTATTCTTCCTTGGTAATAGCTAAAAGAAAAGTTTTTCTGCCACTAATAAGGGAGCTAAAAAAAGCACAGTTTAAAACCTACCTTCTGTTTCCTGCCAAGCTAAAAATCTTCCTTCCTGATGGTCCTAAAATTTTTGATGACTTAGACTCTGCATTACTGTTTATCAAAAAAAATAAGATTTTGGATAAAATAGAGGAAATGGAATGGGCTAGTCCTTCATTAAAGAGGTTGGCAACTGAAACTTCGTGGAAGACTTCAGAGAAGAAGAAGAGACTAAAAAACAAATGATTTGTTCTATGTTTTTTTTTTCTTTTTTATTTTCTCTCTTTATTTTTCTTCATTATTAATCTTTTTAAATATAGTTACTGCATTTCCGGAAAGCCACAAATGTTCTGAAAAAGATTTAATCAAAGTTATTTTCTGTGTGCAAAGAAATGTTTTGTTTCATAATCAGTCAAAATATCTGAGGAACTAATAACAAGCTATCATTCAATTTGTTTCTCTTTCTGAAAAAGAGAAGTAAGGTTAGTAACTTGATACATTTTTTTTTCTTTTTTTCTCCTTTTCTTCTTTTCTTTATTTTAAACAATGACATTCTATTTAGATTATGTAGTGGGTAAGGGGTGGGGGAGGGCAGGGAAAGAAGTGTAATGAAAATATGATAAATGGAATAATAACATTTATTCCTTATAAAAAAGTTTATATGTTGTTTAAATGCTATTGCTAATTATACTTCCATGATTATATTGCTTATGCATGTTTACAATGAATCTGTCATGCTTTAATTAATAATAATTAGAACTAAATAATAGTAAATAATATGTTTTATTTCCATCTTTATTAATATAAGCAGCAAGTAATATTCCATTGTATATACTTTTTATAGCTTTCTTTTTCATTTTCTATCTCTGCTTTACTGTCTTTTATTTTCTACTCTCTTTTTTCTTTTCTTTATTCTTTCTCTTTATTCTCTTTCATATTAATATATTGAAATGCTTTTGATCATACAGGCACAGTAAATAATATGATTTGTATAATAATTGAGTTGGGGCAAAAATATTGAGTTTTATTACCTATTAATAACTTTGGGCTTAATTTCACTTGCATAGAGGCTGTAATAACCTGTAAAATACTTCGCGAAGGTTTTCTTATGTTTAGATGCATTTAAACTGCTAAATGAATGTTTGTCACTAGTTTTTAACAAGATTCCCGCCAAAATGTTAAGGGAGACAATCTGGGATGTGGGTTACCTCATGAACAGTGTCCTCGAGTTGTTTTAAAAGCTTCAACTCTCAGAATTCATGCAGAGAAGCTGAAAGCAGTCAAGTTTGAACTTTGACCCCAAAATTTACACTGACACATCGCAGATTCAGGAAGAACACTCTACCAGGAAGTAGAACTGCTGCAAATGCGACTCTGCGATGGAAAATGAACTCTTTAACATTTAAATGTGAGTTATTTTATATAATTACTTAAATATTTATGTTATAATTTATAAAATATGTCAGTTATAATGATTTTAAATGATGCAGTTTCTTATAGTAAGCAAACGTGATATTTTAGAAGCCATAGAAAGTGAAGCATTTATACAAGTGTTTTTGAAAGTTTACTTGACTGCAGCATACTAATTTATGTTAAAAACTTATGATTTAAACATATACATTACTATAACTCATTTGATTTATCTGATTGACAAGCATAAATAACTTTATGACTCTATTCTGGAAGAAGTTGTCAAGTGATATATTTTAAAAGCAGCAGTATAGATATACAAAATACAGATGGCTTTCTTTACAATAATGCAAGTGTCTCTGAGAATTTACATAACTATGCAGTATGATTTATAATAACTTCCATAAATATAATATTTTATTCTACTGACAATAATTAGTATGAGAAAAAAGCTCTGATACAAGTAATTCAAGTTTTTTTGGAAGCTGTTAACTGCATTTACATGACAGAAAATAGATGCATCTTAATATATGTAATGTCTGAATCATATTAGCCAAAGTTATTGATTTAAATGAATATTAGAACTTATTTTTACAAACTTTGAATAAATTAATATGTAAATATGCCCTCCCCTTTTTTTTTTCTCACTCTCTCTCCCTCTCTCATGTCTTTTATTTCTCTCTCTCCTCTTGGTTCCTAATATCAAGTTTATTTGAATGCTATTTGAATACAAATGTATTATATTAAATAGATGTATATAGTAGTATGAATAGTTTTTTAAAAAAAAGTTTCTCTTAGTTTATATGATGCTGTTTTATCAAATGTGTAGTTTTGTCTTGCTAGATAATCTAATTGAAAGCTGTTAATTTAAGTTAAATATAACTAGTATTAAATTGATAAGGTGGTAGCTGAGGTACTGCTGCTTAGGGTAGGGGGTTAACTTGAGTAGTATATACTACTCTAAGTTGGAGTTTTTAACTCCAGGCTGGGTGCAAGGTTTAATCCTTACATTATTTTCTCTTGTTCATTGTTGTATGTATATAGTTCTGACATCCACAATACATTTTGTAAACTCATTGTCACTACAAACAAAATTGAATCTTATACAAAATCCCATAAGAGATTCAATAAATACAGCTATATTTAAAGGTACATCTAAAGGAGGAGATGTAACATTACTTATTTTGTTAATTGTTATTTTGATCATAAGTTTCTTATGTTTTAAAAATGCCAAATAACATCTCTAAAAGGAATTTCTTTAAACATTAATGGACTGAATAATCAGTGTAAAAGGGCAAGCCTAATAAGATACATTAATTTACATAAGGCCAACTTAGTCTTCCTTCAAGAAATTCATCTCTTGAAAAAGATATTGATAAACTAGCCACAAACAAATATACAGTATTGGTTAGTTCAGAGCACACTCAGAAAAAAAGAGGAGTGGCTATTTTATGGAATAAAAGCATGCCCATTCCTAAAACTATTAAGTCATATCAAGATGATAAAGGAATGTTTTGTATGGTTACAATACAAATCAATGGGAAGACTTATACATTAATTAATGTATATTGGATACCTGTAATTGGTATTAATACAGTGAAATACCATCTTGATAAGATCATATCATTCTCTATAGGAGATATTATTTTAGCTGGTGACTTTAATTGTATACTACATGACAGTGACACTACCACTATAGGAAAAAGGAAAATTACATCTAATGAAAAACATTTAAATGATTTTGTTAATTCCTATCATTTAAATGATATTAATAATCAGATAGATTCAAAATCATTACCATACACCTTTTTTTCTAACAGATACAAAACTTATTCAAAAATAGATAGAGTATTTATTTCTAACCAGATGGTAACAGATTTAATTAATTCCAAAATCATTTCATGTCCAATATCTGATCATAATTCAATTGTTTTTGAGTTCATGATAAAAAATACTCACAATGTTCAGATCAAAAGGATACCAGCATACTTAACTCAACTAAAAGACTATAAAGAATATATACTTTCAGAAGTACAACATTTTCTAGACATAAATTATACTCCTGAAGTCTCCATTGTCTATGTTTGGGATGCCTTAAAATCATATCTATATGGACAAAGTATCAGATGGTATAATAATAAAAGGAAATCTTGGGATAAGGAATTGTTAGATATCCAAAGTAAATTAGACTCTTATAAACATAATAATAAAGAAAATATTATGGATAAGAAAGTCATTGAAGAAATAAACAAACTAAATGAGAAATACAAAGAAATTTTAACTCATAAAGTTAAAATAACTCTAGAGAAATACAAGTTTTGTCTTACTCAATAAGCCCCAAATACTTACATAGACTTAAAAATAAAACAAAAGGTTGAATAAACAAAATCATATCAAAGAAATCTTTTCTCTAAGGAAAAAGAAGAATGTTTCTAGTCTACCAGAAATACTAGATGAATTTAGAAATCACTTTCACAAAATTAACCATAATAACATTAACATGGAACCTAAAGATAAAATAAAGGAGTTTATAACCACAAACATGAATAAA
This sequence comes from Protopterus annectens, assembly GCF_019279795.1. Taxonomy (NCBI): domain Eukaryota; kingdom Metazoa; phylum Chordata; order Ceratodontiformes; family Protopteridae; genus Protopterus; species Protopterus annectens. The sequence goes on along the minus strand of NC_056739.1, from coordinate 1,285,072,854 downwards.
AAGCTTAATAAACAACAGATTAAACTATTGGACAAAAGTATTTCATATACAGAGGTTGTTACACAAATAAACAAGCTTAAATCAAACAAAGCACCGGGTAATGATGGTATTATACCAGCGATGTATAAAATCCTTTCTAAAAGTACATACTCATTAATACATAAGGTTTTTATTTTGGCCCAAAATGAGCTGATAACTCCCCCATCTTGGCAATATACATTTATTTCGCCAATTTTAAAACCTAATAAAGATCCAACTAGATGTACTTCATATCGACCCATCTCATTACTTAATGTTGATTATAAAATGTTTATGAATATTTTTGCTGATAGATTGAAGACAATCATCCCTGGCATTATAGATATAGATCAGACAGGCTTCATTGTAAATAGAAATACTTTTGATAATATCAGGAGAACTCTAACATTAATTAATTTTGCAAATAGGAAAAAGAAAGATTTAACACTTATTAGTCTTGATATAAGTTCAGCATTTGATTCAGTAAGTTGGGACTATCTGTTTACCTTACTGAAGTGCACAAACTTCTCAGATGCATTTGTAAATCTAATTGAGCATTTATACAAAGGAACCCTGGCTTATATTAAGGTAGGAACATATGTCTCACAAAAAATACCCATTTTTAAAGGTACAAAACAAGGGTGTCCACTCTCTCCACTATTATTCACTTTAATAATGGAGCCTTGGGCTAATTTGATCAGAAACAGTACTGACATAGAAGGTTTTGAAATAGATGAAAATACAACATCTAAAATTCAACTTTTTGCAGATGATGTTCTAATTACATCAACAGGATCTAATTCTTCTATGCAGTCTCTATTTGATAAAATGATGAATTTTAAAAGTATTTCTGGTTTAATATTCAATGAAGAAAAAACTAAAATACTACCTATATATACACGAAAAAATATTCTCATTAGTGATTTTACTAAATATGTACCCAATTCAGGTCAGATAACTTATTTAGGTATAATATTATCTAAAGATATTAAATCTATTATATATAATAATTACAATACCTGTTTTCTTAATATACAAAATCTTTTTAATACCTGGAATAATATGTTTTTTACTATGGAAGAGAGACTTACAATTATTAAAATGATAATATTCCCCAAGATTTTATACTTAATACAATCAACAATACTTCCACCTACAAAAATAACTATCAAGAAACTGAATACACTAATGTTAAATTTCCTATGGGCACCTAATAGACCTAGGATTGCATTAAAGAAACATATTAATAGCTGGTCTCAAGGGGGTATTTCTTTTCCAGACTTTAATTTATATACTATATCTTCTATTGTAAAAGTTATTACTTTATTAGTAGATCAGTCATATGTTGCAAAATGGAAAGATTACTGGGAGCTAATTAGTATGCACTTCATGAAAATCTCCTTAACACATAAAAATATGATTGTAAATAACTCCATGTTATGGTTACTAAAGGAATTTTGTACTTCACCTATTACACCTAAACATATAGTTAGTTACCCATTAAACATTATTATTAGCTATCGTAACTTTATATTAATGCATCCTAAATATAGGGAATGGAATTTTATTATATTCCGTATAATGTATACTCGGGGTATGCTTCTGTCATCTACTTCTGAAGGAACTCATTCAGCTATAGATAATGATCTAAAGTACTGGTATCAGTTGATATCTGATAATAAAGTTAAAAATCTAGATTTCTTAAAACAAGAATTTAATCTAAGAGAAACTTGCTGGTTAGAGGTTCAGACCTTTAGACAACATCTCATTGATAAAATAGATCTAATGTCTATAACAGTTAAAGAATCTATTCCAACACTAATTGATTACTTGATATTAAATTTACAACATAAAGTTTCTGATAAAGGCAAGCTTTCATACATACATAAAATTATCAGACAAGAAACTTTTTACAGTGTAGATACCTACTGGAATTATTTCACTTCCATTAATGGTGATCCACCAAATCAACAAGATAAACAATATATATTGGAATCTGCCTATAAAACTATGTCTTCCATTGTCTGGAGACTTTTTACATGGAAATTTTTACATAGATCTTTTTATACACCTTTGATGATGAATAAAATAAATAATAAAGATAATCTATGTAAAAGATGTAATGTAGAAATTAATGCTGACTGGGCTCATATGTTTTATGACTGTATAAAATTAAAAGAATATTGGAAGTCAATTAATGAATTTTTGCAGGCTCTTTTTACAGATAATTTCGTTATTTCTAAATCTCTTATATTATTCAACACACCTGTACCTCAAAGTGTTAAAAAGGTTAAGCTTCCCTTGTTATGGACTATTCTAGCAGTGGCTAGGAAAATAATAACCAGAAATTGGATTTCAGATACACCTCCTTCGTTCAATGAATTTAAAAATGTTATGAATATAGTGTGCCATATGGAAATAAACACAATAAAGTCAAGAACAACTAGAAAAACATCTTATTATATTGTATGGGATAATTTACAAAACCTGTTAAAAAAATCTTAACTTCAATAGCATGGTATTTTCAACTGGTTACAAGTCTATACAAACTTTTTTGGACGGAGTGCCAAATCCGTTTCAACGTACAGGTAAAGAATTTCATGGTTTCAATCTAATTGAGGTTAACAACAAACGTGACTTCCTTACAAGGCTTTTGAAAAGACATCGTTCTCTTGATTTAGAGAACAGTTACTTCAGGCACTGTATTGATTTAGGAGTGGTCCCCAAGGGACTAAGATTTTTTAAATGCCCTAATGGGGTTACTGCAACTTCTTTTTTTAAGACACTGGTTAATTTTTTTAACACTGCTGGTATAAATTTCCTAAACTTATTGGTTGATAATAACATCGAGAAAATGACTGTATTAAAGGGAGAAATAATCCAAGTAGAAAGTGAATTAAAAGACCTACTAGGCTCTCAAAAATCGGGGGAGTTATTTTCAAGTTTGCATGTTGAATTGGAACAACATACGGCCAAAGTCACGAGCCGTAAACAGGCAAAATTAATCCGTGATATCACGGTTTATGATAATGGCACCGCTTACAATAATTTTGCCAACAGAAGTCGTTCAACTGAACGGAGGGGTGACATCAACCGCCATAAAAACTTTTACCCGAGGGGTACGGGGATTCGCACGGACAATTACAACAGTTCCAGTGACCCGAGGACGGTCGTGACTGATGAGACAAATGATATAAAAACAAAACAAACTGACAGTTTCTTTACTAACATTGTGCCCCACAAAGGTTCAAACAATGAGCCAGTCAGCATTATTGTGGAAGATGGGGAGAATACTGTTGACAAAGGAACTACTGATTTTGATAATAATGACAGGGAGACCGATGGACATGGAACTAAACCCGATGGGTCAGTCCGACCTAAAATTAAACCTGGTAACAACACTGTAGGGAAGGTTACAAGCGGTACTACTCTTACATCAACTTTTTTAAACAAAAAAGGGAATCAAACCAGCAAGAACACTGTTTTCACTCGCAGTCGGACTTTTCTAGGATCGAATTCCTCGGGGGACGAGACCTAGACAGGACTATTGACCAGTTTAAAATCATTAATTTAACAGAACATTGTTTTTCTGAGCATGAAACTACTGTACTAAAACGTGGTTTAAATTTTATTCCCGCTTTTAGGGCAAATGTGTCGAGTACTATAGTTGACATTAAGAAGTTTTCTAGAAAACTCAATGTAGCTTATGTTTTAGATTTTTTATCTAAGTCAAGTCAGAAGAGCAAGATCTTGATCAAACCCTCTGTATTTACTCCTCGCTTACACCACACTATAAAAACGTTTGAGGAACAATGCATAGCTGATGTTAGTGGTGTTCTGAGCAACAAGAGGCATATTTTTGACAACCTTAATAAGGAGGAAAGACAGGCATTGAATAACCTTAAGCAGATGAATCAAAGCTTTAGATTCATGAAGAGTGATAAGGGGGGAAACATTGTTATAATGAGTCAGAAGGCTTACCATCTTAAAATGTTACAGATTATTAGTAATAATGACGAATATGAGACAATTAGTTTCTGTGACTTTAAAAAGAGGGTTCGGTTTATACATTCTGAACTATATGGTCTTTTTATGACAGGGGAAATAACAGGTGAGGTTTATGATTTCTGTGTAGTACCTGAACCACGCATAGGAGTGATCTTTGGGATCCCCAAAACCCACAAGAACATCCAAGATCCCCCTTTAAGACCAATAGTTTCAAGTCCTCACTCAGTTACTGAAGGCATTTCCCTAGTGGTTGATGCTATTTTGGGCCCCATTCTCAGTGAGGAACCATCTTATGTCAAGGATTCTTGGCATTTTTTAAGCAAGTTTGGTAGTTATATTCTTGAACAAGGTTTTGATCCACTAAAACACATTATTTTTACTGTTGACGTCATCTCTTTGTACACCTGTATTCCTCATTGTGAAGGAATTGAAGCAGTTTGCGATTTTTTGACAAAAAAGGGTGGAATATTCACAGCTGGTTTTATTTCCACCATCAGGTTGTTTCTGGAATTGATTTTAGAAAACAATATTTTTCTTTTTGACAAATTGTATTATAGGCAGAGAAAAGGGGTGGCCATGGGGTCTTCTGCCGCCCCTGCATTTGCTAATTTGGTTAGGGCCAGGTGGGAACAGGAGGTGATACCCACTTTGAAGCAGAAATTTAATATTACATTTTTTTGTAGATACATTGACGATTTGTTTTTTGTCATTGAAGGAAACATGTCCACTGTGAACAGGTTATTTAAGGAGATTAATGATTCTTCTGAATTTCTGAAGTTTACTATGGGTGTAGTGGGAACAAGAGTGAATTTTTTGGACATTCTTTTATATTGGGATGAACAAAATGGACGGTTACATAGTAGAATTTACCGAAAGGAGACCTTCACAAATGGGTATTTACATCATTCTAGTAACCACCCTCAACACGTAATTAAAAATGTTCCGCGTGGACAATTCATTAGGGCAAGTAGGATGACATCTAATCAAAATGACTTACTTGAAGAATGTAATGTAATAATTTTTTTTATTTCAAGAGAGGGGGTATGAATTTAACAAATTATGCACAATCAGGGATGAAATTTTACAGAAACGTACAAGCATATTCAGACCAATTATTGACTTCCCCATTTTAACAGGGGGTGAGGCTAAGAAAGGAGATAAGGAGAAGGAGTTTGAAACACGCTTTATGTGTTCCTTGGAGACCAGTACAGACAGTTCTCTGATTAGACAAGTAATAATAGACAACTGGAAAATTATTGAGGGCAATGAGGAGATGAGAAAGACTTTTGGTGGTAGACCCTCTTTTGTATTCAGGAACCACAACAACTTAAAAGGGATCCTGGAAAATAAATCGGCAAGTATGTCGAATGTTGCGTCCACCGACACTGGAATGCATTGTTGCCGTAGTTGCAACATGTGTCGATTTATTTCAGAGGGCCCTTACATTAAAATAGAAAATGTTGACCATACTTTTAAGGTTCCTGGGTACGTTAACTGTAAAACCAAGGGGGTGATTTACATTAGTCAATGTTCTGGTTGTCCAGCTTTTTACATTGGGATGACTACCCGCAGTTTGAATACCAGAATAAGAGAACATCTTTATAGCATTAAAACAAATGATGAGAACAACGCTCTTTATAAACATTCGAAAGTTTGTACGACATACAAAAAATTTTTATTTTCTGTTTTGGAAGTGGTACGTTCCGATCTCAGAGCTGGGGACTATAAGAATTTTGTAGAGCAGCGTGAAACCCTATGGCAAATCAAACTTAATGCTGACAAGTCTCCTGGCCTAAATGATTATATTAACATCAAATGTTTTTTAAAGTACAGAAAATTACAGATAAACAAGGAACTAGTTCCTTTAGATTGTTTTAACATTAGATGAATTAAGTTTTTTTGTTTTTACATGTTTTAAATTATTTAATCAATTGTGGTTTGATTGATTAATTTGCTCATTTATTGGTGTGGTATTTAAACGTTTTGAATTGTGTTGATTTTGTATTCTGATGAAGTCTATTGACGAAAGCGGAAATTAAACTACTGATTACGCTATTATTTGTTGCAGCTTCTCCTGCTTTCAGTTGGTTTTTTTGTTAGCATGGTATTTTAGTTTAATTAATTGATCTGATTGTAGTGGATGTCTTTGTAAATACTTTGGTTGTTTTGTTGAATGTTATAATCATATCTATTTTAATTACTTGTATAAAATTGTTATGATATTTCTCTTGTATGTTAAAACAATAAACTTGTTTTAAAGAAGGAATCTCTCACTTGGGTGAGTGATCTCTTATACAAGCTGGAATTCCAAAAAAAATTCAAAAGTTTTTTTTTAATCCTTCACACTGGATTATGTCCCTGGAGTGTCAGGGGGCTAGACACCTCAGTTCAAAGTGATTTTCTTTCACAGGAAAAACATGGATCTATGTCTAGATCTATTGCTAAGGTTTTCTACTCAGCCTTTAGTCACTGTGAGGGAAAACTTCAAGATTTTGGGTTTTATGACATCTATGATTCTCATGATACCCCTGGCAAGACTCCACATGAAAAAAATACAGTGGTAGCTGAAGAATCTTTGTTCCCTGCACCAGCATCCATTGTCTTTTCAAATCTCAGTGCTGGCATTTGTCAGAAGAGAAATCATTTGGTGGAGACAGCAAATCACCATAAACCCAGGTCTTCCCTTCTCTATCCCTACCTCAAAGCAATCAGTCACTGCAGATGCACCAGACTTTGCTTGGGGAGCAGTTTCAGGAGGGATAAAATTGCAATGTGTGTGGGATATCATGGACAGTTGCAATCACATAAATATAAAAGAAATACTTGCCTGATCAAGGCACTTAACTCTCTGAATCATTTTTAGTAGCCTGGACATCTTTAAGTTGTTACAGACAATGCCAAAGTCATATGGTGTATCAGCAAACAAGGGGGAATCAGGTCATACCCCCTTTGCAGACTGTCCATGTTAAATTGGGGTACAGCTTCACAGTACAGTCTCACTCTACTGGCATCCTACATTCCGTCAGAGTAGAAATGTGTAGCAAACAACCTGAGCAGTACAAAGGCAGACCCACATGAATGGAAACTAGCTCAGAAGGTTTTCTAAGATTTGATCCATCTGAAGGGAGTTTCTTAAGTAGACATATTTGCCTTCTTTCTCAACAATCAGCTGGCAAGATTCTGCTACAGAACTTCATGCAAGAAGGCCTGGAAGACAGTTACCTTTTCTTTTCCATGGACAGGAATGTTCTTTTATGCTTTTCTACTCTTTACACTGTTATCCAGGGTACTTCTGAAGATTCAGAAAGAATCTCACAGGATCACTGTGGTGACTTCCCTGATGACCAAGGCAACCATGGTTCTCCCTTCTTTTGAAAATGCCCAGGGACAGTTTCCACAAGCTGCCTCACAGAACGGATCTACTCACACAAGACCAATGGCGTTTAATGCACTGTGATCCCAAACAACTGAGTGCCTGGATGACAGGGTCTTAATTCCCTTTAGGCACATATTTACTGAGGATGTGCAGCAGGTACTAATGGAGGCAAGAGAGCCTGCTACTAAAACAATCAGATATTAGCAGATAGAAAAGGTTTTCTGTTTGGTGCCAACATCATAACCAGCACTCACTCAGGACTAATGGTTCTGTGGTTCTACAATATTTGTGTGACTTACTATCCTGTGGCCTTTTCTTACACCTCTGTCAAGGTTTATTTATTGGCCATTTCAGCATGTCTGCCCATGTATCCTCTTTCAGTGCTTCCTCATGTCAAAATGTTTTTCACAGTGATTTTGGATAAGAGGCCTCCAAGAAAAACTGTGCTCCCTCCTTAGGATATTAATTTTGCTTTAGAGAAGTTAACACTTGTCCACTTGAACCAGCTAATCTGGCTGACTTGAAGTTCTTAACATGGAAAACTGTTTTACCGATTGCTCTGACCTCTCCAAGAACAGAATCTGACTTGCAATCTCTTATGGTGAGTCAACCCTATTTCATTTTCCACAAAGACAAGAGTTTCTTTGAGAACTAATCCTTCTTTTATGCCTAAAGTGGTATCCAAGTTTACTTTAGGCTAAACTTTCCACCTCCTCGTTTACTTTTCTGAACCTAAAAATGAGGGAGAAAGGATATTCTGTACCTTGGATGTCCACAGACAACTTAGGTACTATCTTGAAAATAGTAAATCTTTCAGATCTTTGGATAAGTTGCTCATTTCTTGCGAAGGTAAGAAGGGACAACCTGCATCTAAACAGGCTATTTCCAAATGATTGTCTTAGACTATTGCCTTTTGTTATACCAAAACAAAAGTATCTCAGGTGGGGTCAAGGCCCTTTCCACCAGAGCCTTGGCTTTATATATGGCTTTTTGGAAACAGTTGGGTTCTAGAAGTATTCTGGAAGCAGCAACTTGGTCCTCTACACATACGTTCACACACAATAACACAGTTAGGCCAGAATGAGAGGGGCAAATGGCCCAGGCTCAAAGTGTTGGGAGGGCACAATAGCCAATCAGATCTCTTTAATGCAATACTAGTACTCTATGTGTAGTCTAAACTGAAGCAAACTGCTTGCAACAGCTTAAAAGTGAAGAAATAGAAAATCTCTCTCCCTCTCTTTTTTATAGGTATAAACTGTAGCAATTGTTTGCTACATTTGTTTGCTACAGTTTAAATTAAAGAAGAATTGTTTTTAACTATAACACGAGCCCTGCAGCACTTTGTGCAGGTATAAACTGTTTGCTACATTTGTAGCATCTAGTTTGCTGCAGTTTAAAAGAAAAACTTATTATTTTTTGTATAAAATGCTGGAAAGGGGGGTTGGTGGCAGGGCATATAAATGTGTCCTGAATGGTTGGGGTGGCAGGGGGTGTGTCATGCATCTGACCAAGTGGTTGGTGCACCAGTAGGAGGAACAGGCATTTTTTTTTCCATCTTCAGTGGAAGAGATGTGGGGGACATGGATGTAACTGTAATAAGTCCACCACTACAATGTAGTGATCGGTATATTACTACAGTAAAGCGTTTTGGGTTTTTTTGCTCTTCAGTGCAAGAGCTGGGGGAGGGCATGGATCAAACTATAATAAGCTGATCACTACAATATAGTGATCGGCTAATTACAGTGAAGCACTTTTTTTTTTTTTGCTGTTCAGCTGAGAGGGTAGAGTCCTGGTACATGGTATCAGCACAGGGAGCTGGTTGAGCTAGCTATGCTTCTGTTTGCAAGGCATTACAATCTCAATTAGTTCTCTAGATCTAGATCATACTTTGCTAGGACCACTCTCCAGGGGCTCCTGGACCCTTCCCCTTCCATCTCCTAGGTGTAGTAAGGATAATCTACCCATATAGCTAAGGGTACTGCAGCAGTAATCAGTGTGATGACCATAGTACAGCAGTGCAAGTAAGCTTATAATGACAGTAGATGTTGAAATGATCACTATTGCTGCTGTGGTCACTTCTTCCCTCCCTCCATCTCCATTGTTTTTTGGAGTTTTGTTTATGCCAGGGTGCGGGCACTTATTTCGTGTTGTTTATAGAACTGTCCTCTCAGGGTTCAGCCTCCCTCTCTCTCCCTTGGTATGAAAGCTCGGAATGGCTTAGCTCCCAAACCTGCCTTTTTAGTCAGCTCAAGCTGACTAACAATTTAAGCATGTAGAAGGCCTCATGAAGCTTTGGAAGCTGGACCATTGTATTTTGGCAGTATATTACTGATGTAGCTAAGGCTACTATAGCAGTAGTCATTTGAACATCAACTGTTTATGTTTTCTTACACAACTAAACTTTCTATCAATTTCATTCTCCCAGCTATTTTTTGAAAACACTTCCTTTTCTTCTTAAGATAAATCATCATACTTCCTCCTTGAAAAGGATTCCTCTAACTACACTTCACATAGAGACACTGTGGTCACTTCTGTATGAAGTTCAATTTGTAAATACGCTGTAGAACTTTATACTTTTTTTCTCACTTCAGTATATTAAAGTGCTGGAGTTATTCTGTCTTTCTCTTTCCTGGCTGTAAAGCCTTAGGGTTCTCTGCATTCATTCTTTCAGTCATCTCTAACAGCCCTTTCCACTCAGCCAGCTTTTTCTTTTTGTAGAGGGCATTCAGACTAATATCTGAGCTGTTGAGTTAAATTCTTCAAGCCAGGCATTTTATAATAACTTTATGTATGCATCTCCTGGCTGGCTGTGCTCCTTAACTGTAGATATCACCAGCTTCAGTCTATCCTGTAAACTAATGTAGTGCCCTATTGGGATCTTCTTCCCAAGTTTGCTTATCAGTGTTATGCAGTCCTCTAGGATGCCTCTCATACAAGGATTAACATGGGATATTTCTCATATCTTCAGGCCAACACCCCTGACATATAGTTATCTAAGTTTGCAAATGAATGTAGATTGGGTGTTGTTAACTGATCCACTTTCACTGACTCACAATTGCACCAACATGGATTCTACCATATTAACAACTGGTACAAGGACAATGGTCTAAAATGAAATGTGAAAAATGTAGCATAGTACATTGTGGTAAACAAAGCAGTTTCACTTGCCATATAAGTGATGCACCCCTTCAATGAGACACTGTCAAACGGTATCTAGATGCTCTTGTTGATAATTCCTTATCATTTGATCATCATGTTTCTGCAGCATTTCAGAGTCTTCAATCTGGCTCATCCAATTTTCAAGACATTTCCACTAGATCCAAAGAAGTCTTAATTCCTCTTTACTCTTATTTCATCAGATCCATTATTAAATATAATGTATGTTTTGGCATGCATTGTCTAAACATATCACTCAACTTGAGATACTCCAGAAATTCATACCTTAAAATATCAGTGTGGCCTCAAAAATTTTAGTTATCAGCAGACATTGACAGTCCCCCTCTCTGGACCCAGTCTCTTATATACTTCTCTGTGGAGGTCTGCCTCAAGCCTTTCATATATTCATAGGTAAGTACTTGGCTTGCTGCCCTTGTGGACCATTTTAAGTTTACCCAGGTTCTCTTTTGGTGCTGAAATTAATCTTTCCCATTTAGTGTTAGATTGGACTTCCTCATCCCATGGTTAATAATTATACACTACCTGAAGTGAGGATGACTGGAATCATACCATAGATAATTTGAGGGGACATGGGATAATGCATTTAGGAGCATTTCAAGGCATGAAAGATCCAACCCTCTTTGATATCCCATTCCTTCAAAGACGAAATGTTACCTTGAATAGCAGGTTAAAGGAGCTAAACCTTCATCAATGGATAAATAAGACATACTGGCATGATAGATTCATATAGCACATATCCCTCTTCTCTGAAACAAACTTCCACTACACGTCAAGCAGAGTAGCACTCTTGCTACCTTAAGGTGAACCTTGAAAAGTGGTTGAGCATCCTTAAGATCTCCCAGGTCTATCTTGTCTTGCCCTCCTGGAGACTGGATGGAACTTTTGAATAGGACTTTTTGGCTTGACTTGCAGTGGCCTGCATACTAAATGACTAGTGCTTACCTAGGAATCTATATGGCAGGATATTCTTTTAAGTGGACCAGTGTTGTATCAATCAGCATGACAGCTCTACTGCTAGCCAATCCATAACTGTGTTAATTAATAGCATTAAATCTGACATGTTGATTGTCCACTTTAAAATATTTGCTCCTGGTTTATGTAACTAGTGATTCATATAGGTCTTTTAGAAAATTTGCTTAAATCCTGCTCCTACTAATGGAATCAATGTATTGTACTTGTGCTTGCGCACAAGCCAACACAAAAATAATTATATCTTCTAAGAACAGAAAATAAAACAATTAGCCTTGTTTTTAAACACCTTTAATAAATTATCATGAAAGACATAGGCAGACGTGTTAACAGAAAAGAAAACAAACCATATTTAAATTTATTTATTTATTTATTGCAATTGTTTACCTCTATAGTCCACTGAGCAAAAGATTGTCCCTTTTCATTGGAGACCTGGGAAAAAAGCTCCAAAACATTAGAGAGAAAAAATCATGATATCTGGCAATTATTATGTAAAATACAGAACTTTAGAAATAGAATTTATGTACATTAAAAGTTTGAACAAATTATAGGCTTTTTCATACATTGATTTCATTCCGATCATTTGACGGATATATAATGCTATTTATACCCTGGAGAGACTTGCACATTAAACATTATATATATGTTTTCTTTCTTTTTAACAACTAACCTTAAGAGCAATAATATTTTTAAAACTGTAAATGGAATTTAGCATTCATTACCTCATAATGCGGTTGTACAAGTGTAATATATGATCGTTGGGTGTGTGGTATGACACACATTTAGATTCAAGAGGATATTATGTAAATAACTGAACTTGTAGCTGTGATATTCTTGCAAGTACTTATACACTGCTCTTCCTCATTTAAATCACTCTCCACATTCACACCCTTGCAACAGATTCATGATACTGTGTTGAAATTAATGAATTCCTTTTGATCCTAGCAAAGGCCCTAATAACTAATCTGCCTAAATCAAAACATACTACATGTAGCACAGAATATTTTCTTTACTTGTACATTCGATCTTCACTAATTTATGTATATGTTCAACATCAGAAACAAATGTATACAACTGTTTCTATATTGTATGTGTGCAGGCAGACTGACAAAAAGTTATTTTTTTATATTGAAAATGACAGATTTTAAAATGAAACAAGGCAATAGAGTATTATGGATATAACTATTTCTCATCATGCAAATTTCATAAAATAAGTGAGGTTGCATGCATATGAAAAGCAGATACACAAGATAACAATTAGCCTTGTTTTTAAACACCTTTAATAAATTATCATGAAAGACATAGGCAGACGTGATTGATACCAGGCAGCAATTGATACCAGGCAGGTATGACCCTAACCCTGAGCAGTATCCTTCCATCACCAAGAATGATGCCACAATATAGAGACAAGATGATCAGCTTTAACAATTGGCTTAATGTCTGGTGTCATTCAAAGGGGATCCAGTGTCTGTCTGCCTGGGATGACATGCTTGACAAGCCACGCTGCTTCGCAAGGGACGGCTTGCACCTGTCACCCCTGGGATTCCGGATATTGGCTAAGGCTCTTGCCACCCCCATAGTGCCTTTTTTAGGCAAGGCTCAAATTCTAAACCTACCACCCTAGAAAACAAAAATGGGAAGAAACTGAGGGTAATGCTGCTCAATGCCAGAAGTCTAAATCTCAAAATGCACGCACTCGAGGCCCTTCTCAGTATGGAGAACATCGATGTCTGTGCTGTAACTGAAACCTGGTTCAAGGCTCCTGAGAGCACCCCGGCACTATTAGGTTTTACCTCATATCATGCGTTCCGCCCCAAAACCCGGACCACACCACAAAAGGAGGTGTATCCATATTCATAAAGGATACCCACACCTCCAGGTTGGTGGCAACGCAGCAAGCTTCGGAAACCATCCAGGTGCAACTAACCATAGGCAAAACTGCTCTACAAATTGTAGCATGCTACAGGCCACCCTCTCAAACTCAGGAACCCCACACAGCCTTCCTGAAGACACTGGAGGGTATAAATGTATCTCAAACACCATCATATTGGGTGACTTCAACTACCCGAATATAGACTGGGAACATTACTCAAGCCCTAACTTTCTAGCCCAATGGTTCCTTGAGTTCATAAATTCAAATGCCATGGAACAGCTAGTCACTGTTCCCACGAGAGGAGAAAATATACTAGATCTCATTGTCACAAACATGGGGACAAAATGCTCCACACCGGAAGTATATCCCTCATTGGTGAGATCTGATCATAAACTAATCTCACTGGAAATCCACATCCCACCCCCACCCCAAACAAAAAAGACCGTAGTGAAGAACTTCTCTAAAGCAAACTTCACACTACTCAAGACTGGTGTGGTATCCTTCAAGGCCCCTGAGCCAGTGGAAACCACAACCCAAGCTATGGAAGCCCTTACAAATGCCTTCTATGAACACCTCCAGGACTGCATGGATCAGGCAATCCCAAATAAAACCAAGACTCTTTCCACAAAGGGCAAATGTCCAGTCTGGTGGACCCCAGCCATTAACAAACTTTACAATAAGAGGAGAAAGCTATTACATGATAGAACAAAATCCATAAAAGGGAAGTCACCCTGATCATTATTAGTAAAAAATACGAGCACTCATAAAATCAACTAAGGCCAATTTTGAGAGAAAAATTGCCATGGATTCAAAGGACAATCATAAGGCCTTTTCAGCTATGTTAGGAACCTGGGTGGAAACTCCCAGATATGCTCAGAATTAGTCCAAAATGATACAAAAATCACTGAACCCACAGACATTGCCAACATACTGGCAGACAGGTTCAGTGCAAACTTCACCCCCTCCCCTAAAGGAGAGATAACTATCCCAGCCGAGTGTAGCCTCCCGGACATCTCAAATGCACAGGTGAAAGCTGCTCTCTCTAAAGCTAAAAACACAGCATCAATGGGACCGGATGGTGTCCCCGGCTGTGTGCTACACGAGCTAAATGAGGAATTAAACCCGCACATAAGGCAGCTGTTTAATCTCAGCCTTACCACAGGATACGTGCCCAAGGGGTGGCGTCGGCAACTGTTGTCCCACTCCACAAAGGCGGCCTCCACGGACCCTGGTAATTACCGCCCCATAAGCTTAACAAGTCTAGTCTGCAAAGCTATGGAGAGGATCATAATGGAGCTCATAAACAAAGATATAGGGGACTTGCAGACATTGGACCCGACCCAGTTTGGCTTTGTCAAGGGAAGATCATGCCTTTTGAACTTGGTCGACTTCTTCAAAACAGTCACCAAGGCCATTGATGAGGGAAAGGCAGTCCATACAGCCTACCTTGACCTTGCAAAGGCTTTCGACAAAATACCCCACTCGGGTATTGTAGAAAAACTTACCAGCTTAAATGTAAACCCATATGTCACAAGATGGGTTGCAAACTGGCTTAAGGACAGAACCCACAGGGTTAGAGTTGCTGGCGCTGTGTCAGACCTCCAAGCCGGTCACAAGTGGTGTCCCACAGGGCTCGGTC
>NC_056739.1:1285037794-1285052794 GCF_019279795.1 Protopterus annectens | reverse complement strand
AAATCTGGACAAAGGCCCATGAAAAATAGGTAGAAATCTGTACACTGAATAACATAAAGACTGCATGCATAATTATGTAACCCCGCCACTCCAATGGAATTATGGGAGACCAACTTTCAAACACAAACTGAAGAACAGACAACTAAAATATAAACCCTAGACCCTGCAGTAAATGTAGGCAATACTCTAATCCTAGCAAAAGAATGTAATAGTTTGCTAGGACTTCCAAAAGCCATTCTCCATGGCTTACTGATCAGTGGTGTAGCCAGAGTTTGTGCCACCAGGGGCTGTCTTTGAGTTTGCCACCATTGCCCCCTCACAAAACCATGGCTGAAGGGGGGCCCACACACAGCCCTCCCCCTGCAGCCATTCCAATGTCCCATTACTTGGCTATTTTGCCCTATTTACCATAAACACTGTAATGTGCATACTGCTTTACTTCTACAATGATTATTTGGATTTCATTTAAAACTTTTATTTTACATTTTATAGCACAAACACTAATAGATATCTGCTAAACAAAGCAATACAGTCTCACAATGAAAATAGATCTAGCATTAAAACTTCTCTGCCCTTGAAACTCACATTCATTGAAACAGCACTGAAACCCACATTCAAAGAAAATGCAAAAGTCATCTAAATAATTCCACATTAAAGAGATCTGTAACTAATGAAGAGTTTACTGCTAGCAAACAACTTTATATTTCATTGCTGATCTACAAATAAAGTGCCTGTTGCCCTTGAAGAATAAATTGCCTATGTTACATTAAAAAATGATAAGGTAGTAATATTGCAATAGGGAATGGATGGCAAACTGATAACAGGTTCATAGTTACTAGGTATCTCTGGCAAAGAGTACATTTTCAGGACTGCAGCATCTACCTACTTTAAAAGTACAACACAGTACAGTATCAGCAATCTCTCTACATACTGTGGGAGTAGAACCCACAGCCTTCTGCATCAAAAGCAAGTATACTACCTGTTATGCTACTAACAACACAAACAGACTTGGCATAAGCAGCACTAAACTTCTCTCCCCCTATGGAACTATGCAGCACAAGAAATTTGGAAAAAGTCAAAATTTATTGGGGGGGGCACATTTTAAACATTGCTTGTATTATCTTAGAAAGTTTCTAGAATAAAATGTTTTGTGTTTCCATGAGTTTCCTGAAAGATAGGAAGACTGAAACTTAAATGGTTATCATTATTTAGTGAATTCAGTTCTCACTGATTTGCCAGAAAACCACAAATTATAAGAACAATGGACCAATAGTATGAGTCAAACATTCTGTGAAACTCTGGACAATTGAAAAACTCCTTGAGTCAAACATTCTGCGAAATTTTGGACAGTTGGAATACACCTTGAATCATGAGTGGTGGTATGGTAGAGAATTTAGGGTTTGAGTCTGAGTAACCCTAACTACCAGTTATACCTAACTGGGGAATTTTACACACACACACACACACACACACACACACACACACACACACACACACACACACACACACACACGCACACACACACACACACACACACCTCACATTCAAATTGAGCCCTTAATAACATTGTCTGAACTAGAAGTGCTAAACATTCAAAATAATATTAGCAGTACACTACACTTACAGAACCCACATTGTCTAAATATAATAGCAGCATAGCAGTCTTGAGCCAATACATAAAGGCAGTACAAATGCTGTCTTAAAAAGACTGGTCCCAAAAAGTAAACACAAAGTGCCACAAGAAAGTGCAGTACAAGTCCAACTGTTAAGTAACAGTATAATAAATCTCTCATGCCACACACTTCAATGCAATAATCTCTTGTATTCAATGTGGCGTGTACATAAAAAGACCGTTAAGTAACAGCATAATTAAGTAACAGTCTTTTTTTTTTTTGCCTTACCTACAGGAGCCAGGGGAAGAAAGAATTGCTGTGCACAAATAAAACCCACTGACCAGTAAAGTTAAACAAAGTAGTAATGGCTTGGCAGCTGAATTCTGACAGGTTGTCTGTCTGCCATGTACTAATGTCATTGCGCATGTCCTGCATGTGATGATGTCAGGGACAGTCAAAAAAAAAAAACTTCAAAAAAACCCTGGGAAATTAAAAGGGCCATTTGGGAATTCGTGGCACCCGAATATTTTGCCCTCAAAACCAGTATTTACCGATGAATTCAGTACGGTTGAGAGGTATGAGTAAGAATCGAGCTCTGTATCTCCTCTTTGTGAGGTAAGTACTTTAGCCATTATGCCAACTCCTAAACCCAAAAAACAACAGGATATGCTACCAAAGCAAGGCTTGAACTCAGAACCTTTAGTTTATAAAATCAGAATCTTAATCTCTTTGCTACAAGAGCATTTCTACAATGCTGCAAAAGGAGTTGATCATTGGAGACCAAGTTTCTATCTGAAAAAGTAATTTTCACACTTGTTTTCCTTACTGCTTCAAATGCACAGCCAAGGATTATACACACATCTTTTAACCACAGCTTGAGCCAAGAAAGGAGGGAGAGCTGTGAGTCAGCAACTTGCACTACTGCTGTGAAGAATTTCAAGATTGCTGCAAAAATAGAAGTTGAGTTTATTTTTACTTTCTAAGAAATGACACTATGTACTGACTGGCAATTGACATGTGCTTCTAAGTTTACTAGGAAATTAAAGTTGTCCCCCAGAAGAGAAATCATATCTAAAAAGGTGGATCAGCCAGGAGGTCACAGTAATGTTCTGTGAAATGTTCTGAATTATGTGGAAAGCTAATGCATTTTTCTTGTGACTGCTGTGCATTTTACTAAATTAACTAATTTTTACTATTATAATAGGTTCAGGATCACCTGTGTTCTCCCTTTTAACAAGGTGTGCAGCTTCTATTTATATTTTTATTTATTTAGTTATTGACATTTGTTTACAGGCAATGTCCATCTGTGCAAATCTCCCTTTTCAGAGCAGACCTGGGGAGAAAAGCCCCAAAAATGAAAATGTAAACTAGTGTAGAATACAAACAATTTCATACATAAAACAAGGTACATAGTAGTTAATTACACTAACAAAAAGGAGTACCTATGATAGTTTTATATTACTTCAGTAATAATTATGCATACTAAGTGAACTGTAGTGCATATTTGTTTTTTAGTGTCCCTGGATTCAAAAAAAGATACAGTATTTCAACAGTATTTGTAATTTAAGAAATGCTCCAGAGCCTGAAAGTTAACTCTCCTAACTGCAAGGTACAGTGTTCTTCTTTTTCATAGCATACGGCTAAAGGGCAGTTTTTTTTTCTTTCTGTAGTCATGCTTATTTAAAAGAATTCTAAACTAAATTGCTTCTTTAGATTATACACATACAAAACACACACGCGCACACACACAATGTGTGTGCTTGTGTGCACACGCACACACATGCACAAACACACACACACGCACGCACGCACACAATGTGTATGCGTGTGTGTGTGCGTGTTATTGTGAGTGTGCTCATGCATGCACATACACAAACACTTGAATCAAAACCACTCAGAGGCTGTTTTCATGTAAAATTACTCCCCTGTGTCAGTACGATGTTGTATCTTTCGGCTTTTCCCGGTTAGGGGTCCCCACAGCAGAACTCTGGTCCGCTAATGATTGGCAGCAGATTTTTACGCACCGAGTTGCCAGCCCTGATGTACAACCTTCAGTGAAGGTACACTCATTCATGCATGTCTCCACACAGAAGACATTTTAGCTGAGAATCGAACAGGACAACGTCTTGCTGTGTGGCGACAACGCTACTGCAGCACCACCACCGCAGTATGTTTGCTAAATTGTGTTTGTCAAGGAGTACAATAGTATTATAGGAAGCCTTCTTACTGTTTTGACTTGTATAAGGCACTCATGAAGCACCACAAAATACCCTCATAACCTTGATGTTGTTATGTATATCCAGTGGGTGGGTGACACGAATGGGGAATTGGGTAATGTGTTTGGGGAGGTATTGGGTACGAGGGGATGCCTTAGAGCCCTTCACCTAGGGATCCAGTTCACAGAATACTGTTTCTTTTAGAAAAGGTAAAAAAAACACAAGTTTTCCCAATTTTAACATTTTATCATGTATGATTTATGTGGTCCATTCCATTGTAACAATTCAGCAGTAACATTTAAGTAGTCTTATTTGTACTATATAAGAATGGAATGGTGTCTGTTAAAGAAACTTATGTTGTATATGGAAACTGATTTGAATGTTGGGCAACTAACAATAAACAGAAAATATGAGTTGCTTTTAATGTTTCTATTTTAGCTGAGTGTGTGTCATCTTGGAGTTAGTATATATTAAGATTAGGGATATAACTTAGGGTTGTGCACTGGTATCTTAGCTGATATTTTGAGCATATGTTGCATATGGAAACTGATTTGAATGTTGGGCAACTAACAATAAACAGAAAATATGAGTTTTTTTAAATGTTTCTATTTTCTCTGAGTGTGTGTGATCTTGGAGTTAGTATATATTAAGATTAGGGGTATAACTTAGGGTTGTGCATTGGTATCTTAGCTGATATTTTGAGTTTGTGATGCTTTGGATATCAGATATTTAAGTATCAATATTGTGAGGCCATTATTATGTTAGGATCATGTGTGTGTGTGTGTGTGTGTGTGTGTGTGTGTGTGTGTGTGTGTGTGTGTGTGTGTGTGTGTGTGTGTGTGTGTGTGTGTGCGTGCATATGAATGTGTATGTACATATAAGTATATATACATATATATATATATATATATATATATATATATATATATATATATATACACACACACACAATGGATGGAGTACATTTATAAATTTACATATATATATATATTATATATATATATATATATATATATATATTTATATATATCTATATATATATATATATATATATATATATATATATATATATAGAGAAAGATGTTTATATATAGATATACATTATATATAGATACTCACATGGATACAGATTTAGATATATATATCAGTGCATTTCAGTGGTAATGTCTACATATGTAATATGTATACTAATGCTCTAGTGCCTTTAAAACATCACATCTTGTGACATTTAAACATTTGAAAGCATGTAACTTAATCACAGATCTTTTAGAAGATAATGGTAGCTTCTTTACTCTGCTGTACACATTTAAATACTGGATTATTACCACTTTGCATTTCATAATTTTGCTAAAAAATGTAAAACCTAATGGCTCATAACTGTTTATAACAACTCGTTTAAAATGAGCAGTGTCTGACTACCCTTCAATCATTTTTATCAGCTGTAACTGTAGGTTCTTTCACATTAACTATTTGCTCAATAGAAAATGGTTGTTAAATTATTTATTTTATTTATTTATATATTTATTTAGTAGCATTTGTTTACTGGGTTAGTCTGAATGAACCTAAAAAGACCTTTATTCAGTGGTGGCCCAGGGAGAAAAGCTGCAATACAAAAATACTCCCCGGGATTCATGAACCTTGCACCAGGCGCACGCATAGCATAGGCATTACAATGCCAAATATGGCCGCCGAGCGATTCATGTACGATTCAATCCCACGTGCACTACCGGCGTGCACCGGATCTGCGCAGCCCCCGGCGTAGGCATGCTAAACACCCTATGTGTGGTGTTGCACCATGCAAATGAAGGCATATAGCGATTCACGAAGTGGCGCAGGTGTAGCATAAGCCCACGGCAATGTAAACCAAAAAAACGGTTTACATTTTCCCAAACATAACATAGGAGTAACGGAAGAGTGTCAGACCCAGGTATCACACTGGTACCATATGCCAATGGCGAAATACACAGACAGTGTCAAAAGAAAACATGCACAACATGTAAATAACAACTTAAATGGCATGTCCACAGCAACTCACATCAGAACCGTAGGACATGTTTGCGGAAGGTGCAATACAATGAAATAATATAACAATGTTATAAAACAGCAGCGTAATACACATCAGGTTCACAGCATAATACACCATGGTATGCATGGAACACCACAACCACGGTGCAAGGGTTGCCAAGGACTCGCGGCAGTGTTCGGCGTGGTAACTATGAATTAGTAGTCAATGCCATGCAAATGAGGCAGATAATACTGAATCGCAAATCCCCCGCTGGCGTAAGGCTGTACCAGATGGCGCAGCGGTAATACACAGAGGAGTGGCTCAGAGGGAATACATGTCATCTGCAGAGGGGTGTGCCACCGTAGCAGGAAGCATATTGGAGCACAGCAAACCTGGGCTGTACATCGCAAATCACAGCTGCAGGACCGGGGTGTGGGGTAATAGTTCAGCTGAGAGCACACAATGCGCAGAAGTGCATGTGCGAGGATGTCTACGTTCCCTTAACCTAGTCATGTGACGCTCGCCCCACAAACAACATCGGAAACAGGAAGGTGATGTTAAGAATATGAGGAGATGCAGAAGAAGTGTAATTGGAGTACTAATGAGCAATCAACACTAATCAACCCACGAAGGCCAATCGGCGGCAGCTGACAACTCTGCATGCAGAAACCTGCAAAACGGGATAGGGGAGGCATATGAATGCAAAGAAAGTAGGGGAGGTAGCAGATTGCAATGATAGAAGAACTGACACAGCAGAGCAAAGCAGACAGGCAGCACAACGGCGGCAGCACACAAAACGCATGATATGCCATGTCCCAGAAAGTACACATGACAGTGCTCTGCAGGATGCATGCCAGAAAACAGTAGGTGCAATGTGCAGAAATAGTAAGTGAAGGTCGAAAGGTAATCCACGGCAGGCAAGAGTAATGCAACACCAAAGGCAACAGCGTCGTAGTTCCATCGGTAAAACACGGAAGATAATCCCCAGATACGGCCGTACAAACACACCCTATGACATCATCGGTGTGCACAGCACAATAGTATAAAGTGTGAATGCACACAACACACAGCCGTGTATTCCCAAATGCTGCACCATAGGTGTAAACACACGGGGAACTTTTAAAATGTACATGTTGGGTGCTGCCGTGGCTGTGATCCATCAGCATGTGTTAGAGACAGACGGTGTTGTTGAGGAGGGTGCCAACAACCACCGTAGGCCTCGGAGGAGAAGGAGAGTGTTCAGACCAAGGGTAACCTACCAGGGGCTACAAGACCTGGAGATAGTAGAGCGTTACAGGGTGGACAGGGACACGTTACAGCAAATAGTGGAGCTGTGCCGGCCACGCCTGAGAACAAGAAACAACAGAGATGAACCCATCCCAGTGGACACAAAGGTATGTGTAAGCTTGCGAATACTGGCCACAGGTACCTTCCAAAGGCCAACTGGAGATATAATGTGCATCTCACAGGCATCAGCATCCAGGGTACTACACCAGTTCCTGGATGCCATGTTAACACATGCCAATGAGCATATATACTTCCCCAGATCTCAGGAGGATTTGGCTAGCAATATGCGCCACTTCCACCGTGTGGCACAATATCTGGAGGTACTGGGTGCGATAGACTGTATGCACATACAAATCAAGTCACCACCTGGTGAGCAGGGTAGACGCTACATAAACCGCAAGGGATTCCCCTCCATCAATTGTCAGGTTGTGTGCAATGCTCAGGGCATTATCATGGATGTGTGTGCTGGCAGCCCTGAAAGATACCACAACTCCCATATCTGGCATGCCTCACAGCTGTATCAGGTATTTGCCATGGGGGGACATCCCACAAGGCCATCTCGTGGGGGACGCTGGCTATGCACTGGAGCCGTGGATGATGACTCCCATCAGAAATGCACACACACACATGCAAGAATGCCATAATGAGGCACACGCACAAACCAGAGTAATCATAGAGCGTGTGTTCGGGATGCTGAAATCATGGTTCTGGTGCTTGGATACATCTGGCGGAGCCTTGCAGTACTCTCCAGGCACATGTGCCCACATATTCATAGTATGTGCCATGCTACATAATATGATCCTGCGGAAGCAGCTGCTGCAGGGACATAACAGGGAAGGGCCACAAAGCCCACCACAACTGCCAAGGCCAGTCCAGGCACAGAGGGTTCCAGACCAGGAACACACTGTGCCAGCCCCAGTAGGCAGACGGAGGTGCACCCAATATGCCTATGCCTTGGCAAAGGGGGAACGTATAGCACATACTCTGACAGCGTAGGCCCCATGGACTGACACCTCCCTACCTGCACACATAGTGAAATGGACGGCACACAAACATGACCACCTGTAAAGTGTACCGTATGGGTGGCCTCATGTGTGACTCCAACATAGGCAGCCCCCAAACACTGTACACCCAACAGCCAGTGGAGCATGTAACGCCAACACCTGAACAGTACACGGGTCCTACAGCATGTGGCGTTGCTGTATGCCTGCCACGTTCGCCGCAAGATGTATACATATAAATATATATATATGTGTGTATATATATATATATATATATATATATATATATATATATATATGTGTGTGTAGATAGATATAATTATATCTATATAGAAATATATGTAGACATATATATATATATATATATATATATATATATATACTACAGTTAAGACAGGGAATTAGAGGGATATAAGGTGACTGAGATGTAACCCGCGATATCTGTACATAGTATACATAGTGAAATGACAACCTGAACATCCGGGAGGTTCAACATAAGAGGATACCGCCAACCATGGAACGGGTAACATACCGATATGCATAACCGCGAGGCAGAAAGATCGCCAGACCACAGTACTGTAACAGTACATGCGCGTGTAATAGTATGATGATATGAAGGGAGAGGTAGACACCGCCGCCGCTGTTGCGGTCCACGTAGGTACTGTGTGCAACCGTCCCGTGAGTGCCGTAGTATGTGTACGTGTGCGGTGAGGGTGCCGTGTGCATCGCTGTGTGAGTGTAATGTGTGTGTGCCTGCAACATGTGTATGTTGGTGCCATGTTAGAGGCAGAGCGGAATATTAGGTGTAGGCATATGGTAAACTAGCCGCAGGCATATGTACACTACTAGTCCCAAAGTAGTAGTGACAGCCCCACCCTGGCTAGGTGTGTCGCGACATAGAATGATACAAAGTGAATATGTCCCAGATGGTAGCACAGGAATATACCCCATATGAAATTGAAAGGGCGTATGTAATAGTCATGCCTGTATGTATGACACCGATATGTTAATTGCAATAAGATACATCAGTAAAGTCACACAGCAATAGGTATGTACCGCGGAAATACGTATGTGCTACCCCAGTACTGACCGTGGCCACGTGTCAGCCCGTAAACACCGCTGTGTGTTCTACACGTGTCAAACAATCAATTCCCATCTGAATATGTGGCAACCACTGGTAAACAGGCTATCCGAACAACAGGACCACAATGACTGCAAATATCCGGGACAGAATGACAAGGGATAGTTGTCACGTACACACAACCGCTGATATACCACAGATGTTACTGAGGTATACATGCATCAAGCTCACCCGCAAGCGATACCGACACCACATGACAACAGCCCAACCTACAATCCCATAACAAAAGACAATTAACTGTCAACTCTCCAAGTAGGGACGGAGCACACAGACAACTATACTGGTTATGTAGAGATACAAGGCCCACAAACCGTATCCGTGACGTACAACCACCGACATCCCCCACTGTACACAATAAAGGAATACAAACTGTAACAGCAGCACAAACATACAGTCGGTCAATGACATCTGCATAACCACAACATATCGCGTGGGGGACACAATTAAAGGCGGCTGCATAATTGCATGCGTTGTAGAAATGCAAACAATAGCCTAGTTACAGTTTTGAATGCAATACTCCGTTATTATACGTTGGCAGGACAGGTACACCCACTTGTTGAAACAAATACTACACCTGTCACACACAATCCATGGGTGACATGAATGCAGACCATACTAGTTCCCATGCATAGCAGATGCAGTCACACATAACATAAGACAATACAGACCATCCCCACGAAGGTAGGGCGAATATCCAAAGGCCAGGCGGAGAATCCAATTATACCTGAGTATCGACGCGTAATTACCGAATGGAGTAGATGCACAGGTGATATGCACATAATTACTCACGTAGACATAGCCGCTGATATACCACAGAAGTTACGGGGGTATACATGCAGCAAGCCCACCTGCAGACGATATTGGAACCAATTAACAACAGCCCAAGCTACACTCCCATAACAAAAGACTATTAACTGTTAACTCTCCAGGTAGGTATTTAGCACACAGACAACTATACTGTCTATGTAGAGATGCAAGGCCCACAACCCGTATCCGTCATGTATAACCACTGATATCCCCCACCGTAGATATTAAAGGAATACAAACCATAATAGCAGCACAAACATACAGTCAGTCAATGACATCTGCATAACCACAACATCTCGCGTGGCAGACACAATTAAAGGCGGATGCATACTTGCATGCGTTGTATAAAGGAATACAACAGCCATGTTACAGTTTTGAATGCAATACCCAGTTATCAGTCGTCGTCAGGACAGGGACACCCACATGTCGAACCAAAGACTACACCCTACACACACAATCCACGGGTAACATTACTTCGAAATATACCTGTCACCACGCATAGCGGTTGCAGTTACACATAACATAACACAATATAGACCATCTCCACGAAGGTAGGGCAAATAGCCAATGCCCAGGTGAGGAATCCAATTATACCCCAGTATCAACACGTAATTTCCGAATGGAGTAGATGCACAGGTGATATGCACGTAATTACTCACTGAGGAACAGCAATTGGTGGGATGAATTCACATGTTGCAGATATCGACGGATATAAGGATGACTCTCAGGATATTCAAACCGTATGCTCATACCGAACCAGCAGTGTACAACCGAAAGTGAAAGAAAACGGACAAAATGATACACGGAACGAAACACGGAACGAAACACCGACAAGGTATGTAGAACACACGATATGTACGGTTGTGTAACGCATGATGTGTATGACGAAGCTGTACTGTATGTGAATGGTGGTTGTAATTAATTACACTTGTCCGTAATGCAGACAGTGGTGAAATGTAGTTATGCAGTGATACCCTGCTGAGCATGCCAACACTTGCGGACACCGTGTGTACAGCAGTGGGACATCATGTACACAGCGGAGACACCACAATTGATGCCACAGGGGGGCATTAGAGAGAACAATGCCATACCACACGCCGTTGCTGGCAGTGGATGTCCAACAAGGAAGTGCCATAGCAGGGGATAGGACATGTATGTATACTGTCACAGCACGCATGTGTATGGGCATATACCGTTGATGTCATACGTGAGTCGGCCGATGTGCAAGTATGCCCTGCATTAGGGGATACTATGTGAAATATGTGTAATGTAAAGCTGTCTAGGTAGATATGACAGATATCATACACAGTATCACAGGCATCTCATGCATAACACAGGTATCGCCTATTGGTATGTACAATAACAGGATACATATGGCCTGTAGGTATGGGACAGAGTAGTAGCATGATAGCTAGCTGAAATGGAAGGGACACCAAGTAACCATGCCCAAAGGACCTGTAGCAGCTGCACAGGTGCACAGTGGGCAACAATGCAGTCTGGCAGGTCCATGTGTAAACACATGTGCAGTGTACACAGTAGTGTCACCTCCCCATGGTAGTGTCCTGTGGACAGCAGAGGCAGGTGTCAACTGCACGTCTACACAGTACTGCTGCTGTGGTGGTACCAGGACTACGTGTCACTCAAACAGCAAGGGAGGTATCACATGAACAGTGCTACTGTGTATCCCTGCGGGATGTGCACAGGACCTATGTTCCACAGCATGGTGTGTGTCGTGTTTGTGGAACAGAAGCCCAGCCCATGCAGTGTGGCGTGTGTGCACATATCCAGGAGCAGTCCATTCACACTGCCCACCGCAGATGTCATGTATGAGGAGTATATGCATCAGTAATGTGGAGGACATGGGCCGTGTCAGAGCAGAAGACACCCCTGAGTATGTGGTATGCAGATGTGTACAGATGGGTTGTCCGTATGTCAGCCGCATATGTAAACCGTCTGAGCCTGGTAAACATCGTGGCATGACAATGTGGTGCCATGTAAAGCTGTAGCTGTTGTTGAAGGTACACCATAAATGTGGTAGTGTACACTTGACTGTGTGTAGATGTGTGCATTTCAGAGGTACACTGGCTACCTATGTACCAGCATCACACACAGTACAGATAGGTGTGGCCTTGCAGAAGGGTATCCATGCCACAGTGGAATACAGTAACCCCAGGACTGTGTGTGGCATATGTGTGTACAGCAACCATGTACAATGTGATATGTATGTATGGGACCAGTATCCATGTGATAGTCAGAGGGTGAATGTTATTATGCAAAGGTGATGTGCATGCACCATGTGTCATGCATCCTGATGCCATGATACTCATATGATGTATCCGCTACACTGACACCTGTATGGTTGGTATCGGTATGAGCTGGTGGAGCAATAATGGTGCTTGGTATGTAGGCGTGGGATATCTAGGCATGGACAGTACTCTGTGACAGCGTGTTCTGTATGTAAGCATATAGTGAACATGAGGGGCCCCATGACTGAGGACTGTGTAATGCCATATGTACCTGACATGTAGTAGGTACTATGGTATGCTCGCACCACTGTGTGTCCTGTCCATGAGCCACATAGCATAACATCCTGAGACACAGGGTATGATGTGCAGGTGGATGTGTAAGTTGCCATTACCAGAACGTGGAATGGTGCTGAAGGGCAATGTGAGGACAACGTCTGACGTGTTGGCCTCCGTACCACCCCAACCACCCATGCAATGGTATGACAGGTGGCCAGCATGTGTATGTGCCATGCTGTGGCATACACAAGCCCAACACGGGTGCTAGGAAAGGCCTGGAGGCCAGCAATGTGTGTGGGAATCACGTTCGTGAGGATGTGCCCCATTGCCATGCAGAATAGCCCAGTCATGGATGTATGACTACAGTCCCACACGTGCAATGCAGTGCCACCCGTGGGTTGTGCGAGAAATGCCGCTGTGTGGCGGTCAGGGTACACATTGTCCAACAACAGGCTAGCAGTGAATATAGTGGCCTGGTACGGAGAGGTATACCGAACAGGTTGGTGGGACATTACAGCCAGGGACATCGGAAGGTGACATTGGGCCAGCGGCCCAGGACATACCGTGTCCATGTCAGTACCGTGTACGTGTCCACAGGGACACTACGATGACCATGTACGGATTGCGACCCTGTAGTGTGTGAGAGGGTGTATTGTCAGTAAGTACGCCATCGCCTGGCCCGTTGCCAACATTTGCTCGGTCTGCAATGCCTGGGTGACTATTGTATGTGACATCAGATGTGGATGTAGCCAAACAATACAGACATACCACCACAATGCCTGAGGCCCCACACCGCAATGTGCAGCAGTCATGTTTAGGTAGCTAGCCTTGGAGTATGTGATGATGGACCTCGAGGACCCACCATGGCTGACAAGTGATGCACCCCACACATGTGAATGTACACCACTGTGCAACAGCCTGCACATGTGGTTGTACATCATATGTGCATGGAACATGACCACCACAGTGGCGTCTGTGAACAGGTCAGTACCGCCATGTCTCTGTGTGGAATAGCATGGTTTCTGCAATTGTGTACATGCTACGGAAGCGCACTGTGGTATGTGTCAGCATATGTATGTGCACTGTCCATATGCTGGGGTGTCATGCCGTTAACAACTGCTGTCAGCAGACGTCAGTAGTACTGGTTGTAGTACACATGTTCGGTCTATGCTGCGATGGGTGTGTTTCCAGGGTGTGGCTAGCAGGGCCGTGTAGCATATGTGTTTAATCCACGAAGGGATAACCCAGGTGCATCACACCAGTCACATGGAGGTATTGTGCATGCTAAGGGTAGTGTAGGTATGGTATGTGTTGTGTAATGTGTCATCCAGCTGAGTGGAGTGCATGACTCAAGCATGTGTAGGTACATGGGTGTCTATTCCAGGGAAGTGTGGGTTGCTGTCAGCACTTGGCAGTATTAGCTGTCTGAGGCCCAATGTACAGTATAACAACACAGACGGTATGTAACCTGTGGTGTACAATGTCGACTCTGTCGCATGTTACAATGTGTATAGCAGCCACAAACACGGATATCTGCACATGGAGCAGCTATGATGCATTGTGTTAGGCAACTATCCAGGATGTGTGCAAAACACTGTGTGATGTGTGAACCCCTCACCTGTGGGTGTTCCAGTCCAGGTATGTGCCTGGGAGGTACGATCCGTGTACAATCCGTACTCACAGGCGTGCTGCGCAAAGCATGGAGGCAGGTCCCAGTCACCGCAGGGATATGTGAGTGGTGCAATAGTGTGTGTGCCTCGCTTGTGTGCAGCACAGTGGAAGATGCAAGCATTGTCCCACATGACCCCATGCCGTGCCTGCCTGTTACAGCCCTGCCGGAGACAGTTATGTAAAACTGCCACAGAGGCAGTATAGCATGTGAAGATGTACATGTGTGCTCCACACCCCAGGCTGATGGCTGCAGTTCATGAGTGTCACAGCATTGTGGTCGACCAGGACTGTCATAGCAGTCAGATACCACATGCCTGTACAATAACAGTAGGAGCATAGACAACAGTTGCAGTGACACAGTAGGTCAATGTACAGTGTCCCTGTGTCCAGACCACTGCCTACTGTACACTTGGCTAGACACACACCCAGAGGGTTATAACACCGGTGAGCCATTGCATGTCCCAGTACACGTAGTCTGTGTATTGCCATCACAGGGCAGTCACAATAACATGTTGTATGAGAGGTATATTGTACCAGGTGATGTGTCATGTGTGCGTATGTTGAGTTGCAGAGCTGTTCACCCGTCCGCAACATCTCAGTGCATGATGCCTTGTGTAACATGATGTGTGGAACTGCAAGGTGATCCACGTTGTGAATGGTGTAACCCATGGGTCTGCAGGATATACACTGGTGCTGTCGGTTGCCATGCTGGGGGCCACCAGTGGTGCCTTTTCAGT
>NC_056739.1:1284872507-1285037294 GCF_019279795.1 Protopterus annectens | reverse complement strand
CACATGGGCACGGTTTGTCCATGTCTATTATATCATAACCCCCCCCAGTATTCCTAACCGTGCACGCTGATTGGCCAGCGTGCCTGTTGTGGATCGGGTTATAGTAATGGCACACGGTCCGGTCGCCCGGACCTATTTCCATTAGTATACCTCGGTATTCATAACCTGTCTCGCTATGTTACATGGGTTTAACATAGTGTGACAGCTTTAACTGAGACACGGAGATGTCCGTTGCTTACTTTGGGGCAGTCTCGCTCTGCTACACACATTTAACATAGCGGGACAGGTTGTACAACACAGCAACGGGGACATCGAGCTCTCCGTTGCTGTTTTGTATTGATTTGCTATGTTGACTGTGTTTTACATAGCGAGACAGTTTCGACATTAGCAACGGACATGTCGCGCAGTACGTCAGCACCGCTGCGGCTGCCAGACATCTGCGGATGGGCAGCAGACAGGCATTATGCTGTGCCATTATGTCTGGGGATTAATAGTTTATTTTCCTAGATGATATGGCATAATAGCAATAACCCACGTCTGGGTGTGGGTACTGCTGTATTTACCCACGGTTGCCTTTGTTTGGTCCCTCGGGCATCGCCCTCGGGACCGCACCACGTCTACCGTGGGTATATCCAGCATTACCGACACACAGGCGTGGGTTATTGCTATGATATGTATTCCGTGTGTACAGACACGAGTGTTTGGACAACCAACAATAGCTTCTGCTATTGGCATACAATGCTGTGGGTGGTGCCGGTTATCATACATATGCCATGTTCTGCGTTTTTCCCATTCACACTTGTCTATCCCCTGTCCTCATTCATACATGGATATTTATGTGGCACATGACTGAACTATGTATTACCTGCAGGTATGCTGTGTACAGTGCACATATGTGACGGTTGGTTACAGTGTATCTGTGTACCTACCTCTGTGATACTGGGGACTACCACACATCCTTCACAGCATTACATGCGTATGTACATACTATTATTTGGTGGCCTGTGGAAGGTTGTCGGAGCACCAGTTACATGTGTCCCTATTTGTGCACGCATTGTGTTGGTCTTTGTCCGGCCTTCGTTGATATCATGGGTTGGACGGTGGTGTTGGTGTGTGTTTGGGTTGTAGTTATACTGCCGATACGTCAGTGGGGGGTGGGGTTGGCAGGTGTTCCTCTTTGCAGGGGGCCCCATTATGGACATTTGTGTCCTGCGTCGACACTTGACACGTGCCATATGTCCTGTGATATTGACACAGTCGTGTATGCCTTCCTGCATTACTACTTGCATGTTACGGGCATTTTGTATCTGGTACACATGACTATTATGTTGGATAGCTTAAGCTATTCCCATGCTATGACATAACTATTCATCTGGGCATATACGTGTTATTCTATCCTTTGCATTGGCTGTTTGTGTTTTGCCATACGGAACCACACATCTACGACTGATGTCCCACCGTGACATTCTGTGCATGTGGCAACCCTGCTGGGGTGACCTGCTTGGTGGACGGCTGTTCCACCCTGTGTATTGTGTTTGACATGTCTGCATAGCTAAGCATCGGTACAGTGGCTGCACATACTGCTTTGTCCAGATGTGTACAGTTATGGACACCGTGGCATGTGAACACCTATGGGGTTTCGACAGGTCCGTAACCACACGCGGGATGTACACATTCTGCCGACACATTCACCTGCAGCCATTTGGATATCAGTACCTGGGGTGGGATGTTGACATGTGGGGTACATATTTGCACGCGTGTCACTGCCTAGGACAATACTTCCTACTACATATGGGGTATACCCGCTGTGTGTAGGTGTGCAGCTGCGCAAGGCTGCTAGCTGGATTGGGTGGACAGTCGGACATGGGTGCGGGTTACGTGCTATGACGGGGTTGTTGTGTATTACATTTGCATGCATGGGTTCTGCTTCTGGATATTCCACCGCATACGCCATCCTATGTGTATGTGACGGTTACGTTGCTGTGTCTAGCACATTTTACTATACACATGTTTGTCTGTGTTTGGGATATCTGGTTTCTTTCTGGTTGTTATATGGCCACGACTGCCCAGCTGTGTACTCTCACTACCACTGTGGAACTGCTGGTGACCATGCCCATGGGGCTAGTCGTGTGTAGTTGCGGCGCGCTGACATGATGCAGTACACCTCCACTGGGTTTGCCTGCTGACAGTGCATTACATGACGGACACGGTATTCCGAGTATCCTTTGTTCCATGGACGGGAACATTTTGTACTTCGTGGATTTGTGGTTGGTTCTCCATTTTGTGTGGACGGGTACTATGTTGCATACTCTGCATACGTTTCATTATCCACGGACAATGGTTGGTGCAGTTACTATTGCAGGCGGCATGTGACAGTCAGCACTTTAGGTTGCTCATCGCCTGCCGGCTTGGCCATGCCTACGGGCGCATCCTACTTGGGCTCCCTGGACTCGCGCACGTGCCCTATGCACGTGGTTGTGGTTGCAGCGCACACTCATTACTATGCATGTGGCGCTGCTACGCCAGTTATATGCTGCACGGCCGGCGCAAGCCTTACGCCGGCCTTGCGCCGAGCTTCATGAATCCGGGGGACTAGTTAAATTAATTATTACACTTATAGAGAGTTATAAAACAATACAGAGTCATGAAAGATAACTGTACAAAGTATAAAAGAAATAAAGACATATTATATAATGCTGTACAATACAATTTTTAAACAACAAAGCAATATGATGTAATGTTGTGATAATATTTTATAGTACTAAAATGATGGAGTAAATGTGTTTAAAGTACATAGTCTCTTATTTTAAAATCTAGGCTATTGTTCTGTGAGGATCTTAGGAAGCCTAGCCTTACATTCCCATGGCAATTTTTAGCCCTTATATTTTGCATATGAATAACACATAGATGGACCGAACAAGGATATGTTGGGATATTTACAAGTTTTCCCTATCCATGAAGGACAAGAATGCTAAACTGGGGATGAATTTGTGGTTATCCATCCGTTCATCCAAATTATGTATGAATAGAGTAAGAGGTACTTTGCTTTATTTGGAGTGGCAAATGGTTCCACAGAAGTGGTATTCTCTGTGATACAAATCTATTCCCCCAACATGTTCTACTTATTTTGCAAAACAGATTGCGATCTCATGCGCGGGTGTTTATAATATTATTGGACTTGCAAATGTGTAATAGGTCTGACAGAATAGGGTCTGTTGAAGCTCTATACAAGAGACAGAGGTCACCTCTCATTAGCCTCTGTGATACTGAGAAGAAGGGCATCGTGCTTGCCAAGGAATACAATTATACACTTCTTTGCAATTAGTTTTAATCCATGGTTTTGACACCTGCAATTTCTTCAGGACACGACTTCTAGAATGATTTTGGTATCATCAGGGGAATTTATGACAACACCAGGTTTGCAGTCTTCCACAAACGTAGTAAGCCACAAACTCTTAACATTAGCTTTGACCTAAAAGAAGAACATGCTAATGAGAAGTGGCCCAAGGACTGAACTCTGAGGTAAACCAGTAGTGGCAGGTCTATTGGAGGAAGTAGAGCTACCCACACCAACATTCTGGGTTCTATTTGTGAGCCATTGTGCTATCCAGTGAGTTACTTAGGGATTTACATTTACTTGGGATACTTATCTGTTATACCTGAATATGGGATGAGGTAAAATGTCTTTACAAAGTCTACATAATGCTTGACCTTCATAGGATTTGATTTGTTAATAAGAGGTCATAATGTTTGTCTTAACTATAGCTTTCAAAAATCTGTACTGGGAATTGACCTGTTATGGAAGTCTGTGGTCAAAAAGGTGCTTCCTTCCTATGTTTAAAACCCAAATATTTGGCAAACTATAGAAATCACTGACTATTGTAAAGAGGTTCAAAATCCATTTTGAGGAATAATACATTTCAAAGAGCAGAACGTTTCTACCTTCATTATGAATGATAGGGTTTGCAGATGTTGATGTAAGTGGTTCAGCAAATGGTTAAGTGCTGTACTTATCAGTAACTGCTAGTAAATGTTTTTATTTGGAGAAGGGACCACAAAAATCTGTACTGAGGTATGAAACTTGTAACATTTTAATGAGGGCTAAAGGTTTAGTGTTTGAAATACTTAAGTTGGAGTCACATGAAATTGGCAGCATAGGCACCTGTTGTACATAGCTCTATGCATTTAGCGATGTATCTGTTGTACACAGCTCTATGCATTTAGCGATGTATCTGTTGTACATAGCTCTATGCATTTAGCGATGTATCTGTTATACATAGCTCTATGCATTTAGCGATGTATAGAAGCAGTATTTTCCCTCTTAACAGTGTACATCTCTTTACTCCTCCATGAAATATCTTGTATATATACTGTATAACTCAAGTCTGAACTGATATAGATTGTACTAGTCATGTTCCTCTAAAAATGAATTTACCATCAGGCGAAGTTATAAAGTCATGTTGGTATTTAGGAAACTTTCTTAAAATGGAGTTACAGCATATGAACAGCCATTTTGTACCAAGTATTTGTATGATAATATTCCTTTACTCTCTGTAAAACAAGATATTTATTGATTTCTGCTTAAATTCTCTTTAATGTGAGTGTCTTTGCTGCTACATGCTATGCTGTAAGATTAATGTATTAATCTGTTCTTTAGATTCATTGGTATTTGCTTGTTCACTGATGACATGGTGTCTGCACACAATCTTCTGAATTTTCAACAATCCCCTGCCTTTTATAAGCAAAAGACAAAAGAATAATACTGTAAAGTTTATCTGCATGTTCATAAGTTCATACATGATTAATAAAATCCCAGCCGTGCATTCCCATGATAAGTATTAGCCCTTTATTTTCAATATGAATCTCTAAAGATGAGCGGCAAAAGTATATCTTGGGTAAATGAGGGCCATTGGTGCTAAACCATAGGTGAATTTGTACTTACTCATCCATTCATTTAAATTATGTTAGAAAAGAATACAAGAAGTACTCTGTTTTAAAGGTTCATAGGTTGTAATAGGCTATCTGCCCTTGCAGGGCCATTTAAAGCCTAGCCAAAGTTTTCAAGCCAAAGGTAAGAATCAAACCCTGTGCCTTGTGTCTATGCAGTAAATACTTTAACCATTATATCAATGAAGGGGAAGCCACTTGCACTGAGATCAGGTGTTTTGGAATCTGGTCCCCATAGTAAGCCATTCTATATATAGGTCTTACACAGAAGTAAGTCACTTAACACTAAGAGGATGTCTTTCAAAATCTGGGCAGGCTTATACTGATAGCAGCTCTTTTGGAGTATGGACCATTGTATCTATCCATAGTTATGGTTTTGAACTTGGATTATTATAAATTATTTTAAAGACTTATGCTCACAAAAGTGAATCTGCCAATACAAATAGGTGCAGATGGACATGTTCACAACTCCATACTACTGCCAGAGCAAATATTTATTTTTCATTCTGTGAAAATGTTTCTCTGTATCAGTAGACCTGACTGGACATGCTATCAGGAGTGTAGACAGTTTTTTTCAATTTGTACTTTAAGGTCTGGTACTGCTACCTCCCATGCATCCATGCTGTCCTGCCAAAATTTAGTCTTCTGAGATGTCCACTGTCTGTCTTAATTGGCATTTAGAGCAGTGATTTACTGAAATAAGCCTCTGTACCACATCAAGGTAGCCAGTCTCATGGAGGTTCATTCACAGCACACGCACACATGCACACACACACACACACACACACACACACACACACACACACACACACACACACACACACACACACACACACACACGCTGCTAAGTGCTCTGATTTTGATACCTTAATAAAAGCAACCAAAGCCATTTGCAATAAGCAGCCCACAATCCAGTCAAAAGAGAAGCCATCCAGGCTAGGCCATTGGCTGCTCTGGCTTAGGTTTATTTAATAGCAGTCTACGCCATTTGCAGGAAGAAGCCCACAACCCAGTCAATAGGGGGAGATAGCCTGAGCCATTCACTGCAACAATCCTCTCTACCACATTAAGGTATGCAGTCACACAGAGGTCCATTCACACCACCACATACCAGCCACTACCCACCAGCTAGAAAAGGGGAAGCCAGCAGCCAGTCTCACAAAGGTCCAATCACACATCTCACACAACCACAATGGACAGTAACTGCTGCTGAGAGCTGATGACTGCTCTGTTTTGATACCTTAAAAAAAGCAGGCTAAACCATTTTGAGATAAGCGGTTACACAATCCAGTCTAAAGAGAAGGTCCAGGCTGGGCTGCTGGCTGCTCTGGTTTAGGTGCATTTAATAGCAGCCTAAGCCTTTTGGAGGAAGGAGCCCACAACCCAGTTCAAAGGAAAAGACATCTTGAGCCATTCACTGCAACAAATCCCTCTATCACAAGATGGCCAGTCCCAAAGAGGGTCTATTCACACAAAATGTCTCTCGCATAGTGAGCAGTAAGAATTAACTGGTGCTGGGAGCTGTTGGCTGTTCTGGTTTTGATGCATTTAAAAAAGCAGCCTAAACCATTCCCAGTAAGCAGCCCACAGTCCAGTCTAAAGGGAAACCAGCAGGGCTGAGCTGTTGGCTGTTCTGGTTGTCATGTCATTTGGCAACTGCAGCCTAAACCATTTACACCAAACAGGCCATAATCCAGTCAAAAGGGGAGGCCAGTAATCCACAGCATATTGTCAGCACATGACAATGTACCACCAGCCATGAGTACCCAGCTGCCACCATCCTGATTATCTGCTGTATCACCTTGGAGAACCATTAAACCAGCTATCATTACAAGGATCAAAGTCTTTTAGCACCTGTGTGACATCAACATCCATGCCATCATGTATGTGCATCAAAGCCAACCCACTTAAGCATACATCAGATATAGTGTTTTGTAGCCAAGTCTTAATGCATTGTAGAGCACTGAGTGACCACCCTCCAGAGGAAACACTCACTGGCATGGTGGCCATAACTGTTAATGCACTGTTTATATTTGGATAAAATGCTGGGGTCAACTGCTGTCAGGTTGAAATGGTGGTGGCTAGCAGTTTGTGCCATGCAACTGTTCTCCATCTGCCCACCCATCAGTGAAGCTCAGTTTTGAAACTGGGTAGACTAGATATGTCAGTCTTGTATGCATTGTACAATTCCACCACTTTCTCATCATCTTCCAAAGCATGCAGGTATGTTTGGCACCAGATACTGTACAATGAAACATGGGTGGTCCGGCATTCCTGTAAATAATTAATAATTTCATTTTGAATTTGTGCCGGTGTACAGTGCATTTCACGGACCCTTCCTTAAGTGGTTGGTGAGTACAAAGTCCACTTCTGCCATGCATTCAAGCAATGCTTTTAAGTTTCTTGTGCAAGTCAGTTTTCCATGAACTGGCAAATTCTGTCTTGCACAGAAAAGAATTATCCATACGATATGTCTCAAGTCATGAACTCTGAGTTCCTGCAACTTCTTTTCTTTCTGTGCAGTGCACTGACAAGCTGTTTGCAGTTGGCCAGAGCATACCTCTAGAAATGCCTCTGACATTGCAAGTGCATTTCCATGGTCCTTTGACTTGCTATGTCATTCAAGAATCTTCCTTGCATTAGACCAGTTGGTCATAGGTGTGGAGACCAACACACTGTCTAGCTGTCTTGAAGACAAAGCATGGACCACAGAAGACCCCATCCAAACACTGAATAATGTGCAAACAGGAATTCATGCAGAAGTTGTGGATTGAATCTTCTGTTTTACAGGCTGCCAGAATACCACATGAAACACTTAGGGAACTCAAAGCCTTCAAGGGGTAGCCACCACATGGTTAAGATGGTCTTTTTATTGATATCTGTAAGATGGCCACATTTGTACAAGCCAATGTCATAATCTTTTATGACATCATTCATGCTGTTGCAAGCTGCAGTGTGGGTGTTAGAATGTTTGGAGACTTGCATATGTCATGCTGCAGTACTTGTACATTCCACTGTCATGGCACCTGATTGAAGATCATCTTGTTGGAGGATATTGCACATCCTTTTATCAAATTCCATCTTGGTCTCCACCTCAATCATGTCAGTGATGTCATAGGTGCTACTAGATATAGCACAGGCCTCCCCACATTCAGGACTTTCAGATGGACTCACAGCTACTAATTCTTGACTCACAGACTCAGCTGGAAGAAAGCTGTTTGGACTTTGAGTATCTGCAGATGATTCTCCAGGAACATCCAGTTGTTGCAACTTCTCTCATCTGTACTTTCACTGTATCACAGTAACTACAAAGAAAGGAGAAGGCTAGTCAAAATGATTGCTGTAATGCATTAAGAGAAGTGTTGCAAAAAGAGCTTGTCATAGCTCTTAACATGTTAGTACAAAAATCTAGACAAAGCCAAAAATAATGGAGGGACAAAGCCCCAAAATAGTGACAAATTTCAAATATTGCTCTTATAAACTTAGAAAGTTACTACAATAAAAGGTCCTGTGTTGTCATCCATTTTCTGAAAGATATGAAGTTTGAAACTCAGATGCCTGCCATTATTTAATGAATTCATTCCTCAATGAACTGCTGCAAAAATCCAGAAAACCACAATTTTATGAGGGAGAGACCAAAAATATGAGGCAAACATCTGGACAGTTGAAAGGTATGGAGCTTGTAATAAGGCAGTGTGTGCTAATGTGTAATCCACATTGCTCTGTAGAATGCCTTGCCGTATAGCAGGTTGCCCTTCACCCAGCTCTGCTGCTGCCACAAGCACTGACAGTTCCATGACATGCCTACAACACCCAGCTCTGCTGCTGCCACAGGCACTGACGGTTCCATGACATGCTTACAACACCCAGCTCTGCTGCCACCACAGGCACTGACGGTTCCATGACATGCCTACAACACCCAGCTCTGCTGCTGCCACAGGCACTGATGGTTCCATGACATGCCTACAACACCCAGCTCTGCTGCTGCCACAGGCACTGACGGTTCCATGACATGCCTACAACACCCAGCTCTGCTGCTGCCACAGGCACTGACGGCTCCATGACATGCCTACAACACCCAGCTCTGCTGCTGCCACAGGCACTGACGGTTCCATAACATGCCTAAAACAAATAATCTTATTACTGTTGAATGATGAAAGAACTACTGCAGCTTTCCACAATCTAAAAAACTGCTGAAAAGAACCTGCTTAATATATGCTGTTGCACAATGCATGACTGAAGCAATCACATTTACTCAGTAAAATAAGTGCAGAGACAACCTGATGCTGCATTACTCATAACACAGATTATGAGCAGCACTACAGTTCTCCCCTCAGAAAATGCTGTCAAAATAATAAAAAGGCAAAGACAAACTATACATGACATAATCAGCACAAAGCTGGCAGTAACATGCTTGAAAAATCTTTGTTGCATGTGCACTAAAGTCCCATTTAAAAGATCCTTCCTAAATCGCATATTGATGTGTTCAGTTATACAGTGCCATGGATGGTAATGGTTATAGTTTGTGATGAATGGAAAGTGAGACTATGGTCTACTACATACCAAGTATGTCACTATATCATTTATTTTTGCCTGTCAAAGGTAGGTCACAATTAGATGGCTGAATTTGGAGCTCTGTACATTGTAGCAGTTTACATTCAATT
Source organism: Protopterus annectens (assembly GCF_019279795.1). Classification (NCBI taxonomy): domain Eukaryota; kingdom Metazoa; phylum Chordata; order Ceratodontiformes; family Protopteridae; genus Protopterus; species Protopterus annectens. Next base: position 1,285,027,683 of record NC_056739.1, on the reverse strand, counting down.
GTCAGGTATGCACAATGGGTTTTACCTTACCGAGTGAGGAAAGCAGCTAAACTTGTGACAGCTGTGTTGCCTCTTCCTGATGAGCTTGCTTTGCCTTCCTCTGCTGTGCACCTAATATTTGTTTTAATTTCAGAGTAGACTCCATTCCTACAACGCAAACACAATCAGAAATGCACATTTCTCCTGCCTACTAAAGTCAGGGCAATGCAATGCAAACTTACATTTTTCAGGCAACATTCCAATGAAAAACTGACTGCCCAAGGGCTCGTTTTTTGGCCGGCACTTCATCTCAGTACATGAAAAATGTGTACCACTGCCACATGTGCTTCAAAGCCATGCAGCATGGAGAAGGCTTGGGAGCCCAGTCACATCTCAGATTCAGTCACAGACTGCATGTTAGCATTACAACAAAAATAAGCAGCAGAAATGCAATAAAAAACCTCACTGGAATAGTCAGTAAGTACAAGTTCAACAACTGCATTTTTATCTATTGGGCCAAGGAAAATGGACAGGATTTCTAGCTGCTAGTACATCTTATATTCCAGACATGTTGTAGCCTAAAGCAGGTTACCTGCCAACATTTCAGTCATGGATCAGCTATCTAGAGAAGGTTTAAAACACTGACAGCAACTTTTTCCAGCATCAGGTCTGAGGAGCAAGGAAGAATATGCAGTCGGCTTACATGTTTACATAGAAATTCACCACACTGCTTAACCTAAATGCTGTATAATGCAAGACACCATGATGGCTACAGCATAATGCAAGATACCATCACAGTCACAGTATAATGCAAAAAGAACCAAACACAAATAGGCAGTTTTTTTCTCATTCCACTGTATTATACATATGTTAAGGCGATAGCAACAGGTTAGGGATTTATAACACGTTTAGGTTGCAATTCTATCCAAGCTAACAGTGCTACACACCTCTAAATTTTTATCCGTCACTCTGGCTGCTTCATGTTGCAAGTAAAAGTTCAGATAATTCTCCCCATCTGATGTATTTGTATCAAGAATTTTCAGCCAACAGTGCCAGCAGCACTGTAAAAACAGCACAGCACCTTAAACGAAGGCTATGACAGTCAAGACATGAACTGTTACTGGGTCGGTCTTTGAAAGGCTCTTTCTCATTGGTATGTTATTACAAAAATTGCAGGTCTATCCTCAGCGCTTCCACTGCAGCACAACTCTGAATGGTGTCACACCAAGACAGCACAATATTTATTAAAATAAAACACAAGCATTCAGACTGCTGACCACAAAGGGAAAGTTATTGTAACTTTCAGCATGGGAGGATATGGTACTGCTTTGGCAGGAATGGTTTGCACCTGTCTCCTCTAAGCATGCAAATATTGGCCAAAACAATACCTAAAAAAGGCAAAGTGGTGGTGGGGGGCGCAAAGAAAAACTTCAAAACCTTCCGGGATAGCAAAGCTAGAAAATCTAAAGATGTTGCTGCTCAAACTCAGGAATGTAAAGAAATCGTACTCATTTAAAATCTCCCCACTGTAAAGAACTGAGACATTTGTACAGTTACCTAGACTTTGAAGTATAGAGAATACAACACAGTGCAGGGCAACACTGCCTTGAAATACATTTAGACCAGTTATTGCACAGGCACAGAGTAAAGGTGGAGGTGTTTCACTGTTTGTCAAATTGAAACAAACCTCAAGGCTTATCAAACTTTGCTTAATGTGCTGATTCATGTCTAAATTACCATAGGAAAGTCCCATACTCTATCCTTGAAAGCTATTGGTCCAACTCTTACCACCCAGGTGCCCACAACACTGGATCTCCTCACCACGCAATGTATAACCTTAGTAGATGTAATCACCATTAGCATGGAAGAATGCTGCATCCACCCTACGGTAATGTCCTGTCTGATAAGGTCAAACCATTCTAAGGCAAACCTCCTACAATTAAGTGATAATCTGACATTTACAGCTCCCCCCCACCAAAACCCTGAGGACAGTACTGGCTAGGATGAATTGTTAAGAGACCCTATACAACCGTATTAGAAGCACAAATACAGCTCTGCTTAGCAGGAGTAAGCATGGAACAAAACCAAAAGCCACCCTGGGGTATCCTAGCAGCAACAGGTGACATAACAAAAAGGAAGACAATTGTGGCAAAAATTGTAGAAAATGGACATTGAAAATGTTAACTCAATAGCAAATTGACTTTGGCAAGTATAGCCTGCAGTGTCCTGAGCAGGACTTCACCACAACAGAATGAAGACCAGCTAGAATAGTCCAGAGGCAGCAGCAAAAGCAAAAGCAAAAGCACATACCCCGGGGGGCAACTGTCAAGCTTAACATTAGACTTTAACAGGATATTTAACTACAACATATAAAGAATTCAATATGGTTAGAGCTTCCAGTAAGCACCTCTGAATTCAACTCCACTGTTTTAGCAGCTTAAAAGGTTTGCACTGTAAAGACAACTAAAGAATAGTTTTATAGTGAACTAAATCGGATTTTACTCGTACCATAATATAAACTGGGAAATTATATGCTAATCACCAACTTTACCCCACCTTTTGTGCAGACATCAAATACACCTGCCTCCCACCACAAGCACAATTCCTGCCATTCGGGGACATGACCACAGACTCCTGTAAATGATCTGGTTACCACTATTTGATCAGCATACAAACTGAAAATAAATGAAACTGCATTATAATCATGAATTCAAATACCATGGTTAACAATAAAAGAGCTACAAATTGATTTATGGTTGACATATTTATAGCAAAGGCACCTGCAATGTACACTACCCTAGTTTTGTTTGGGCCTGATCCTTTAGGGTTTTATTCAACTTATGTCCTAAGCACTATGATCCGAAGATAAATATAGTGCTTATGTCCTAAACAGTAAACACAAACCATAGTGAATCTCATTATATAATACAACAGAAATTTAGAATATGTATGGTCATTAACACTACAGTGCTCTAAGAACCGCATGAAACAGAGCGCGGAGTGCAAAACAATGAAACTCTGCAACTAATATTAGCAAACTGTTAACTTTCTAAGTTTATAAGACTAATACTTAATCTGTCGCTTTTTTGGGGCCTTTGCCCCCAACCTCAACAATCATGTTTGGATTTGTACAGATTGCATATACCTCAGAAAATGCATGTTAACACAGATCCAGTTATTCTGGCAACTTTTAAGTTTATAACCGCAGTATTTAAAATCAGCCCCTATTTTTGGGTCTGCTCACACACACAAAAATGGATACTGGCAGTTATTCTACCAACCACACAGAAAATGCATGTTAACTCAGATCCAAGCAACTTTCTAAGTTAAGAGAAACACCTAAAATCTGTCCGTATTATTGGGTCTATGTTCACACACACACACACACACACACACACACACACACACACACACACACACACACACACACACAATGCATGCTAACACAGAGGCAGTTATTCCAGCAATGTTCTAAGTATATAACAGCAAAATTTAAAATCTGTCCCTATGATTGAGTCTTTGTTCTCACACAGAAAATGCATGTTAACACAGACCAGTTATTCTGGCAACTTTTCCCATTTATCACAGCAGTATTTAAAATCAGTCCCTATTTTTGGGTCTGCTTACACACAAATGCATCCTAACACAGATCCAGTTATTTCAGCAACTTTCTAAAAAATTTATCAGAGAAATATTTAAAATCTGACCATATTACTGGGTCTATGTTTACATACAAAAATGCATGCTAACACAGTGACAGTTACTCCAGCAACTTTCTAAGCTTAGAACAGCAAAATTTACAGTCTGTCCTTAATTTTGGTTCTTTGTTTGCACGCACAAAAATGGATGCTAACACAGATCTGGCTATTCCCCAAACCACACACAGAAAATGGATGCTAACACAGATCCAGTTATTCTACCAACCACACACAGAAAATGAATGCCAACACAGAGGCAGTTGTTCCAGCAACTTCTGAGATTGTAACAGGAGGAACATTTAAAATCTGTCCCTGTTATTTGGTCTTTGTTCTCTCACACACCCAGAAAATGCATGTTTACACAGATCCAGCTATTCCGGCAACTTTTTCAGTTTATAACAGCAGTATTTAAAATCAACCCCTATTTTGGGGTCTTTGTTCACTCACAAATGTATGCTAACACAGATCCAGTTATTCCAGTAACTTTCTAAATTTATAAGAGCAATATTTAAACTCTGTCCCTATTTTTGAGCCTTTGTCCCACCGTCATGTTTGGCTTAGTCCAGAATCCAGATTTCATATCCTTCAGAGAACGTATGCTAACAGATCCAATTATTCCAGCAACTGCCAAGTTTATGATCAATATTTAAAATCTGTCCCTACTTTTGGGCCTTTGTCATCTCTCTATCTCTCTCACACACACCCACACCCACACACACACACACACACACACACACACACACACACACACACACACACACACACACACACACACACACACGCAATGCATGTTAACATTGATCCAGTTATTCCACCAACTTTTTAAGTTTATAACATCAATATTTAAAATATGTCCCTACTTTTGGGCCTTTGTAATCTCACACACACACACAATACATGCTAACATAGATCCAGTTATTCCAGCAACTTTAAAGTTTATAAGAGCAATACTTAAACTCTGTCCCCGTTTCAGGGTCTTAAACACACAAAATGCATGCTAACATAGATCCAATGTTTTAAATTTATAAGAGCAATAGTTAAAATCTGTCCATATTACTGTGTCATTGACACATACACACACACACACACACACATGCATGCTAACACGAATACAGTTATTCCAGCAACATTCCAAGTTTATAAGAGCAATATTTAAAATCTGTCCCTATCTTTCAGCTTTTGTCCCTTTATCATGATTGGTCTGGTCCAGAATCCAGATTCCATATCCTTCAGAAAATGCATGCTAACACAGATCCAATTATTCTAACAACTGTCCAAGTTTAAGAGCAAGCCGATTATCTCATTTTCACACATCCACACACCTGGTAGCATCAAGTAAGCTCCCCGCCAAGAGTCACTCGGACTTGTGGACACAACCATTTACCCACACATATGCTCTCTCTCACACACATAACACACACACTCACAAACACACACACACACACACACACACACACACACACACACACACACACACACACACACACACACACACACACACACACACACACATACATGCACACACACACACACACACACACACACACACACACACACACACACACACACACACACACACACACACACGCACACACACACACATATGTATCTAGAATCACAATTCCCTATCTAATTCCCCAGGCAGGGACACTCATCACTATACCTCTCAACCTCTTAGTGCAAGAAATCTGGACAAAGTCTAAAGTAATGGGGGGGACAAAGGCCCAAAAATAGGGACAGATTTTAAATGTTGCTCTTATAAACTTAGAAAGTTGCTAGAACACCAGGATGTTTGCTAGCATGCATTTCCTGAAGGATATCAAGTCTGAAACTTAAATGTATGCTATTATTTAGTGATTTCAATCCTCAGTGAGTAGCCAGAAGAAAACCACATATTTTATGAGGAACAAACCAAAAATATGAGGCAAAAATATGGACATTCTGTGAACATCTGTACAGTTGAGAGGTATTACTCACACACACACACTCACCCAGCTTCATTCTTGCCCCTACAGACATGCATGCACACATGCAGACAGACACGCACACACTGCAAAATCTGTCCCTAATTTTTAGTCCATTCTGTCTCTCTCGGTATCTCTCTTTTTCTCACACACAGACACACACACACACACACACACACACACACACACACATAAACTTTTACTTACTCCTTGACTCACTGTCCCTCCCAACCACAAAGAAACTCCTTGCTCCATCGTCACTCATCCTCGGCTCATCCAACAGGGTCTAGTTACCAGGTGACACGATGCAGATACATGCGATGGCAGAAACGCACCACTGAATTTCAGAATACAGGATCGGAACTTACTACAGAGTGTGAAAATAGACAAAATACCGCAATCCGTACTATTCCAGGGCCAGACTCCTCTCATTACGAATGCACGCCATGATCTACTACACCATCACTCAGGAACACCACCTGTCCACCTCAATACATGTATGCAGCCAGCAACAAGGTAAGTAAGAAAGAGAAGAACAATTGACTCCAGTTGTATTTAATGGGAATTAAGCAGCCTGCCAAGTACACCTGCAGCCAATAATAATGAAGTCCGGTCAGGTCAGCAGTCAGGACACCACCACCCCTCTCCCCATGCTTGCAAGTCAGCTGAGGCAAGGTTTTCAGGTCGGGAGGGGGACTGGGGTGGAGACAGGGGAGTAGATAGGGGAGGAATTTTTCCTGATGATTTTGCTACCTCCTGGCTAGCCAAGTATATGCTATAGTGTACATAGTGTACGCTTGCCAATGTCCCTGCATGCTATTGGTTTGTAATGGCATTTGTGTTTCTCTGTAATTATGGAACCTCAGCAAACTGGACCACATCAACTATGAGATGAGCTCTTTGCCTTCATCAAAATACAACATTACTTGACATCAGAAAGGCTTTTAGTTTTTGTTAAGGCAGTGTACCGTTGCAAGTCAGATTTTGAGTTGGTCAGGGATGGTGAATAATTCTGTACAATTATGACATTATAGTGTAGAATGCCAAATAAGTCTTCTTTGAATGCAGTGCTGACTTTTGGTGGTGGTGCACTTTTGATTAATTTAAGCTGTATTGGATTTGGACAGATTCCTTTATGTGAAAATTATAAAACCATAAAATTTAAATCTACTGATACTAAACTCAGGCTTTCTGTACTGAGTGCAGTATATTTTCCATTAATGTTTGAAATACTTTGCTTAAGTTGATGTCGCATGTTGCTTTTGTCTTGCTAGAAACAATTTTGTCACTACTAAAGTTCTTGACAAACAGTGTTCCTTTTAAAACATAGTATGTTGTAGTACAACAGATTACTGTTGTTAAATTCCCACCGGAAATTAATCATGTTAATCTAGAACAGAAGCAGCTGTTCAAAAATGGATAATTAGTCGAGCATATAAAATATCGCAAGATAACTATAAGAATCAATCAGAGGGGGTTAGAAAAGATGGGGAAGAGAAGCTGGAAAAACAATTTACAAGAAAACAATGGGAGGACATATGTATGGCTCCCAAGTATGCAACCATGTCCAGAAGGTTTAGGATCTTTGCTTTGAAGTATTTGCATAGGCATTTTTATACCCCAAGCAAACATCAAAGAATTTTTCCTCAGGTAGATAGCAAATGTTGGAGGGGTGATGGAGAAGAAAGAGGTAACTGGGAACATAAATTTTGGGAGTATAATGAATTAGCAGATTTTAAAAATTCCCTACAGAGTGCTCTTTTCAGAAATAGTAACTCCCTCCCTCCAGTATAGCTCTTTTTAATGTGTACCTTTAACTCCTGGCGGGTTTCTCTTGAACCTTTAAAAAAATGAAGTTATCGCCTTACAAGTCTAACAAATACTCATTAACAGAGGTCAAATATCAATACAGTTGTGTTTGCCATCATGTATGCTTCAAGATAAAATATTCTGACACATTGTATGTAGCATGGTTTTGGAATAATTATGCAAATATGAACAAGCAATATTTGATGCCAAGAGGCACAGTAGGAGGTAAGTGCAGAAACACCTAGAGGCGCACTCGGCTGTAATAAGTTAAGTGAGCAAATGGCTGTAAGCAAGGAAATTATTTTTTGAGCTGGAATACAGGCTCTGAATTGCCTAGGCACAGTAACGCCTTATTAAGTGTAATTCTCTTGGCTGCAAAAAAAAAACACAATTACTAGAAAATGGAAATGAAAGTTTACACCAAGTGTATCTGAGGTACTGAATATTATAAAAGAGATAAAAGAACTGGAAGAGGGATCTTTAGAAAAGGGAAGGAGAAAATTCCATAGAAGTAAATACAAATTATGGGAACAATACATGCATAATAATGTTCAGGAGTGAGTTGTAAAGGAAGGCAGGAATTTTTTGTAATGTTGGACCTACAATAGTATCAAAGAAAATATATGTGATGCTTATTGTATTTAAATGGAAAAGTATTAAAATTGTGTTTACTTTTCTGTTAATGTATGTTTGCCTATGTCTTAAGTGATAATTTCATTTAGGTTTTTAAAAAGATCATCTTTTTATCCCCAGGTGATAACTACAAATGTTAATGTTCCTACTTTCAGGATCCAGCCAGTGATATCTAAATCTCTGGTCTAGTTTACTGAATACTTTTATGGCACTATTCTTATGTCGTCATGTTGCGTCTTTCGGCTTTTCCCGGTTAGGGGTCGCCACAGCGGAATTCCGGTCCGCTAATGATTGGCAGTAGATTTTTACGCGCCGAGTTACCAGCTCTGATGCACAACCTTCAATGAAGGTACGCCCATTCACGCATGTCTCCACACAGATGACGCTCTAGCTGAGAATCGAACAGGACAACGTCTTACTGTGAGGCGACAATGCTACCGCAACACCACCACCGCAGTCTATTCTTATGTTGTCATATCATCTGCAATAGGTCTCAGGTGTCTTTTGTCAGAGACGGCAGTATTAAGAGTTTTCATTTCAATGCATATTCTGACTTCTTCAGTGACTGTTTTGAACCCCATGGTGTTCGACCATTGACTCTTTCTGTCCCCTTCTCTGTATAATGTTCGCTGTTGAACGTTTTTGAGTTCTTCATCCACTTCTTATGTGAAATAGTATACTTCTATATGGTTGACAGTCAGGTTTCACTGAAGTGTAAAATGTGCAATTGACTTGGAATTTTTTAACTTGCCACTAGAATCACCAGATTGTTTTTGTAATCTACTGAACACTGAACTGTGCCTTAAATCATTAGCTAGTAGGTTCATAGATAACTACTAAGCTAGTTGCCTTTGTGGGCCCATTGTAAGCATAGCTAATTTCCCTTTTGGTACTTGAATTAACAGCATTGTTGGGAGGGCGAATCATGGTTCATGCTACTTAAGATACATTCAGGGATATTATCAAGACACACTGATGCAGTCATTGTAGCTTCTGATAGCAATTTCAGGACTTGGTCTTGTTTGGTAGCTAGAGGTGAGCCTGTTTCAGGTACATCTTGAGGAACAGATGGGGGGAGGGGGGAAAGTTACAGCAAAATTTATCAGACAGTTGGTTGGCTATATCTTCAACCTCGGTGTAGGTAACAACCTTCACAATCAGTTCAGCACATTGCTGTTTTGTGCTTATGAGAGTACAAACATGACTAAAAAAGTCCTTGTGATTGTCTTTTTCTAAGGTAGCTAATTGAAATTGGCTTTGATGGCTCTTATTAAGTTCCTGAGTTACTTATTTCAGTGACAAGGGCTTTATCATTCTGGGAGTTAATCTTCTTACTTTTGATCAAAATTCTGTTCCATAAAGCTTGTGGATATTATGGTTCCACCATATGGGTTTGTTTCTGGGGTTTGCTCTGTGTTTGTTCCTATAGGGTAAGGCTGCATCTATGCAACTGTTTGAATACTGGCATGGTGTGACAGTGTATATTTCCATGTATTCAGTGGAGTGGAGTTTACTGCATTTGGTGAGGATTGTAAGCTTGCCAATATGTCAGCTAGGAGTAGGTAGTTTGTCTCAGAAAAAATTTCTAAAGGTACCTTGGGTGGAAGGGATCTCCAGTTTTAATTTTATTTTGAAGGGTACGGCTTTACAGTTAGACCTAATAAGTGACAAAGATGCGCAAGGGATAGTGCAAGATGATACTAGTAAGGACAAGATCCAAGATGTTGTGCCCCCTAGTGGGTACACTGACTAATTATTCCAGAGCATTTGTACTGACAAAGTCCAGGACTCTCTGGGCTTGTACACTAGTGGTGGTATAGGTTTCCCAGCCTATAACTGGATAGTTTAAATCACTTAGGAAAATTGTATCCAGTTTAACACTAAGCAATTCTAGTTCCTGTAGGTAGGCATTGTTAATCAATTTCATATCGTGATTGCTCACACTTTCCCAGCAGGTGCATCACTTAAAAGTGAATGCCCATTTCTCAAACACACAGATTTCAGTCTAGAGTTTTTGTTGTTTACAATAAATGCTATTTGTTGAATTCATGTCATCTTGTCAAAGGCAGTTCTGTCAAGCATAAAAACAGTAAAAAAATGTTTGCTGAAACCACCTTCAACAAACATCCAAGGAAAGTTTTTTTTTTTTTTTGAGAGGGCAATCTCACTACATCCCATGTGAGAGGACACTCCCACACCCCTGAACTTAAACCAGCTCTGAGGTAGAACAACAATGGAGAAAAGGTCAGATTTCGCTATGGCCAAATGCATTTTCAGTGAACTTACTTCAGTCACTTTGCTCTGATTGAAACTAGCTTCAGTGACCTGATGTGCCCCCAGTTGTTTGGTACTATAGAATACGTCGTTGTATTGAAATCTTTCAGAATTAGTTATGGTTTTAGACTAAAAAATACTTTCATTAACCTTTTCTTGCTGCACCAGAGTTTCTAAATAGTGAAACAGCTGTATCTTGAATGGGTGTTGTTACTTCTGGCTTTGTTTTTCAGTGGGTCTTATTGCTGTATCATATATTTGTCTGGACTGTCACTATTTGCAATCTGTTACTCTAGAGAGCCTTTACAATCTGTGCCATTGACTTTATATTTACTCTGATTATGGTCATAATTCTTTTACTTCTTGGTGAATTTTCTTTGCTTTTGTGAACTCTCATATTCATTAGAAAAGTGGCTATATTTTCCATATGAGAGACATTCATTTCTTTAGGACAGACACTTTTATGTGGAAACTTCCTCTCCAAAATGTTCCCACATATAGACTTGTTTTTTTCTTTCATAATATCTGTGTTCCTCATCCCCTTCCACGATATGAGTTCATATTTAATGACTGTTGTCCACGGTCACCTCAGTTCATCTTCCAAATTCACATTCAGTGCTTATTGCCCAGGATCTTGTCTCATTAATCCATGTTGATTGCTTGTTCTTTAAAAAGTGTTACAGTGGTTAGTGTTTACTGTTGGCAATTCACAGCTCCAAAGTTTGGGATTTGTTTCTGATATCCAGTTACTATCTGTGAGTTTCACATTTTCCCTCGTCTCTGTGTAGGTTTATTATGAGTACTTTGCTTGCCTTCAACAAAGCAAAAATACAGCCTTTGCCTATGTACTTCATGTTGTTGCTTGGTTTTGGTTGAAAAGTGTTTAGTAGATTAATCTACTTTCCCAGATAAATAACTAATCAGATAAAATGAGTGTGTTAAAACTGTAGCACATAGATATTCTCTGACACAAATCTAATATTTGGTTATATTCTGTGCAAATGTCATAAGTCATATCACTCCTGCTTCTTGTTTCCCATAAATTAAGCTGCCATACTATACTCACATATGTAAACATTTTAGCTACCCCTGTCAGGATTATATTAGTTTCAAATTGTAGGTATAACTTATCATTACTTTATATATAGATGTAGCTAGTTTGGAAGCTTAGTACCTCCACATCTCTGAGCTATAGACTGCCTTCTAGGAGACATGATTGAATATATTCCATCCTTAAAACTAAAATGCACAACTTGTGGAATGGTAGCATTATATTAGCTGGAATAATACAAAATATAGTGGATATAAAAAGTTTACACACCCTGCCAGGTTTTTGTGATAAAAAAAATGAGACCACAATAAATTATTTCAAAACTTTTCCCACCTTTAATGCAACCTATAACCTGTACAATTCAATTGAAAAACAAACAAATCTGTTAGGGGGAAAAATATAAAAAATAAAAAAACGTACAATAAGCTGGCTGCATAAATGTGCACACCCTTAAACTAATACTTTGTTGAAGCACCTTTTGATTTAATTATAGCTTTCAGTCTTCTTGGGTAGGATTTTATTAGCATGGCATAGCTTGACTTGGCAATATTTACCCAGGAATCCTTGCAAAAGCGCTCCAAATCTGTCACTTCAGGTCACCCTGCAAATTTTCTATTGGATTTAGATCTGGGCTCTGGATGGGCCATTCCAAAACTTTAATTTTCTTCTGTTGAAGCCATTCTTTTGTTGATTTGGATGTATGCTTGGGGTCATTGTCATGCTGAAAGGTGAAATTCATAGGTTCATAGGTTGGTACTATGCTATTAGCCCTAGGGCCTATACAAGCCTTGCCATAACAATTCCCTGGCTATTTCTTCCCACAGTATTTACTTCCCTGGACCCCTGTGTAGCAGGGCAACTGACGTGATCCCCATGGTGAATTTCCTATCTCCCATCCAACCATCAAGGTTCCTTTTGAACAGGGCCAAAGGGGTGCTCTGCTTGACATGTATGGGCAGTCTATTCCAGAGTCTGGGGAATATCTGGGTCAGGAACCTATCCTCCAGCATGTTTTGTTCATTGTGATGACAAGGTTTAGATCCCTGGAGCATGTGTCTCTGAGGGATTGGGATTTCTTTAAGTGTAGCATGTCCAACAACTCTGGGTTTGACATGGCATTGTATGTTAAGCAGAGATCGCCTCTGAGTAGACGATATGTGACAGAGTATAGGTGGAGTTTTTTTAGACAGTCAGCATAGGGCATCTGCTTTAGGCCTGTGATTCTTTTAGTGAGGTATTTCTACGGCCTTTCCAGTTGTTGCAGATGTCTCGAGAGGTACATACCAAAATAGGGCATTGTATTCTATAATGGGTCTAATGAGGGATGAGTACAGTGGGACAATGACCTCCTTTTTTCTAGATGAAAAGCCCTTAGTGATGAGGTGTGCCACATAGAAGGATTTCCTGACTTTTGTGTTGATGTGGTTATCGAATGTGAGACCACTGTCCACCTGTGTCCTTAAGTCTCTTGTCACACTTTCAGTGTTTAGTGTACTGCCACTTATGTGGCAATTCATGCCTACATGTTTTTTTCCAAAGGGGATAACAATACATTTCTTGGCAATACATTTCTTGGCATTGAGCTTGAGCCCATGGTTCTGGCACCAAGCATCTGTTTCTATAAGGCCCTTTTGTAGAATATCCACATCATTTAGGGATTAAATAATGGCTCCCAGTTTGCAGTCATCTGCAAACTTTGTTAGCCAGAGTCCCTTAGTGTTCGCCTGTACTTCAGAGAAGTAGATGCCAAACAAGAGTGGTCCCAGGACTGAACCCTGAGGTACTCCACTTGTCACTTGTCTGGAGCTGGATTTGGAGTCGGCTACTTTTGCAGTGTGGGTTCTGTCAGTAAGCCAGTTGGCAACCCATCAAGTGACGTATGAATTAATGCCCAGCTTAGTAAGTTTATCTATGATTCCAGAGTGGGGGATGGTGTTGAAGGTCCTGGTGAGGTCCAGATAGGCTGTGTGGACCACCTTACCCTTGTTCATGGCTCTGGAGACTGACTCAAAGAAGTTAATCAGGTTCAGGAGACAAGATCAGCCCTTCACGAACCCAAACTGCATGGGGTCCAGTGTTTGAAGGTTGCCAATGTCTTTGTTTATAAGTTCCATGATAATACATTCTATGGCCTTGCAGATAAGGCTCATCAGACCGATGGGGCAGTAGTTCCTGGGATCTAAGGTGGATCCCCCCTTGTGGAGTGGGATAACTGTAGCTGTCTGCCACTGAGTGGGCATGAAGCCTGAGGTGAGGCTATGATTAAACATGACACTTAGGTGAAGTGCCAGTTCATTTTGTAGTTTATGTGGTACACAGCCTGGGATGTCGTCTGGTCCCATGGATGCTGTATTCTTAGCTTTGGAGAGTGCGCTTTTTACTGGTGTGGCCATTATTACCGGAATATAGCAATGTTTTGGAATTGAGATGGGCCCTTTAGGGGGGGTGAGACGGGGGTGAAGTTTGCACTGAATCAATCTGCCAGGATACTGGCAATATCCTTGGGATCAGTATATTTAATGCCATTCTGTTGTAGCTCAGAGCAGATCTGAGCATTGCCATTTAGATTCTTGACATAGCTATAGAATGCCTTGTCATTGTCTTTGGAATCTTTGGCAATTTTATTTTCGTAACTAGCTTTGGAGGATTTTATGAGGGAATCTCAGCTTCTTACTGAGGCTGTTAAGGGAGATTTTGCATCCTGGGATTTTCCAGTTTTCTGCAACAGTTTCTTCCTTTTGTTGTAAAGTTTGTTTATGGCAAGGGACCACCAGATTGGCTTCCTTTTTGTGGAGGAGAGCATCTTGGTTCTATTAGGGATGGGATGATTCATGCATGAGTGGATGTGCTCATACACCCTTCATCTTCAGCTTTCTAGCAGACGCCTGAAAGTTTTTGGCCAAAAGTGACTGGTATTTGGAAGTGTTCATAATTCCCTCCACCTTGACTAAAGCTCCAGTTCTAGCTGAAGAAAAGCAACCTCAAACCATGATACTGTCACCACCATGTTTCACCATGGGGATGGTGTTCTTTTGGTGATGAGAAGTGTTGCTTTTGAGCCAAACGTACCTTTTGGAATTGTGGCCAAAAAGTTCAACCTTATTCTCATCAGACCATAACACATTTTCCCACGTGCTTTTGGTAGACTTGATGTATTGTTTTGCAAATTTTAGCTGGGCCTGAATGTTTTTCTGTGTAAGAAAAGGCTTCCATCTTGCAACCCTACCCCATAGCCCAGACATATGGAGAATACAGGAGATTGTTGTCACATGTATCACACAACCGATACTTGCCAGAAATTCCTGCAACAAATTGCCAGACATTCATTCAGTGTAGCTGTAGGTCTCTTGGCAGCCTCCCTGACCAGTTTTCCTCTTGTCTTTTCATCAATTTTGGAGGGGCATCCAGTTCTTTGCAACATCACTGTTATCCCATATTTTCTCCACTTTTTGATGACTGTCTTCACTGTGTTCCATGGTATATCCAATGCTGTGGAAATATTTTGTACCCTTCCCCTGACTGATACCTTTCAACAATGAGATCCCTTTGATACTTTGTAAGCTGTGTGGGCACCATGGCTTTTGATGTAGCAGGCAACTGAGTACATGTTAGGAAAATCCTACTAGGATAGCTGGACTTTATTTGGGGTTAATCAGAGTCTCTTTAATTGATGGCAAATCTGTACCCAAGAAGACTGAATACTGTAATTAAATCAAAAGGTGATTCAATAAAGTAATAGTTTAAGGGTGTTCACACTTATGCAACCAGCTTATTGTACATTTTTTATTTTTTATATTTTTTCCCTAACAGATTTGTTTGTTTTTCAATTGAATTGTACAGATTATAGGTCACATTAAAGGTGGGAAAAGTGTTGAAATTATTTATTGTGGTCTCATTTTTTATATCACAAAACCTGGAATTTTAACAGGAGTTTGTAAACTTTTTATATACACTGTATACAGTAGTTATGCTAGTGGTAAATTGTTGAATACAAATTCTCCACAGAAAATATATCATGCTACATGAAAGCACTAAGCCATCTAGCATTGAGAAGCTATGTTTTGCACTATTTATGTATCTTAAACATGTTATCATATACACCATTTTACTCGTAACTGTTTTGCTGATTCAGTTTCACTGCCGCATAAATCTGCATTTCCTCTATGTTGTTGCTTTATACTTGTCGCTTTTCCTCCTGACTGTCGTAGCATTTTATTACCCTTCACCAGAGCAAGCCAACATTCGAAACTGATAAGTGATTGCTACTTATTTCCACCTTCAGCTATATGATGTAGAGGTAGTTATCATTTCAAATTTATACTTTTCAAGTTATTTCCCTACAACTCCTGAACACAAGCAGCAGGTGACATTTCATATTTTTCTGTTCTGAACAGGATGATTCTGAATAAACTAAACCTGCATAGAAATGCATTTGACAAATTAACCAGGGCATACAAACTGTTAATAACCTTGAATTTGTAGTCCTGGGTTTGATTCTATGTCTCCATTTATCTCCTGTGTCACTCTAAGCAAGTCATGTAATTAGACAGTAATTCACAGCCACTTCTGAAACGAAGAACACATGCTAAGCAGGCTTACCTGCTTAACAAACGAGTAAAAAAGTATTGTATCATTTCTTATCAATATTTATCAAACTGCTTATGCAAAGGTAGTATGCAAGTTTTCTAATTACCAGCAGTGATATTGTTGGTCGTACTTGTTTGGTAAATAAAACTATATGCATCGCTCTGAATTTTTCACCGTTTTTTAGCATAACAACCTACTACCTACTGATACAAACAAGATATGCTGCTTTAATATAAGAAATGGTAATGCATTTGAAATTTCTGCTTCATATGAATTTAGTTGCAATATTGTACATAAAGCACTTTAGTCATTCTATTATCTTGGGGTATAAATAATCTTGCATATATTAAATCATCTTATATATAGTAACAAAATTAGTTAAAGACAAAAAACATAATTTATTAATTGACATTTCTTTTTTTGAAAATGTTAAGGTTTTTATTCATTATTACCAGTACCCTCAGTCAATCTGACCAATCTCCTACACTGCTGACTCTTTGGCCACAGAGAGGACACATAACACAGTGGTTGTTTACCTGTCTCTAGCCTTATTTTGCCTTAATATTTCTGACATGACTCCTAGTACTACTCTGTAAGACATTGCAGTTACTGTTGCACTTGCTTAGTATATGTGTTTATTTTTTTAAACATTAATTCATATCTGAAATATAAAAAAACAGATTGTCATACTGTCCTAACATTTCCTTTAATGCAAGTTGAAATATTAGGAATGTATCTTCCTTCAAATTTTATATGTGTGCTCAAATTGTCTGTTTTGGGGAAGGTGTTGTCTGGAGTCTTACCATACACTTTCATTGTAGGTTCTTCTTTCAGCTATTAGGGTTTGCATATCTAAGTTGCAGTTTTAAGTAACATGCTCTGAATTTTCTTCAGGCAGAGGTAGAAGCTGTACAAACACACACACACACTAATATAACAGTTGAAAGGAGCTGTGTAGTCAGTGGGGGCCAGAGTGGGTGAACCCTGTCAGGGATGATAGGTACGTACCCAACTTCTGCCAGATGTCTATTTTCTTCCGCTCCAACCCTTTAATGCAAGCTGGATCTTATCCAGGTACAAATCAGTCAGAAGGTCGAGCATTGTCCTGGTTGTTTTGTCAGACCAGCTTTTAGCATGGCCTTGTGACTTCTCAGATGTTGCCATCATTAGAAGCACCAGTACACGCATGAAGAAAGTATAAGCAGGGCTGTGATTCAAAGATTTAGAAACACTCCCTCTGGGGTGTGATATCACCCTAAATAGACCCACTTAAAAAGATGGACACTGGGCCTGGTACTGTTATTACTGGCAAGCTTGGTTTTACCAAATATGCTTTGACACCTACACGTCCTTTAAAGGAATACAGTCACATTTCATTTATATGGTGGATAGACATCATTAATGAAATCATCAGTTTTTATCTTATACCTGCTTCTGCTGCTGTGCCCTGCTGTTCCTAGCTTTTTGGAGAATTATACCTGAATATCAGGAAGGAATCATTTCTTTATATATTCATCATGCAGTAAAGCATCAGTATTAATGTTTTTTGAGCTTTTGTTTATTTCTGCAGAAATAAGCAGTCTTGTGTGTATCAGTATTGACTTTTAGTTTGTGATCTCAGATGATAATGTGTGCCAAATGATGTTAGATGGGCAGCGATTATGCATGTTTCATGGTTGTACAAAACTCACATGCATATGATTCTATTTTATCTTTTCTAAGCATTGTCAAGTAAGGAATAACTGAGGTTATCTGAGCATTCATGTAGCATTCTGGGGATTGCTGGGGACTGCTGCAGACTTTGCCACTACCCCAAGCATGTCTCCATGAACCTGTGGCCAAACTCATGACTAGTAGAGGCTTGCTTATGTGGATAATTTGCCTTATACATTCCTGTATTACTGAGATTCATAGAGGTAAGCACAAAAGATTCTAATATGCATGCAGAACTTAAGTTTAACACTGTCATATTAACTTGCAATTACTTGAGTTAGGCAGCAAATAGCTTAAGAAACCATAGACTTTTTAAAGTAAGCAGAAATAATAAAATATTGCTAATTAATTTGAAATAGTTCAAAATTATGTTAGATTACTGAGTTTACTTAAATAATTGTTTGCTTTACTGATATAACGGGCAGAGTATAATGACTTAAGTGAATACTGCAAAACAGTCATTTATAAATGGAAATTCATTACAGCAGCAGTGGAAATGCATAGTGATCACTGAGAAAGATAAGTTTATATACATTCTTCTGTCATTTATTGATTGTGTAAAAATGGTAGAAATGTAGTGATTTAATTGTAAAGTACTGAAGTGTCAAGGATGTTTTATTGGCTCAATATACATGTGTCACTGCTGAATGAAAAATGATAGTTTTATGAATACAAGAAAGTGGTAAGGGAATGATGCATGGATCTGCTAACAAGTCGCTTGTCTTATTACTGTGAATATATTCAGGATGGTACAAACATTAGTTCAATTAAACCTGACTTGGCTGGACTGAGACTCTGTATGTGTATATAAATATTTATTTATTTATTTTATTTTATTTATTTTACATTTGTTGACCGGGATGGTCCGACTGGATACATGTCCTTTTTCAGCGGAGGCCCGGGGAGAAAAGCTCCAACAGAGTTACATTGAATAATTAGGTACAGTAAATGAGCTGAAAGAACTTAACAAAAACATAGGCTATTTACATACAAGTACAAGACTGCCATTACTATTTCTGAAATTACTACAAATGTTACATTAATAACATATTAGCAAGGACAGTAGGCAGTATAATGACATAGAGTTAGACAGGATACATATTTCTTTATCACAGTATACAAAGTACTTATCATCTTATCTAGTTGTTTATGTTTTAGTTAATGGCACAGAGCTAGTCTGGGTTTGAGCAAGGACATAGCCAGTGTGAATTGAAGTGGAGTTTTAGACTATTTTTGAATTGACTTAGAGAAGTTGCAAGCGTGAGGTTATTTGGGAGAGAGTTCCATATTTTACCAGTGGTGTTGGCAAATAGCGTGTCACCACCTAGGTTGAGGGATTTAGTTGTTTGGACAAGGAGTCTGTTTGCAGAGCGAAGGCAGCTTAGATTGGAGTAGGGAGTCATTACGTTTTTTAGTGCTGGGGTATTCTCAGGTTGTTTAAGGAATTTGAAGGCCTCTATGAGTTGGGACTGCTGTAGAAGGTATGGGAATTCTATCCAATCAAGCTTTTTCAGGTTAGTACAGTGGTGTGTTCTGTAGGGTAGGCCTGTAATGAATCTGGCAATGTGATTATAGCAGGATGAGAGCTTGTTCAGATCAGATTTGTTAAGGTGAGTGAGGACAGGAGAGGCATATAGTAGGGTAGAGAGAAGGTGTGAACGGGCTGTGGCTGCCCTGGCATTCGGGGTAAGGAAGGCTTTGATTCTATATAGGGTCCCCAGTTTCTTGTTGACTGACTTAATGGCTTGGTTGATGTGTATATCAAATCTGAGTTTATTGTCAATGTTTACTCCTAATAGCTTTGTATAGGTGTCTGGGGAGATGATGGTCCCATTATTGGATTTTATAGTGAAGTGTTCAGTCGGAGATCTATTGGTTGGGTAGAAGACAAGTAACTTGGTTTTGTTTGGATTTAAGATCAGGAGATGGTTGGCAAGCCAGTTTTCGACTTTGGTGAAGCTATGTTGGGTGGTAGTTAGTAGATTTGCAAGAGAGGCATTGGAACATATTATAGTTGAGTCATCTGCATATTGAATGCAGGTGGCTTCAGGGATGACTGTTTGGATGTCATTTATGAAGACTGAAAAGAGGAGAGGTCCTAATATGGAACCTTGAGGAACTCCTATGGTATTTGGTAGTGGGCAGGAGAGCTTGCTTTGCCACATTACTGCTTGTTGTCTCCCAGTGAGGTAAGCTTGAAACCAGTCAAGGGCTGGAGTATCTAGATACAGGGTTTTTAAAGTATGTAGAAGTAACTGATAGTTTACCATATTGAAGGCTTTCGATAGGTCCAGGAAGAGAGCGGAGGATATTTTTTTGTTATTCCGGTTAATATTGATGTTTTCAGTAAAAGAGAGGAGGGCAGTGGTTGTACTATGATGGGGTCTGAATCCATGTTGAGAGTCTGTGAGTAGTTTATTTTGGGTTAGATAGAGCATTAGTTGGTTGTGCATGCACTTTTCCATAATTTTGGCAAGTGGTGATAGTATGGCTATAGGTCTGTAGTTGGATAGTTCTGTAGATGAACCTCCTTTGTGGAGTGGAATAACATAGGATATTTTCCAAATTGAGGGGATTGAGGCCTCGGTTATGGTTCTGTTAATTAAGATTGAGATAGGGTAGGCTACGACATCTGCAGCAATTTGCAGGTATTCAGCCGGCAGAAGATCGGCTGAAAGGGTGGTTGGCTTCAGTTTTTTCAAAAGGAATCTGATAAAGGATGTGGACACTGGCTGGAAGTTAAAAGAGAGTGGTGAGTCGGGTATAGTGTTTATAGAAGTGGGGGGAGGAGAAAGTTGGTTAGCTAATGACTGGATGGTTTCTGTGAAGAAAGTATTGAATGAATTGGCTATTTCTTCTTGGCTCTTGTCAGATAATGTTCCTGGGGTCGGAGTAGTGGATTTGCCTGGTAGGAGAAGTTTATTTATGCCTGCCCAGTACTTTTGAGGGTTATTCTGATGTTTGTGTTGCAGATTGTAGAAGTAGTTTTTCTTATCTAGTATGATGGCTTTTTTAGTCTCATTTCTAAGTTGTTGGAATTTGATACGATCTAGGGGTAGTTTGGTAGTGCGCCATTTATCCCACGCTTTGTCTCTATTTGTTATTTTGGATTTGGTATCTGTTGTTAGCCAGGGTGCTAGTTGAGTTTTAATTCTTATTGAGCGTTTAGGGGCGTGTGAGTCAAGTATAGTAAGGAATGAATTGTTAAATGATGACACTGCCTCATCAAGGGGAAGGAACCTTAGTTTTGTCCAGTTACATGATTTGAGTTCAAGTTGAAATTTAGTTGGGTCAAAGTTTTTCTTGGATCTAATAGACCTATAAATGGGTAAGCTTGTACAACTAATTTTGTCTTTCATGATGTATGTGAGCAGGTGATCACTAAGATCATTAGGGAGAGTTCCAGACATATAGTTCTGGGGATGGCTATTGGTGAGTATCCAATCTAGTATACTCTCTTTTTGGTTATTGTTACCTGTACGGGTGGTAGAGGATATTATCTGAGAGAATCCATGTAAGTTAACAGGGATGGGGTTGGACTGTGCTGTGCATTGGTTCCAGTCAATATTAACATCGCCCAGGACAATGGTTTCTTGAGGGTAGTTGTTGGCTATCCAGTGTAGAATGACCTCTAGTGTTTCTACATTGTTCCCAGGGGGAATATAGGTGACAATTAGGTTAAATGCCCTTATGATTATTTAGTAGAATTTTTAGAGCTAGTATTTCAGCGTTTGAGACCTGAGGTGGTTGTATGGGGTTAGTTATGATGTTAAGTGTGCTATTATATAAGACGGCTATTCCGCCTCCTCTTTTCTTTACTCTATCTGCCCTAAGTATATTGTAACCAGGAGGCAGGATCTCATTGTCTTTGGTTGATGGCCGGAGCCATGTTTCAGATAGACACATTATGTTAGGGAGGTATGTGGCTAGTACAGCATGCAGGCTATGTATCTTATTGTTTAGGCTTCTGATGTTTAAGTGGCAGATTAGGAGGGAGTTGACCAGTCTGTGGGAGAGTGGTGGGCTGGTAGGATTTTGAGTTAAAGTTGGCCTGGATTAGGATGGATGTCCCCATCTTTGGTGATGTTTTTTCTTAGATACGCTAGTAGTCTTATAACTTTGAATAGTAGTTTTAGTTCATATTTGGATTTTGGTGTTGATTGGAGTGTTTTTTTTAGAAGCAAGTGGTTGGAATTTATAATTTTTGGGGTAGTGTAGTAGTGGGCAAGTTCCGCAATCAGTGGGGGTAGGGGGGTCTTGGTTTGGCATTTTGGATACGAGAAACCTACAAATGTGAGATTTTCATAGCTAGTAAGAAAGTATGGCAGAATTAAGAGTGGTAAGATAAGAGGAAGGAGTTTATAATTATTTATAGACATGTTATACATCATCAATGGGTGGGGACAATGTGCTTCAGAGGAATAGTAGTGGTTAATCAGTAAAGTGGTGGGAGGGGGAGGAGGAAATTGGAGAGGAAGTTGTGTAGGTTGGAGAGGAAGCAGGGGTGTGGCCTAGTGGCTATAAATGTAGACACAGTGGGGGCGGGTGGGATAAGGTGGCAGGGAGGGGAGCGAAGTGAGCCCGAGCGTAGCGAGGGTGAAATGGAGCGGGGATAACCCAGTCCCAGTGTTTGGTCCTATGAGTGGGGTAAATAGTCTGATGGTGTAAGTAATCAGATTAGAGTACAGGCTTGAATTTAAACTGCTACAAATTTCAATCTTCTAACTGCTATAACTTTGACTTTTGTTAGGCTAAAGGAGAATTTTTAACAGCTATGGGGTTGACTGCTGTGTGTTTGAACCCAGTTTATGGCTTTTTCTGAGAGCACTTAGGGGTGTTATATATCTTGAATGAAGGTAGTATTAACCTTGGTCGAGTGTATGGAGATGGTGGGGATGTGCTGTAGCCTTATCTGTGCATTCGCACCTGTGAATATATTCAGGATGGTACAAACATTAGTTCAATTAAACCTGACTTGGCTGGACTGAGTGGGAGGGGCGAAACGGAGCGGGGCTAACCCAGTTTTTTCCTGAGGATGGCAGGCATGCTTTCATTGCTGTCAAGTCTTACTGATGATTACATCAAAAGTTTTTTGCATATGACTGATTTTACATTACTGATGCTGGATTAAGGCAAACAAAAACCTAGAGGTCAAATAATATGGAAGGATGTTCTAGAGCCAAGGCAAACCAGAATGCAGTTTTCTGTAGCAGAACGGGGATTGGGGTGGGGGTGGGGTGGGCAACACTTAATCCCTTTGACACCAGATGAGAAATACCTGTTCTCCATTCACGGGGATGACTGTGACACAGGAGATGATAGCACTGGAATAATCAGAGGTGGGGTGGACACTGGCTGTTACCAATGTCTGCAGCAGCAGCAACAAGCATCTGCTCAGAAAAGCTGGTTTAAGAACAGTAACATATATTTATATAACGAACTGAATGCTGGCATGGGATGATTACAGTAAACACAAGGTGAACCTTCCACATCTGCACAGAATGCCAATGAAGACAGTGTGCTCGGTAAGTATCCCACATACGTACTTAGTGTACAGTAATGAATGCTACTTCATCACTGATAATGTTTTCAAATTATTGTTTACAGTGTCAGCAGTGGAAACAAACAGGTCCAGTATATCAATAAATCTAGAAGATATCAGCAGCAAAATGGCTGTTGAAGACAACAATGATAATAACATAATTATATTTTATGAGGCAGCCTGAAGAAAGTAACACACAGTCCCCAAGTTTAATGGTAGGATCTCACACCCCCAAAAAATGTTAGTAACTGTGGAGGAAGTGGCAGTGCATCACAAAGTCAACCACATGCTGGCATTACACTCATGTTGGTACATGAGGAAAACCTCTGCACCTCTACAACAGTATCTCCAAACCAGACAAGCACTTTCAGGATGGTGGCAGAAATTCAGAGATAACAGTATATATAGTGACACCTTTACAAAGATGTCTCAGGCACAGGAATTTTTCATTGCTACCCCAGGAAACACATTAGGAATTTCCTGCAAATATGCTGTGACACTGTTAATCCTCAGAGCACTGCCACTGAGAGACAGCTGGAAATGGTTAGAATCCTCCAGAGTATATGTAAGGATTTCCAGCACTACATACAAATGGCAGAGGGTAGGGATAGTACTGTGATCACACTGATGCATAGTATGGTAACACAGCATGCATCCATAGTTGCTTCCGTTTGTATACTAGTTAGAACTCACCAGACTAAAGTAGGATTCAGTCTTAAAGGGGAAGAGGACAGGGTATTGTCTGGACACATGGGGCAGATCACATGAGAGTAAAAGGGCTTCTCAAAAAAGTATAGTAATTAGTAGGGTGTAATGAACTGATTTCATGCAGACCACATTGGCATTCATCTAGACCTAGTAGAACCTCTCCTTCAAGGTCCTGATCCTGCAGCACTATCAGATCAGTGTCTGCAGAATCACATCCATCAAATAGGTCATGCTGATTCTGCAGCACTGTCAGATCAGTGTCTGCAGAATCATATCCATCAAGTAGGTCATGACAATGGATCATCTCACCATCCAGCTCTCATGACAGCCCTTCTTCAAAATCACTTGTACTATCATCTTGCCTATCTTTAGAAGATGTATTTAACACATTTAACTTTGACCTACTGTGATTGAAGTGAGACATTTATGTTACTTACAATTTGACCTTCACACACACATATCAGTGTTTAAGTTGGAATAAGTTATTAAATATAGTAAAATAAAAGTGGGGTTTTAAGACATTTTTCAACCGTATATATTTCTTTCCTGTAATGGTGTCACTTAAAATCCCATTGAACTGTAGAAAGAAAACAGTTTGTCATAAGATAAGATTGCAGTGATTAACACGATTAATACGCTATGCATTCTTTTTACAGCTGACAATTACCTACTACTTATAAGTACTAATACAAAAGTAGTCTGGGGAAGCACTATTAAGAAAATTAAAGATGAAAATGAGTGTCTTGCCCACCCTCACAACTGCACAAATGATAAAGTTTTTGTCTCTGAGGCCACAAATTATTATGACAAAATGAAATAATCTAATGTGAAATACCTTTACAGACAATGTAGTTCAAACTGAGGAAACATTGTATAATATAAAAAAATATCAATTGCAAGTTATAAAATTGTGTTAAATAATGAAGTAACACTTTTTAATAACTGTAACCACTTCAGAACATTTAGTATGTGCATACTTTATACCACAAATCTCAAAAAAACGAATAGAACAGAAAACGCTCTCTTTATTAATAAAAAGAACAAAGCTTTCGGGAATGCCCCTTCTTCAAACACTGAAGAAGGGGCATTCCCGAAAGCTTTGTTCTTTTTATTAATAAAGAGAACGTTTTCTGTTCTATTCGTTTTTTTGAGATTTGTGGTGCAAGGAATAGAAGAAATTTGAACCGTGGTCGAATTTGGACTCATACTTTATAAAACCTCACTAGAATGTATTGTGCAAAACAGTTAAAAACGTGATTATGAAGTGGAGTCAGACAGCATTCAGGCGCAACTTTTACAGAAAATAATATGAATTCCTGTTCTCTAATAGAAAAACATTTATTATTTAAAGATGAGGAGGAATGTCTGATAAACAATAAATGTCTGATAAACAGTAGCAGTAGGCCATGCACCACACAACCTAGCCCACAGATATTACTGCATGCATTAATTACACTCTATGTGTTTTTTACAATAAAGAAATCAATAAGCTGAATATCCCCGTCCATAGTTCTGGACTAGACAATGTCTGTTTACCTGCACAGCTATATGCTGTGCACGAACCAGCTGCATGGAGTTCCTTATTACTTTTGCCGACTGGTCATCATTAGTCATAGTAAGACTATAATTGGGACCTGGAGTAACAGCATGGGCCACTTCACCACCAGACTGCCACATGATCATGTTGTGTAGAATGCAACATGCAGTAAATGTACTACATGCAGTAGCTGTATCATACTGAAGGGCATCCCCAGTCACCTAAAATTACTCTTCAGAAGGCTAAAGACCATCTCACTGAAATGGAACAGTGCAGTGTTGGAATTCACTTCGAAAGCTCCACTTTGTTTTTCTCACTGATGTCATGAGCCATGGCTCCAGTAGATAGCCAGCATTAACCGAAAGAAAAAAGGAAAAAGAAAGGGGGGATGTTTACTTTTCAGCAATATATTTTACCATGAATAACTAAGTAAATAAAACAAGATTATCACTGGCATGCTATCATGCAGGAAGAGGTGGTAAAGTGAGCTGTTATAAAAGAATATGAATAATTTTCCCTGACAGAATATTGAGCAATGACATTAGGGATGTACCCCAGGCATCACAAACTACCTGGCAGTTGATGGAATGGTAGCCCTTCCTGCTGTGGCACTGCTTCCCTGTACCATGGACCAGATGAGGCCCCAATTACTACATGGGAGTAATCTTTTGCCCCAAGTACTTCATGGAAAAGTGCCACCCCATAGAAAGTATGCATAGTCCTGGCTCGGTCCTGAGGTGACTCCGGGAAATAGATGTAATGATCCACATGTGTTGAGTACATTTGTGAAACTTCCAAAGTATCATCATGATAGAAGCCTGTGAGATACCCAGTATGTCCACAGTCTGTCTCTGGAAGATCACCATGGCAAATGTAGTGAGGGCTATACTTACCTTTGTATACACAGGGATAAGAAGGCCATGCCCCCCAGTACCCCTGTGGGGGCCATACATACTCACTAAGACCCTTACAATATGCCTGTTCACTCTAAACATAGCAAGTATCTCCTGATTGTCAAAATTATACTGATTTATTCTCTGCCTATACCTCAGCCTTCTTGGCTGGCAACAACAGCTAAGTACAAGCAGTTTTGGCTCAGCCAAGACAAGCAGCTCACACTGGGAAATAGCGAGGCTAGCAGCAAGTGACAGCATCATCACAAATTGCAAAGTAGATACAACATGTATGACTCTGTTTTTTATAACAAATCGGTGGAGAGTGCAGAATCACATGAACCTTTGTCTATGAATCACAAAAGGATGAGAGAAGGCCTTACTGGCATATGCTGTTTTCATCATTTCTCATTTGCATCTCATTATGGCTTCATTTGCTTACAATTAATCGCAGCCATCTGAAGTTAGCATAAGTGGACTCTTTGAATCTCACTTGTGACACGAAACAAGTGGTTATCCTTTACATGTTTGCTTAAAGACTGTGAATACCATCCCAGAAGAACTACCATAAATAATTATAACAATACCTTCTGAAATAGATAGAGCTTTAAGGGCCTCTAGAAGAAGGCTCAGACCTCAGCAAATAGGGCTATGAATTTCACAGGTAGCGAGCATGGTAGGTAAAAGACTCTGGAAAACGTTTTAGAGACATGATCTACACCTCATAGTGGCAGTGTATGGGCGATTAAGTAAGTAAGTACAAGACCTGTTTCTGATCCTGAAACAATGTATGTGCACTGCACTTTATCTGGTATGTTACTGCACACTACTGGCCAGATTGTTTATTGTGCATATCTTAATACACTGACAAACATGAACACCATTTGCCACACCATTCAGAGACCATCACATCTAATAACACAAACAACCCCTTATCTGAGCAGTGCCTATGATACAACCTGCTAATAGGGACACTCAGGGGAGACCTTGGAGGTTTCTAAGAAGATCAAGGGACTCCAGCACATGCCATACACAGACCAACTAAAGTCCCTGTCAATATACTCTATATTGTATAGACTTCTTAGGGGAGACTTATGCCTGGCTTACAGAACAATCTCAGACGCAAACCTAATGAGCTTGCTGCATATCCGTAAATCAAATGGGACTAGGGCTACCTAAATATGGCCTGCAACTTAAATAGGACATGCTGGTGGGACAGATGTATGTCTCAGCAACTGCCACATCTTTGGAATAGGCTACCTATTTATGTGAAACAGAGCACCTCAGTGGCACTGCTCAAGAAGAACCTGGCCGAATGAATAAGGCACTGTAAATTCTTACCAGGAATAGTGCCCACAACCCTCCTGGACATGGGCAGCCATTACTAAATGCAGTCTTGGGTTTTAACAAACATTTCTATAGTATTACATTGGGATGAAACGGCTAGGCTCGAAATTACCTCCGGGTCGATAGCCAAGTAATCTCCTATGATCCTATGATCTGTGAAGTGTCTAAGATATAACCTGCTAATAAGGACAATCAGGCTATATATTCTACTAACACACACAACACCTTATTTGAGCAGTGCCTAGGATATAACCTGATAATAGGGACACTCAAGTTATATGTTCTAATAGCACAAACAACCCTTTATCTGAGTAGTGCCTAAGATACAACCTGCTAATAGGGAGAAGCGGGCTCCACTTAAGTTGCTTTCATTGTACATGAAACTGTGATATGAAAGTACCTAAGCCTTCTACCTACTGGACCTGTTAAGTAAGCCTGATAAAGAGTGTTGGTACAGCCACAATTTTTCTAAAAACAGCATTTTTCTAAGAAGATAAATAATGATTCCCAAATAAAATATATAGAAATGTATGCGCATACAGTTAATACACAGAGCTGCTGTTGCTGTAGGTCTCTACTTCATTTAACTGCATGGTCTATCGATGTATAATGTCAACACACACAGCTGCACTGCTGTCTACAGTGTCTACTTAGGAACTTTACATAATTCATGGAACTTTTAACTGTCCTCTTTGACATGCTAGGCACCACAGTATATTTCACTTTATAATTTCTTCTAAAAAGTGATGGTGGTAACTCTGTGCTGTGTTCTGGCAAAAATTATTTTGTTATTCTCTTTGGTCTAGTATAATATGACAGTAACACTCCTAGAGTGACACCTAGTGGAATATAAAAGATTTATTACTCTTGGCGTACATCTAACTACTATTACTGACCTGCACCACTTTAGGGATGTTTCCTGTTATGATTATACTAAGATTCTAATAAACTTACATACTGCATGCATTTAGACTGACTTAATTTTTACTTTTGTGTATGTTTTGAATCAATGTAATATACATTGGTGCATTGACAGCTCTGTCAACTCAACTTTTATCTTTAGAAGCTCTGTTTTCTGTTTGCTGTTTACAATATTTTTTCTCATTGTCATTTCATTTGCAAACTATATGTGCTGACTATTTGTCATGTATTTTTACAGTTACACTTTTGGATTATCATTGCCTTGGTCTGAGCACTAATGAAAATGACTATTTGCTTAGTAGCATGATGTCTAAGTACTGAAATAATATGATTATCTGAAATGAGCATTTAGCTGGAGGTCACTACGGTCAAAGTTTTACACTTGCCATCAGGCTCAGTGACTTGCCATCAGGCTCAGTGACCTAAGTGTTCAAATGTAATGATCTAAGGGATATGGGGAGTGGCCCCACAGAGATTGGTGCAATCTTGAAAAGCAAGTTCACTCACTTTGCTTTTTCAGTTAGATGATTTTTTTTTTTGATTGCAGGGGAATTTCTAAAATGGGTCCATTTTGGCCCAGCTAGTAATCACAGTGAAAAAATATATAAACAACAAATAAATATTAGATTTTTTCTAAAACTCATCCTTTAATCAACTAATTGTTGTCATATAGCCCAAACATAGGCAATAAATCAGTACTAAGAGACCATATGGTCAAAAATAAATAATTTATTCACCAAGTGCAGCACTTGAGAAAATGTATATGGCACCATGGAAAACTGTGTTTGAAAGAAGATAAAACTAGACGGGCACAAATGGGGCTACTGTTACCTCCATGACTATACCCAGTGAGTCAGCCAAAAACATGGTCTTAGATAGCATCAGGTCCAAAACGTCCTGTGCCTTTTTCTATTGAAACACAAGGGTACAACTCACTGAATCCATAGCAAATGCATGTGGTATATTGATATACACGCTTCTTAATATTCGTGGTTATAAGATCTGCAGCACAATAAGTTTACTGATACATCAATAAAATCCACTGTATCTTCCACATATGTTGGTTAATAGCTTCATGGGTGATTACTAGGCTAATGACCCCAGGGGGCCTTTCTAAGCCTAGCCATGCTTCCTAAATATTCCTGACAAGATTTATTACTGTAGGATTATTTTAATAGGGTATATGTAGTCTTGGGCATGGGTGGTCAAACATTTATAGACTTTCTCTGTCTACTACAGACATACATGCCAGAAAAGAGATAAATTTCTGATGCCCCATCCACTGGTCCAAGTTATGCTTGAGCTGGGTTAGGGAAGAATGCTGCTTTACATGGATGGGAAGTGTGTACTAGAGAAGGGGTAGTCTCTGAGACATATATTTGTCCATCTAACGTGTCCTGTTTATGTTGCACACAAGGTTTAGGTCTCTAGAGCAAGTCATTCTGATGCTATTTGTTTGGCTGAAATGCAACAGGTCCACCAGAGTGGGATAAGAGGATGCTTTGCAGGGCAAGCATAGATCACATGTCATTACTATGTAGGCAACCAGCTACAGGGATAGGGCTTTAAGCAGTCTGCATAGGATGTGTTATTTAGGCCATGTATTCTTTTTATAAGGAACGTGCTTAGATGCTCCAATTGTTGCATAAGCCTGGTCAGGTACATATCAAAGGGAGTGTTGTATATAATGATTGGTCTGATAAGGGATGGGTACAGGGGAACAATGACATTCTTGGACCTAGATGACTTAACCTGGCTTATAAGTTGTGCAATATAGAATGATTTCCTTACTACCATAGACACATGATGGTCAAAGGCCAGGTTATTGTCTACATGAGTTCCCAAATCCCTGACCACTGGATCTACTCTTAGCAGTGCATCATCAATGTAGTAGTTTCCAGGGGTAGCAGTCTTCCCAAAGGATACTATTATGGCTGGTTTGCTTCAACCATGTGTTGTCGAGTTCCAGTTGCTGGAGGAAACAATTTCCCAAAACTGACTGATTAGAAATTAACCTACAACCTACAAAAAATGTAACTTTTTTTTTTTTGCAGGACAGCAAACACCATGCACCATGTGGGGGGGAGGTCCGCACACCCACAGAACTTATGTATGCTAACTCCATGGTTAAACATATAACAAAGAAGGGATAAATCTCCCAAAAAAAGAAATCACTGCTGCTACACAGTTAGAAACCACACCAGCAGGGATTTTCTATAGAAAGCAGGTGCTGGGGCAATCCATTTACCTGAGTTATGCTCATGCAT
This sequence comes from Protopterus annectens, assembly GCF_019279795.1. Lineage (NCBI taxonomy): Eukaryota > Metazoa > Chordata > Ceratodontiformes > Protopteridae > Protopterus > Protopterus annectens. Next base: position 1,284,996,760 of record NC_056739.1, on the reverse strand, counting down.
TTGGTTCCTTCTGAAGTCTGCTGTAAAGGAGTTGTACCCTCTTCCAAATACCCTGCGCACATCAAACTGCCTTCTCATTTGTGAGAGAAATCATGAATTATAAGGAGGATATTATACTTGTCTTACGCTTTGGGATAGTTGGATAACCATACATTTTCAAGTATAAAAAAAGAAAGAAAAATGTAATTAATTCTTGAATGCAACAACAGAACTAGTTTCAAGTTTTAAAAATGTTTTTCACTCAAACTTTTTCTGTGGCATCATACTTTAATCATAATCCATAACAAGTATGTTCCCTTATTCATTGTTCCACTGTCTTTTGTGATATCATCATCCATTAAACCTGTCTATTTTTCCTTTTTTTTTTGAGAATGAATGTTTCCCATGTTACAAGTCCAAATAAACAGTATCTCAACTTACCCAAATACTTTGCAGATTATTTATTTATTATACTATTACTGAATTTGTACTACATATTGAAAAACTAATTTAATTATTTAACGTTTGAATGAATGAATCCAGCAGAGTGCTGCCCCCCCTGACATCTCAGATGCTCAGGTAAGAGCCGCCCTCTCCAAAGCAAAAAACACAGCATCAATGGGACCAGACGGTGTCCCGGGATGCGTCCTACATGAACTCCAAGAAGAGCTAAACCCAAACATAAAACTACTGTTTAGTCTCAGCCTTACTACAGGATATGCACCCAAAGAGTGGCGTACAGCAACAGTGGTCCCTCTCCATAAAGGTGGTGCCTCAACGGATCCTGGAAACTATCACCCCATAAGCCTGACTAGCTTGGTCTGCAAAGCTATGGAAAGGATCATCATGGACCTCATAAATAAAGATATTGGAGACCTACAAACACTGGATCCTATCCAGTTCGGCTTTGTTAAGGGCAGATCCTGCCTCTTAAACCTGGTTGATTTCTTTGAAACAGAGTCACCAAGGCCATTGATGAGGGGAAGGTGATCCACACAGCCTACCTGGACCTCGCAAAAGCCTTCGATACAATACCCCACTCGGCATTATAGATAAGCTCACCAGCTTAAATATAAACCCCTATGTCACTAGATGGATTGCAAATTGGCTCAAGGACAGAACCCACATGGTTAGAATTGCTGGAGCCATGTCAGACTCCAAACCAGTTACAAGTGGTGTCCCACAAGGCTCAGTCCTGGGACCTCTCTTGTTCGGTATATATTTCTCGGAGGTACAGGCCAACATGGAAGGACTGTGGCTGACCAAGTTCGCAGATGACTGCAAACTGGGCGCCATAATCGACTCTCCAGCTGACACAAGCATCCTCCAAAAGGGCCTCATAGAAACAGACAACTGGTGCCAGAGCCATGGCCTCAAGCTAAATGCCAAAAGTGTATTGTCATCCCTTTGGCAAAAACAAAGTGCCCACAAATTACCACATAGGTGGTAATCCATTAAGTACAGAAGAAGTAATTAGGGACCTGGGGACCCAAGTTGATAGCAATCTCTCATTTGACAACCACATGGCCAAAGTGGTTAGAAAAACATTTTATATAGCCCACCTAATCATGAAGGGATTCACATCTAGATCAGGGGACATCATCGTGCCTCTTTACTCATCCCTCATCAGGCCCATAATTAAGTACAATGCCCCTTTTGGGATGTACCTTACCAGACACCTGCAGCAACTGGAAAGACCCCAAAAGTACCTCACCAAGAGGATCAAAGGGCTCAAACAGATACCATATGCTGCCCGGTTAAAGAAACTCCAGCTGTACTCAGTGGCATACCGCCTGTTCAGAGGCGATCTGTGCCTGATGTATAAAGCCATGTCCAACCCGGAATTAATGGTCATGCTGCACCTCAGAAAATCCAAATCCCATCGAGCTACGCTCGAGAGACTTGAACCTCAGCACTGAAATAAATAGGACATGCTGGAGGGACAGATTCATAACCCAGAGGCTCCCTTCACTCTGGAATAAAATCCCAGTACAGGTTAGGCAGAGTCCCTCATTGACTCTCTTCAAGAGGAATCTTGATGAGTGGATGGGAGATCGTAGGTTTACCCCGGGTATCACTTCTGTGTCACTGTTAGACAGATGCACAGTATACTAACCTCGAAAAAGGGCATAGCAAAATAAATTTAAAATGGGTGGCGAAAGCCAAACACATTCTGGCTAGGCTTATAAATGCCCTAGGGCAGATAGCCTAGTATGAACCTATGAACCTATGAACCTATGAATGAATGAAAAGCATATATGAATTTAGAAATGTTGTAAAGGCATACCTTGGAAGAACATAACCTTGAAACCAGTATGGGTTGACATAAAACTGCTTGACAAGAAAAGCATGAGTATTTTCTAGTTTTTGTTACATCATTTTTTGTTTTAATTACATAATTCACAAACATGTATCAAAGGGTTATATTATATTATATTATACTATATTATATTATATTATATTATATTATATTATATTATATTATATTATATTATATTTAAGAACATCAAACAGGGTATCCACTTGCTAGTGATCTCTTTAAACTGGTGAATCTCATCCAAGACCATGTTTGCATCTTTCCCCATTGGATATACAGGGACATCTGCCTACTTGTAGTGCTTTTTGTCTGTCAGCCTCAGTCAAATTAACAGTACTTTTTCATGTTTGGTCTGCTTTTCCTATTGCCACAGTCTTATCAACAAAAAAACAGATGGGAGAAATAACCCTCAGAGACCATATGTTATACAGCATTGCCTGCTGAGCTACCTTTTAGTTGGATTAGTCCTGTACAATTCCAAACAAACATGAAATCAGTTCCCCTTTTGTCCCACCACATCTAGTATCCAAGAAAGAGCACCAAGGATATGGGTTTCAATCTATTTTACATGTCAAAGAATTTCTGTCACCACTTCCACACAAATATACAGAAAGGTCAGAACTTAGTAGCATTATCTTCTTAGCAAACATAACAAGCTTCATCCCTTCTGAGCCAGGTCAACCAGGGTAGACCTGAGTTCCTCAGACAGTCCTGATTTTAGGTTGAATCACTTCGCCACAGACTTTTCCAGTAACTCCTTCTCTGCACTCCTGTTATAAAGGTAACCTATCTAGGTCTACTCTGAGCTGGGAATGTCATCCATTTCATGCTTTCTAGGTAGCAATTTAGATAATTTCTTGCCTTATTCGATATTTTATCTGGCATTATCTCCACAATAAGCATGCCTCTCCTGCTAAGAGTTGTTTCCATTATCTCATATCTAGGGATGTCAGTAACCAGTGCCTGAACTCTAGCCTTCCCTTCCTGTTTCTCAAAGTTACTTATAGGCGTTAGCACCTTTAGTCACTCCACTGCATCTACACAGCCCAAGACTCTGCAGGCATTACTACATAGTACAGCCACTGATGAAAGCTGCTCCCTACTTTGTCTGTTTTTATGCCAAAGTTGTTCTCTAGACCATTCACCAGTTGGAAATCCAGGGGCTTGGTTTAATGCCCTACACTCTGCACTGTAATCTTCTTTCCACCATTAAATAAACCATATTCAACTATGCCCCCTGTAATAAAACATGATGTCAGGCATTCCCAAGTCAAACCCTATTTCAATTGATAGAGCCATTCTGTTTCAGGTGTGTTTCTCCTACCAGACTATATAAAAGCCAAAGGTACATTTCTAAGACTTCTAAAGAATCCCCGGGATGGTTCACAAGAAGTGCTTGGGAGCAATATAAGGGCTGTCATAGAATAAACATTTGTAGAGCCTGGATCCTTTGCAGAAGATATAGCAACAAGGTCCTAAACCCCATAAAATAACTCTGCAATTTTTTATCGTAATGTTCCTCTGTGCCATCTAATGAAGGAGCCATCCAAATCCCCAAATATTTGAAGAAGCCATGTTTCCAAAGACAGAGAACAGCCTCCTAAACATAGCAAACATTATCCTAAGAGCCTCACTTTTATTTGGTTAAAAGAGTAACCAGACAACCGTTTAAAGTGTCACATTAGTGCAGACAGCTCACTCAAGCCTTCCTCAAGCCAGTCAAATATGTGACCAAGACTTCTCCAAAGAGTATTGCTTTACCTATCATCCCCTTCACTTGGAATCGGCAACATTGGAAGCAGAAACATCATACGTAAGATTTTTAAGCATAAAGAATTGCTTGCTGATAAGCAAGCCATTAATTTTCTGGATGAGAAGATGAGTGCACAAACATGGAGAACAGCTGAGGTGACTAGAAGTGTGCCTGAACATGGAGAATGGCTGAGATGAGAAGAAGTGTATGTGTTTGTGTGTGAGAGAGAGAGAAATGCTCAAGTGATGGATGGCAGATTGTTTAATTTATTTAGACTCAAACCCTGTACCTTCATTACAGGAGACATGAGCCTGAATCCCATACGCCAACTACCAAACTGTCATCGGGGTGGATTTTCAAGGTCTGTTGAGTTTCAGTGCATTTTCAAGGATGTTGAGTTTCAAGGGAAGATAAGTTTACTGTTGCTCATGTTAAGTCTTTTTTCATTGTGTAACTGTTTTATTTAGCAAATGACCATTATCAGTGTTTGTGCTATAAAAATGTCAAAGCAGTGTTAGTAGCACAACAGGTAATATACTTGTCTTTGGTGCAGAAGGCTGGGGGTTCTACTCCCACTCTGTGTATACTGAGTGCTGATATTGCAGTACCCTTTAAGGGGGGATGCAGGGTGCTGCATTGCTGAGTGTGTCCTCCTTTGATTGAAATTCTTAGTAAAAATGAACTTGTTGTCAGTTTGACAGTCATTCCCGATTGCAATATTACCAGCTTACCAATTTTTTTTTTAAATGTAACATGGGCAACTTATTCTTCAGGGCAGCAGGCACTGAATTTGTACATGAAACACTGAAATGTAAAGTTAATTGCACCTCAACATTACTTATAGAAGAATTATTCAGATGACTTTTACTTCTGCAGAAATTGTGTACATTGACTGATACTGGAGGATTGCAATGAGAAACGTTTGAGTGGACTTTTGTGGTTGAAATGTTCTGAAATGGGTAGTTTTGTCATTATTGGTTCATACGTTTTGTTTCATTGCTCACTAGAAAAATGTTCAAAACTACAAATTTAAAACACACTCTAACACGTGGTGCTGTATTATACAAGGAATATAATTTATTACAATCCAAGATATGAATCAGAGAACAAACGTGCATGTCATGGTCCTAGAAATATGTACAAGTGGCTTATGTTTTGAAAACAGCCCAAAAGTAAACTTAATCCTCCACTGGCCAGATGCATTTTATTTGAATGTGTGTTTTAATGCCATTTCAAAGAATGTGAGTTTCAAAGGCAGAGAAGTTTGCTGTTCATGGTAAGCGTGTTTTCACTGTGACATTATTTTGTTTAGAAAATGGCTATCAATGTCTGTGCTACAAAATTTGAAATGAAAGTTTTAAAAATCTCTAATCATTGTGGAAGTAAAGTGGAAAATAGTGTGCACACTGACAGGTTTGAACAGTGTTTATGGTAAATGGGGAGAAATAACCAAGTAATGGGACACTGGAATGACCGGGGGGGTTGCTGCTGGGGGGGGGGGCGCTGCTGTGGGGATCCCCGATCTATTCCCGTGCCTAGTGTCCCATTTTACTATGATCTGGTTCTGGGGCAGATCCAGAGAGTATAAGGATGGAGCCCTGACTGTGATCCAGTCAATTCATATTCATAGGTTCTTAGGTTCATAGAAGGTTACTAGACTAACAGCCCTAGTGCCCTTACAAGGCTAGTCATATTTATCCTAAGTTGCCCCAATTGTCAGTAGTTAGGTGAGCGAAGTTCACAGAGGTAAGGGTCTATGGTAGTTAATATCGACTTCCTCTGTCCAGGAGGTACATGGGTGCCACCCCTGGAGGGAATTTGTGGTAACCCATCCATTGATCTAGGTTGCGTTTGATTAGCAAACCCGTGTCTTGAATAGCTAGTTGAGGGGATACAACAGAGCAGTATTTTTGTTGCCTTACTTATCCTAGGGGAGCAACAGCATTTACAGCCAAGGACTAGCAGTAGCCCTACCCCCAGTAGCTGAGTGAGACCAGTGACTGTGGCAGAGGCTTGTGTACAAGTAATTCACATTGGGAATTATGTGGGCCAGTGTGAAGGGCATACCAAACATTCCCTCTGCAGCTGTCAGTAAGGTGACTAATGGGAGGGCTTGATCTCCTCTGTGTATACTTTCCTTGACCTTTGCCTTTGGGTCCTGCCTTGTCCAAATGGGTATGTCAGATAGTTGTTGGGGAGAGTGGAGTACATAATCAAGGAGAAGCCTTAGACACAACTGATGGCAGACGGGTGATGTGAGTATAAAAAAAAATTAAATAGATTCATTATGAAACATATCCTTTAGTATGTTTACCTTGCAAGAACATCAATGATGTTTGATTAATGAATTCATTAAAACTGTCCACCATAGACATCTGACAGCAGGCGAAGCTTGAAAGTCTTGAAATATAAGATATGTGATGACTTTAGGAAATGTATTGCTAGTTGTATTTACTCATACAGAACTCTTTCATATTTGTATAATTTGTTTTTCTAAGTAAAGATTGTTAACTAACAAATTTTGAACAACACTTGAATAAATTTAATTCCCTGTTAAAGATGAGAACTTATTTTGGTTCAATTCTGTCCTCATACCTCTCAACCACTTAGTGCAAGAAATCTGAACAAAGCCTGACAATATGGAGGGACAAAGGCCCAAAAATAGGAACAGATTTTAAATAGTGCTCTTTTAAACTTAGAAAGTTGGTAGAGTAAAAGGGTTTGTGTTAACACCCATTTTCTGAAGGACTTGAAGTCTGAAACTCAAATATATAACATTATTTAGTGACTTCTAGCCACATATCTTCCCAGTGATTTGCCAGAAAACCACAAATTGTATGATGACTAGACCAATAATATGAGGAAAAATCTGGACATTATGTGTAAATCTGGGTAGCTGAGAGGTACGCCTGCGCTAATAAATTTATTTCCCACATTGCTGACTCCAAAATAAATTCCCACATGTTTAAGCTCTGTAAAAAAATATGTTTCTCTAGCTTCCTTTCACTTATGTAGATGTGGACAAGGGGGTGAGGCCAAAGACAATCACTAGGAGAGTAAAAAAAAGCTGTACTTAAAAAAGGATTACTAAGTAAAATGTAGTCTTCTGATTCTGAGATCAGTGTTAAACACATTGCACCTGTCTACAAGCATGTGTAACTAGCCTGAATAAGAATAGTCAGAAAATAGTGCACTTTTTATAGCACACTGAAGCTATTTTTGTGGATGGGAACCCCCTTAAAGTTTCACAGGTGAAGAAATAAAATTTGCATAAATGGAAATGGCACATTTGGGAATGGGTAAACAATTTAGTTTGCTGTCCCTTGAATAGGCAACACCCAGTTGTAACTTCAAGTTACTGTTTACTCAGGTTGAAACTTCATCACGTGTATTTGCCTTGCACTTAATGTCACTATTCATTGCCTCTGGTCTGTATTCTACTCAGTAATTCATTTTGTTCTACTTAGAGTTAGTTGCCTGTTCCTGCACCTATTTTACTACTGATACTGCTGCCTATTGCCTGGATAACACCGTGTATGAATAGCATTTCATCAGTCCATATCCCATCCCTTTCTTTATCTCAGTGGTACAGCAATGCACTTCTTTCCAACACTAAAGCAACCCTTCCCCTGAAGCAAAAACACAGTCCGTTTAGCCTCTGTCTGACCTCATTGAAAGCTAGCCAACCATCATGTTTATTTATGTGTGGTCACTTGAGATTTGTGCTGCTGTACCCTGGAAACACAGCTGAGATCAGCAGACTTGCTAAATGGGAGACCTGACATGAATGCATTTTCCAGGGATGAAAGGCCAGTGTATTAAATCAAATGCATCACAGATGGTTAACCAACAGCCAAGTCCCTCTGCTATGGTTCATTTGGGTCTCATGTTAGACCAGTTGTCCACCTCCTTCTGGAGTCTAACAAAATAAATGATATGTGCAGCTAACACCTTTCAAGTGCATGTAACTCAATATATAAAAGCAACCAAAGTGACTGAGCTAATCATACAGAGATGTTCCATGAACTTTGCGAACCTGAGACACATTTAGAGAGAAATCAAATAGTCTGTTAGCAATTACAGAACATAGTTTTAATTAGGCAAGTTCAGATGAAAACGATAGTCATACTATACTCTTTAGCTTGCATGCACTTATTTCATAGCTTGTATTTATAAATGTAGTATTTGCTGTATAATGAAATACTTTGATAAAATCAATTATGCCTATGTGCACATAATTTCTTTTTCACAAAATATTATGATTTAAAACTTTTCACTGTAGTCAATATTACATTTGTAACATCCATTTTATGATTCATAAAGAGGATGCTTTCTGTAAAGTATCAAGAAAAAAACAAGAATGTTTACTGATCCCATGCTGTAAACTTTAATTTGTGTGCATGCTGTATTGTTGTCCATTTATCTTTCTATCCTGAACAGCATTTTAAAAAAGAAATTATATTGCTTCCTCTTCTAAAAACGATACTGGTCAGATGTCCCAAGCAGGCATTAATACATAACAAGATGTAGGTTATAACCAATTAAGAGCCCACCCAGCTGTGCTTTAAGAAATAAAACACTGTCTTGTCCACCAGACTGTGCACTTATTGAGGCAAAGCCCACACCTTGGAGTGTGTTGATGTTGTTATAAAATGGGTCTTTTGTGAGAATCTATAAAGTTGGGCACAATATTATTAAAGAACTTTCCTCTCAACTGCCCCTGATTTTGGCACAAACATTTGCTCTGTCCTTCCTAATCCCTCCTAAAACTGGTGATTTGGAAGAAACAGTGGTGGATTACACTTAAAAACATATTGACGGTAGTTAGAGTCACAGACTTCCTTTACTTCTGGCAATGCACGTTAATTCACATTCTGGGATTGTGTCAGCTTCTCAAATCAACTGTATTAATATCTTTAAAAAGTGTCCCTGATTGCTCCTAATTATTTCTGGGCTTGTCCCTGATTACGGACGTAAGATGTTAAGAGCTATATAGAATAATAACTGAAAATGTAAATACTGTGATTATGTAGAAGCATTAGAATTATCCATTTTTGTGTTGTAATATATGATTGTGACAGGTTTACATTGCAGTCATGATTTTCTGGTGCCATGATTTTGTTAGTGACAAAACATCTAAGATATTGTTCTTTAATCAAAGCTACTCGATAAAGTAGGAATTGTAATTAATATTAAAGGATACTTATGTAATAATGCACCAATACTCTCTTTATTGTTCTATGATTACATAGGCTTGTCAATATTATAGAAATGCCTGTTCTGTTTCTGTTATTGCATGTAGTCCTGGATGTTTTGTGCTTATATAAAATATAGGGTTACTACACACTTCATAAAGTGACAGTTGGTGAGGGAGCACACTTTGACTATAAGGATGAGGTATTAAAATTGCATTGCTTCTAGTTGTAAATTGTTGTTGTGTCTTTTGGCTTTTCCCAGTTTTAAATAATTTAAAAAAATGAGTCCACAGTGCAATTAAATTAATAGATATAAACAAAGGCCCCCCACAAGTTACCTTCTGTTCAGTGAGGACCTGCTTGGTATGAGTTAAAATGCACAGAAGCTTTGGACAAGTTCATAGTATCAGTAAGTTCACTGAAAGAGGAGTCAACAAAGTTGGAGTGATTCAATGGAAGGGTGGAGGGGTCTCTCTGTAACAACCATGTTCCCTCTGAAGACAGCATCCTGAGTCACAAGAATGGCAAATATACAGTTAGAACCAAATTCTGTCACAAACAATATATTTCCTGTAAGAAAATAAGTAGCAGTTTTATTTTCATTATCTGCCTTTTTTGTCTTAGCTCAAAAACAAACTCCAGCAAGTCACTACCATGTTTGCAGAGAAAGAGATTGCCAATTTCAAAAGTTCATTTGATAATAATCATTGCAGACAGAAAAAATAGTTATTGAAACATCCAGATGAAAGTCATGGCATTAGCCTAGTTTTCATTTTATATAGATGTGCAGGCAGGAGGATGTTTTGACTTTTACTATTAATTTATCCTTACCAGCTAAGGAGGTGCCTGTTGCTGCATCATGTGTTAATAAGGACATGGTTGTTAAGAGCTCTCTTCCAGTCAGAATACAGAAATATCCAGAATCATTTTATAGGTTTTTACCGTCATGATATTTAGGTTCATAGGAAAGTACAAGGCTAGCTGACCTTGCGGGTCATTTTAAGCCTAGATGATTTCCCCTTTTGTGTTCAAAATAATCTATCCCATTTGATTATAGATTGACCTTACTGATCCCTTGGTTGATAATTATATATTACCCCAATGAGAATAACTGGGATCATACCATAGATAATTCTGGGGGACCCATGCATGGGATAAAGCATTTAGGAGCTGCCTCCGTCCATTAGTAGTACAGGGAGAAGTCCTGAGGTGAATTTTCAGTTTCCCATCCATAGATCTAAGTTGTGCTTGAATATGGACAGGGATGAACTTTGTTTTGTTTAGATGGGGAGTCTGTTCCACAGCAGTGGTATCCTCTGCAAGCTACACCTGTCCCTCCAAACCATTCTGTTGATGTTTCAGAAGATGTTTAGATCCCTAAACCAAGTATTTCTGATGACATTTGACTTGCTGATGTGATGTAAATCCATCAGTAATGGCATGGAGGATGTCTTGTATGCCAGACACAAGTCACTTCTTTCCAGTCTGTAGGATACTGAGTATAGTAACATAGCTCTGAGTCAGTCCATGTAGGACATGTTGCTTAGGACTTGTATCCTTTTAGTAGGGTTATTTCTGTGGATGTTCCAGTTGTTGATTGTGTCTAGACACAGACATGCCAAAGGGGGCATATACAAAATGACTGACCTAATGAGAGTTGAATACAAGCGACAATGGCATCCCTAGATCTAGACACAATCCCTTTGTTTATAAGCTGTTTAGCGTAGAAGGACTTTCTTACAACAATAGATACATGTTAGTCAAAAGTTAGGTCACTGTCCACATAAGCTCCCAAATGCCAAATAACTCTTAGTGGCTTATTGTCAATGTGATAGTTTCCTGCGGTAGATGACTTCCCAAAGGATACAGTAATGCATTTTTGGAATTAAAATCAGTCCATAATGATTTTGGCACCAGTTATTTATTTGGGACAAATGTTCCTACACGATAGCTAAGTCTTTTGGGGATTCAATGACTGCTCCTAGCCTGCAGTCATCTGCAAACTTAGTCAGCCAGAGTCCTTGGGTATTGTCTTTTACTTCAAAAAAGTAGATGCCAGAAGATTTTACCATCATAGTGTTATGGTTCTGTAATTAAGATATGCCTGTGACACAGGACAGAATAATCTTTAACAAAACAAAAACAGCTGAATAGAAAAATCCAGAACTTATTTAATAGTCACAGAATAAAATCAATAAAATAACAAGTATCCAGTAAGTGCTTTCGTCTCTAACCCTGAGACTTCTTCAAACTGAATATATTTATCATCCTCAAGCACTTATATAATACCCAGTCATGTGATTAAAAATAGTTTAGTGCTTTAACCCTTTGTGTTTCGGGTAAGCAAAAAAATTTTCTCTGTTTAATCCTGGTGGATAAGAAGCATTACTTTTGAATTGTCACAAATATTCTTTCCACTCTAATTCTTCCTCAGCATCAAACTTACTGTCATACCTTGCAACATAATCAAATACAATAAATTTAAAAATCCACTTTACATTTGGATGAAATATAATGCTTGCGTAAACCATTTTTGTCATTAGCAGCTGATATTGGATATTTGTGCTCATATATTCTCTTGTAAAGCTCACTGGTTGTTCTACCAACATAAAATGACTGACAGGGCATGCACAGAGCTAAATATACAACAAACTTAGATTTGCAAGTAAATCTGTCTTTCATTTTAATCAGCATGTTGTTCGGCCTTATTTCTTCTTTTCCAGTGTACAAATAATTACAAAAATGACAGCTGAGACATTTGAACATCCTTGTTTTTACACTGCTATTCAATGGTAAGCTAAAGTTTTTTTGAAAAAAAATTCTTGAAAATCTTGCCTCTTTTCTGTACAAATATAGAGTTGTCGCCAACTGCTTTAGTTATTTCTGAACAACTACTAATAATATTCCAATTTCTTCTGATTATTTTCTTAATCTCTATCGAATGTATACTGTTTACTACTTGCATAGTCAAACAATAATACATATTTTGTTGTTCACGTTCTCAGTAACTTCATTTTTCCTAATACTGCATACTTCTTTTCAGAAAGTCTCCATCCTTTTCCGTGAGCCCATTTACTTTTATTAACTGCCCCTTCACTATATTTTTGCTTAGTTCTGGTGGGTGCATACTACAATAATCTAAAAAAGAATTGTTTTGTATTTCTTTTTTGTATATCTTGCTTATATAATTATATCTAAGTTTTATTGTTCAGTCTTGAGAGTACTAATGCTAAATGACACAATATCGGAAATGTGTTGAAGCATAAATTCCACGTCAACAAAGACACCTGCATCTGTGTTTAGGAACAGAGGTGTATTCCCTGTCTATCAGCTGCAGTATGTGCTCCAAGACTCCTCCAGCAATAAGAAGACAGATGTAGCAAAACTGCATGGCTGTGCCTTCGAATATCTCTTAACTGTTTCCTTACAGACTTTCACAGCTAAATGTAGGTTAAAATGAAATTTAAATTTCTCAAGCCAAACCATCCTGAACCTGTACCCTCTAATAAGCTTTCCAAGAACATGGTTCTTTCCCAGGTACTATATTCCCTGTCACTCAGAAATGCTGCATTCAGATTAATTTCATTGAACGGAATACTTTGGGGTTAGATACTAAAACAGATTTTTACACCTGAAATAAGTAAAGTTTACATGCCCGGCGTTTTATTTCTAATGAAACCTGAACTAAGATATGGAGGAAAAAGACTTGTGCAGAGTAGCTTCCCCACCCAGCTTCCACTGGCTAGTATTCTTCTTGTGTATGGGATGCATTAACAGAGACCACAAGGTTGACTGTTTATCAGAAAGAGCCTAGTACCACCAAGGCATCAAGAAAAACATTCAGTCCCCTATTGGTTGCAGGTTTGCAGTAACAAAGTAACAAACTGATGAGAAAATACCACCAAATTACCTGCAGGGAGGAGGTCTTATCCTGACCTGGCTATAAGTGAGGAATTCTAGGGACAATGCAGGAGATTTGAAAAGTTCTGAGCAAATGGTTTTGTGACTAGAGAACAACAAAATTCCTGAAACATAGCTTCCACCAAGTGCCTATCTGAAATAGCAGATACCTGCCAAGGTAACCAGAAGAAAAAAAGTCATTGGCTGAAACCCAGTTTAAGAGGCACTTGATACTGCTTCCAAGATGTCCAAGCCTTGACTGACTTGATCCTGTGTGATGAGAAATCCTAAGGATGTATAAGGAACACTTATGGTAATATGAGCTCGTTTCAGCAGAGCTATAAACACAGCTTTGTGAATATGTGTGCGCCATACAGGTGCTAAGTGCATTACCTCAGAGACAGTCATAAAAGGGTAAGCTACAGGTAACTCATTCTTGCCAGTATTTGCTTTCCCTGTGATTATTCTATAGTCTGAAGACATTTAATACGTAATACGATTGTATTACTATTAGCAATATTTATGGGACTATAACCATTTCTTTGCCTTTGACTGCAGCCCAGTATAGCATATTCTCAGAATACTTTAGTACTATTAATTTATAGGTCAACTGAAGCAAGCAAGCTGTGCTTGTTTGTTCTGGTTTGTATAGAGGTGACTGAGTTACCAAGTTACCCAATACATTTTGACCATGAAACCTGTAATCTCAAATAATTTCTTTTAACACTAGCAGCGCTTGTCATATAATAGAAAGTAACCTGCATGACAGATAATACCTATGCCATATTGAAAGTTGTTTTTCCACTGACAAGTGACAGGTGAGGAAAGCAGACACTTCACATGCTCTCCTTCTCTGTTGTTCATTGTGATTAATTTCTGAGGTGGTATACCCTCACTTCCTTGCAGTATACTTGTGTCAGTATCTTTTGTGTGATTTTGTTAAGTTGTGGTTCATTCAATGCCAGATACTTGGATTTTGCTAGCGGGCGGTGCAGTTTCAGTATTTTTTTACTTCTTTCCCCACTGTAGTGTGACTATGGAGTTGAAATATATAAGTTAAAAGGCTATGGGAGCCAACCCCCTCACCCCAATTGGGATGCCGTTAGGTTTGCCCACTGCGAAAAGTATATTTTTCTGTTTTATGTACTTTTTGAATTATGCTTTTTGATCACAAAAAAAAATGATGAAGCATGACTCATTCTTGGATGTCTTGTCTAAACATAGGAAAAACTTGTGAGACAATGTATAACCAACCTCATGATTACTGAGAGTACTTTATTCATTCTTCACAAATGAGACCATATACAGCAGGTGCAAACATATCAAAATGCATGATAAAATTCTCAGAATTTAAAGACATCCATAATTAACCAGCTTCCCCTTGGTCTTGTACAGACATTTTTAACGTCTCACCCCTGAAAACCTCTGAGCAAGATATAACAGAACCTCAAACACAAAGGTCTTATAACTACATCATCACACATGCAGAGTTGTATGGCACTTTGGCTGTTGGCCTCACCTGAAACAACTCTAAGGATTTTCAAATGCTTAAGAATAATACAGTAGTGTGTTTCAGGTGGTTGATAAAGAATGAGTTATGGTCAAATGTCTTCTGGGGACAAACTAAAGGATACACGCAGTGTATTAAAATGATTGCAGGGTACTAGGGACACCATTGGTCTAGCTATATTTGGAGTGATTGATATGATGTGTTAAACTCTGACAGAGATACAGGGTAATATGGTATGATAGCCAGGGGCCAGGGTCTCATGACTTGCACGCCAACAATCACATAATAATAATATTATGCCTTGGATGGTTGGCCTTAAGAGCATTTGGCATATAAGTAGTTCTGCCTTGGGTTATGACCCACACCTGCTATATCCAAATAAACATCACATTGAATAGCTGCAGAGAAAACTTATAAACATTGACATTCCCAGGATTTTATTCACCTTGGTCTCAGACCAATGAAGTTCACTACTATCTTACAAGTAGATAGTAGTCTGTCATTCGACACCCATGTAGCTAAAGTAGTTAGGAAGTCCTTCTACATTGCCCACCTTATCATGAAGGGATTCTCATCTAGATCAAGGGAGGTCATAGTCTCCCTTTACTCATCACTCATCAGACCAATGATTGAGTACAATGCCCCATTCGGAATGTATCTGACCCGACACTTGCAGCAGCTGGAGAGGCCACAAAAGTTCCTCACCAAAAGGATAAAGGGTCTCAAAAATCTGTCCTATGCTGCCCGACTGAAAGAACTCCAGCTCTATTCAGTCGCCATACCGCTCAGAGGTGACCTTTGCCTAACATACAAGGCCATGTCAAACCCAGATTTGATGAATATGCTTCACCTCAAAAATCTAGATCCATCAGCGCCACAAGGGCGGGAGACTTAAACCAAAACACGGCTATTAATAGGACGTGCTGGAGAGATAGATTCATCACCCAAAGACTCCCTATGCTGTGGAACAAAATCCCGGTACATGTGAGGCAGAGCACCTCGCTGGCCTTGTTCAAGAGAAATCTTGACCTATGGATGGGAGATCGCAGATATACCCCAGGAATTACCTCAGTGTCACTGCTCGACAGAGGCACAGCTAAATAATGGGTATAGTTCCCCATACTAAAGGGGTGGTAAGCCACAAAACAATGGGCTAGGCTTATAAATGCCCTCGGGCAGATAGCCTAGTATGAACCTATGAACCTATGAACCTATATCTGAAACTTGTCCAAGATAATTATACACAGACATACATTTTATATATATATATATATATATATATATATATATATATATATATAAAATATATATATATATATATATATATATATATATACACATATACACACACACACACACACACACACACACACACACACACAAACACAATGGATCACAGGATCACACCTTACTGTAACACATTTCCACCCAGTATACCAAACCATCTAAACAAGAGCATAATTACTATCCACTCTTAAAATAAACCAACTGTAATATCCTTGTTTGGTAGCTATGGCAAGAACAGTCACTCTTAAGGAGTTGAAACCAACAGTTAGTAATATACCAGGTTTAGTGATTTGCCCTTATATCTTAATAAATAAACCGCAGCCGCAAGCTTTTGAATCGAATAATAAATGTTTTTGTGTGAAATAAATAAAATTAAGTAATGCGCTTTGTAAGACTGAATATATAACAAATACTCATACAGAGAAACAATGATTTAAATATACAGATAGTGTTTTGAAAAACAGTTATTTTGGTACTACTACTATCAACTAAGTAATGATTTACTATAGTTATTGTACCTATGACTTTTAATAGTGTTTGGCATTTGTGGGATACTCACAAGCAATGAATTCATGACATGAACTCAGTTCAAAGGTGCTCTGTTAATTCCAGAATATAAAAACTAACTGAACTGTAAGTAGTTCCAAGATGAACTTAGAACAGTCCCAGGTTCTTACTTCTTGTGTGATTCAGAATTCAGATGTAGGCTTCCCATATGAATGCATTAAAGTATTCTGTAGAAGAATAACTGCATGTTCCTCGCACCATTATACATTTTCCAACTCTATTGCATGTTTTACTGGAAGCACAGTTACATTTCGTACAGCATTTCATTTTTTTGTCTATAAAATACAAGACAGCTTGACTTATATCCTCCATTATTAGACTTCATGTGAGCCTTCATGAGACATCACCTAGAAGTAAACATTGTGGTTGAAAGTGTAGTACAAGTTATACCCAGTTCATTGTTTCAACAGGTTATCTAATTTGCATTACTGGCTCCACTCCAGTGCTACGTTCTCACATTGTAGAACTGTAATCCCATCTTCCATCTGTGAATTTTATCATTTTGCCCACTGCTGTGTGTAACAACTTTAAGGGAACATAATCTGAAACCACTGTCAATTTTCTACCATATAGGTAGAGTTGAAATTTTTCCAGCATTCCTTTTCCCACCGTTATATATGACTTCCCTTGACTGGAATTTATGATCTAGAAATACTACTAGGTGCTCTTCTGCGTTTGAAGTGATGTTGCTAAGGATACTCCCAGTCCATGGCTTGAAATATGAAGTTACATGAGGAATTATCAACTATAATTAGGGATGGATAGTACAAAGGGTCCACTCAAGGCCTCCTTGAGCTTCTGGAATACCTTCTTATAAATGAGTGCCCTAATAAATTTATCTGGCCTGTTCATTTGGGTACGTTCTATATGAGGACGGCTGTGGTACTATAATGAGGGACACACTTTCACCCAGAAAAGCCCTTGCCTGTTTTGAAGTAAGTGGTGCCTGTACTTTGGAAGGCTCTGAGCAAATCTTGTTACCAGCCACTCAATGACCACGATAAAATACTTATTTCAGTACTACCTCTCATTTATTTGCCCTATTCATTCTGCTTAGAACTTCCCTAGCATTTTGAAAAATGTTCCTGTCAGCACTGACTAAAGATAGTGCTGTCATGTATGTAAGTAAGAGCATAGTTTCCTTCACCAGCCAGGATGCAATCTACCCCCTGTAGAATGCTACTGGACATTTTCCATCCCAAAGGGCATACAGATGAATTCATACAACTTAAATGGGCTGACAAAAGCTGATCTCTGTCATGCTGCGGGTGCCAAGGGTATCAGCCAGTAAGCCTTAATTGGGTCAATAATAATCAGATAATTAGCTCCAACCAGACAATGCAAAGCTTCACCTACTATGGACACTGGGTAAACCTCCAATTCTTTGTGGCTGTTTTATTGCTATAGTCTACACTAAACCTGGTACTCCCATCCTTTTTCAGTATATGCAGTGTGGAGGGTCTATATTATATGTCCGAAGATTTCTAACTTCGAACACCATATGATTGACACCATATGGTCAAAATTAGAAAACTTCGAGCATACATTAAAAAAAAAAAACTAACAGTTGTAGGCAGGGGGGCAAGCCCCCCTGCACCCCCCACATGGGGGGCTGCACCCACCACACCCCCCGCTGTTTAAATTTAGCAACTCCGAGACCCCACTATAATGTGGTAAAGAGAAGATTTCCCTTTACCACACTGTAGTATAATCTTGGAGTTGGTATATTTAAAGAACGGGGGGGGTGGGGGGCACATCCCCCCATGTGGGGGTGCAGGGGGCTTGCTCCCCATTTTTAACCCATTACTTTCATTTTTTATTTATTTTTTTATTTTTTAAATGTTCAAAGTTTCCTAACTTTGACCATATGGTGTCGATCATATGGTGTTCGAAGTTTGAAATCTTCGGACATATAATATAGACTCCACTGTGGATGAGGCACAGGGACTGTTGCATACTGGATTAATCCCCAGATCCAGCATCTCCTACAATTCTTGCCATATAATTTACTTGACTTGCTGAGCCACCCTGTAATGAGCCTGGTTGAGTTGTTATTGTGTCTGTATGTCAGCATGATGCTCCACAATTTGGGTACAACCTGATCTAGTAGTGAATGTCTTCCCAAACTCTTGTAATACTGTTCAGATTTCCTGACCCTACCTAGGAGATTGTTGCTGACAGCACCCCCTCACCTACTGAACTGTCAGACTGAGCCTCACTGAAAGAGTTTCCCATAAGATCTGACTCTGATTTTTCCTGAAGCCCACTTCCTATACCAAGTATCAATATCTTTTAATCGTGGTAGGGCTTCATCATTTTAATATGTTAGAATTTCTGTTTATGCCCTTTGCCTGGCAACTCCACTATATAATTAATGTTACTTGCCTTCTTCACAACAGTGAAAGCATCCATTTGTAAATCAAAGAGAAGCACCATTATTTTTGCCCAACATTCTTGAGATCTTGCTGTCTGGTCATACCAAACCTTTTCTGGTTGTTGTGCTTGTGTTAGATGCTTCTCTGCCAGCCTTATGATCTCCCTAAGCTCAGTCCTGAAATTCATGATATACTGTATAATGAACTCCTTGTGGATATAACATTCACCCTCCCACTGATAAAGAATTAAATCTAGGAGCTTTTTATCATATGGCCACAAAGTACCTCAAATGGTAAAAAATGTGGATTTTGGGGGTAACTGTTTACATAGAAAAAGGAGATATGGAAGGCATTTGTATAACTCCTGCTTAAAAAGGTCCATGATTACTATCAGTGTAGCAAGAGTTAATTTAAACCTCTCCTTTAGATCATTTGTGGCTTGATGTTAAGAGTTAGTTTTTAACTGCTTTACCCAACACCATTTCCAAAAAGAAGTCTACAGATCTGACATGAAGTTATTCCCCTGTCAGTATTTCCTGGGGAAAACTCACCCCACTGAAAAAAATTCTAATAAAACAGTTGCCACCTTATCAGCTTCAGTAAAAGACAAAGCCACTGCCTTATGGTATCTAATAGCATAGTCTATACTGCCAAGATATACCTCTTAACTGTGGTGCTTGGGGCACTATGAGGCCTCAAAATGTCCATGGCTACCCTCTGAAATGGCTCCTCAATAGTAGGAAATTACACCAATGCAGCCTTAGCTCTACAACCTGCCTTGCCAACCCTTTGGCACTGCTTACAAATCTAGCAGTATTCTCTCATATCTTTTTCAATACCTGGCCAATAAAAAATGTGCATAAGCCTCATTTTTGTGTGTCCCATGCCATATGGCGTGAAAAAGGAATATCATAGATATAACCAGAAATGCCTGTTGGTAATCCCTTGGGGCTACTAGCTACTGTAGCATTTCTCCCTCTAGCTTCTCCCCTTTAGAAACCTGTCTTATGTACTATCATCCCTTTTCCAGTAAACAGACTCCCCTGCCCTTAGTTCTGTAAGGAGGTAATATTTGCAGTATTACTGTAATTTGTGTGAAGCAACTTAGAATACTTTAATATGGGGAAATTTTTAATGTGGAACAAAGGTGAAATTCACTACATGGCCATCTTCCTTTATCACAATCAAACATCGGAATTGTACACAGAAATGTTTATAACTGCCTGCTGAGGGTTGTCTGGACAAAAGCAATTAATGGTCATGTCATTTACTTATTTTAAATCATCTTTCAAAAATAGGGCATAAAATGTGTCACAGAGCATCCACACTGTCAAATTTCTGGGGGTGTATTCAAACCCCACACCCCAAGGCTGTTTAGGTGGATTTTCACAAATATGTTAATAGTGGCTTCTGCCATGAAACCTACCTAGTCTAAAACAATCCCTTCTCAGAGGTGTGTACAAAAGGTCATTATAGCCTGTGGGGGTGTGGGTGTGTGGGTATGGGGTGTGTGTTTGGGGGTTGGGGACAATGTCCTTATTTCTTTAATTTCCCTTCCAAACCTCAGAAAGGTGCACAGGTCATTGTATCTTGTGTTGACCTGAGGACAGTGTGATTATTATATCTTTAACTTTTTTCAAAAATGTCAGAGGATCACTAGTGCTTGTATAGGAACAATGTACTATATCGGACTAACAAGTTGGAAGCATTACCATGGTCATTTGTTTTTTCACTTTCCTCTCAGGCAAACATTAGCTGTATATACAGGTAGCTATATTTTTGGGGAGGGTAAGGAGAAATTATGTTAATACATGTCTCACAACAACAGGTTGAACTATATTATGTTATTTTTTTTTTCAGTTTCATTACAGTATGACATCAGGGAAGTAAATAGCTGGTGGCTATCATTTGGTGCTTTGAGAGTGGAGGTGAGGAGGCATTTTATACACACACACACACACACACACACACATATATATATATATATATATATATATATATATATATATATATATATATATATATATATATGCATACACACAAACACATATGTATGACAGTGGCAACTTGATATATATGACTGCTACCATTTGGGCCTTCAGTTTTTTCCTACTGTAACACCAGAGGGAGATACAGTGAAGGTCACTATTTTTTTTTTTGAGTGTGGTTAGGAAGCCAGGTACCATTCATGGACATGATCTATCCATTCTCTCAGTTTATTGTGAATGCTGTTTTGTTAGTTTTGGGCATTACATCTTGGATGCAACTTATTTCCTCCTTGACACAAAAGATAGGTCTGAATTTCTTTCTTTGTGATCTTTACTCAGGCCATCATAGGATCAAAAGTTTTGAAAAAAGTCTAAAATACACCTTAGGGTATCTACACTTCCCATGGCTTCCAGTGGTCTAGCGGCCCCAGAGACCAACTTAATGCAGTTATTTCCTCCATGGATATTACATGTAGTCTTGGCCAATTAGGGTCTGTTGAAAGGATGCAGGAAAAAGTAAAACTGAAGAATAACACTGAAGCACTTTCTCTAATCATGATTTTGTTCACGTCATCAATGGAAAGGTTTGTTTAAAAAAAACCTAGAATGCTTCTCATAGCATCTAGAATCTCCATGGCTTCCCCTGACCTCTGGCTTAATTCACTTATCTCCTCCGTAGTTATCACAGTGCAGTCCTGGTCAGTCAGAGTGTGTTGAAAGAATGCAAGAAAACACAAATCTGGAAAGTAAGACTGGCTTGCTCTCAGGCCATCACTGGATAAACAGATTGTTAAAAAAAACCTCTGAAATTCACCTCACAGCATCTAGAATCCCCATGGCTTCTGGGGGCCTAGTAGCACCCAGACTCCAAGCTTAATGTAATTATTTCCTCCACAATTATCAGAATACGGTCTTCCCTAGTTAAGATGTGTTAAATGAATGAATTAATTAATTAATACATGAAAAAATAAAAAGCAAGAGAAACTGTGATGAAAGTAACAAAGCATTAATCTGGATGGTGTAGGCAGGCCAGGATGGAAAAACCACAGGGCACCAGGTGATGTGTGAGAAGAGAGTGGGCAGTGCAGATGTAAGGGCCAGTTTACCTATGGATGGCCCTGGTTGGACCAGTGTTATCCAAAGCCTTTATAACTAGTATCACACAAGGCCTTGATGAAATAATCAACCACCTAGACATAAAAACAGCCCTTATTAGCATGATCTTAAAATTGCTGTATTGAAGTCCTAGAAGGTGAGACTGGATGCTGCCCCCTCTAGTTGGTGCAGGTGGATTTTGCTCAACATAACATCTGAAGGGCAAATCCACCCATACATCCATCCACCCATCCATCCATCCACCCTTCCATCTATCCACCCACCCATTCATCCATCCATCCATCCATCCATCAACATCTTTTTTCCCATTTTTGTACATGGGGTTGGGGTTTTACCTCAACAGCAACAATCATGTAGAGTCAAGGTTCACACAGCTGGATTTGTATAATAAAGTAGAATAAGTTTCAAGTATTTTAAGCACAACTCTCTCGGACATACAAAGATCTGGTAGGCTGTACTTTGGCCAGGTGTATGCTAAATATTTTGTGATTTGGGGCACCTGAACTTGCTCATCTATGATACAATGTTCTGTGATTCATCTGCCTTTAGCAGACCATCTTAGACTGTAAAAACTGTTTTTTGTTTTAAACACCTATATTGAATTATCAGTTGTGGCATAGGCAAATTTGGTTTACTATCAAAATTCCAAAAGGCAGAACAGTTTTTCATTAAATGATTGAAATAAAAAGTTGAAACAAAAATAAAAGTTGGCCAAAATGTTGAACATGATAAACATGATGATTGACATTTGATATGCCAGGCTTCCAGTTTCGGAAGTCCGTGTGCCCTTTTACATTACGCTGTGCCCCCCACACCCCCTGCTTATTATATATACTGAGACTGAGATGGCACTATAATGAGGAAAAGTGTAAATTACCAGATCTGCACTGTAACCCAATCTCCATTCAAAATGTTGATTGTATATTAGCAAAAGTATACCCACTTTCGCTAATATACATTTGACCACTTTCAGGTCAACATAACGACAACTTAGAAACAACACATTCAACCAGTTGGTATTCAACTGTGTGCCTTTCAGACTTTTGATAGTAAACTGACAAATAATCCAATGTTAATTTTATTTATTTATTTTACATTTGTTTACCAGGAAATTCTTTTTTTTTTTTTTCAAAACAAGTTTATTGTTTTAACATATAAGAGAAATATCATAACAATTTTATACAAATAATTAAAAATAGGTATTATTATAATATTCAACAAAACAACTAAAGTATTTACAAAGACATCCACTACAATCAGATCAATTAATTAAACTAAAATACTGTGCTATTGAAATTAGAATTTTTTTAACAAATTTTGTAAATTATCCCATACAATAAAATGTGATGTTTTTCTAGTTGTTCTCATTCTAATTGTGCTTATTTCCATATGACACATTATATTCATAACATTTTTAAATTCATTGAACGAAGGAGGTGTATCTGAAATCCAATTTCTAGTTATTATTTTCCTAGCCACTGCTAGGATAGACCATAACAAGGGAAGCTTAATCTTTTTAACACATTGAGGTACAGGTGTGTTGAATAATATAAGAGACTTATAAATAATGAAATTATCTGTAAAAAGAGCCTGCAAAAATTCATTAATTGACTTCCAGTATTCTTTCAACTTCATACAGTCATAAAACATATGAGCCCAGTCAGCATTAATTTCTACATTACATCTCTTACATAGATTATCTTTATTATTAATTTTATTCATCATCAAAGGTGTATAAAAAGATCTATGTAAAAATTTCCATGTATAACGTCTCCAGACAATGGAAGATGTAGTTCTATTAGCAGATTCCAATATATATTGTTTATCTTGTTGAGTTGGTGGGTCCCCATTAATAGAGGTGAAATAATTCCAGTATGAATCTACATTGTAAAAAGTTTCTTGTCTGATAATTTTATGTATATATGAAAGTTTACCTTTATCAGAAACTTTATGCTGTAAATTTATTATCAAGTAATCAATCAGTTTTGGAATAG
Source organism: Protopterus annectens (assembly GCF_019279795.1). Classification (NCBI taxonomy): domain Eukaryota; kingdom Metazoa; phylum Chordata; order Ceratodontiformes; family Protopteridae; genus Protopterus; species Protopterus annectens. Next base: position 1,284,972,779 of record NC_056739.1, on the reverse strand, counting down.
ATTCTTTAACTGTTATAGACATTAGATCTATTCTATCAATGAGATGTTGTCTAAAGATCTGAACCTCTAACCAGCAAGTTTCTCTTAGATCAAATTCTTGTTTTAAGAAATCTAGATTTTTAACTTTATTATCAGATATCAGCTGATACCAGTACTTTAGATTATTATCTATAGCTAAATGAGCTCCTTCAGAAGTAGATGACATAAGCATACCCTGAGTATAAATTATAGGAATACAATAAAATTCCATTCCCTATACTTAGGGTGCATGAATATAAAGTTACGATAACTAATAATAATATTTAATGGGTAACAGACCATATGTTTAGGTGTAATAGGTGAAGTACAAAATTCCTTTAGCAACCACAACATGGAGTTATTTATAATCATATTTTTATGTGTTAAGGAGATTTTCATGAAGTGCATACTAATTAGCTCCCAATAATCTTTCCATTTTGTGACATATGACCGATCTATTAATAAAGTAATAACTTTTATAATAGAAGAGATAATATATAAATTAAAGTCTGGAAAAGAAATACCCCCTTGAGACCAGCTATTAGTATGTTTCTTTAATGCAATCCTAGGTCTATTAGGTGCCCATAAGAAATTTAACATTAGTGTATTCAGTTTCTTGATAGTTATTTTTGTAGGTGAAAGTATTATTGATTGTATTAAGTATAAAATCTTGGGGAATATTATCATTTTAATAATTGTAAGTCTCTCCTCCATAGTAAAAAACATATTATTCCAGGTATTAAAAAGATTTTGTATATTAAGAAAACAGGTATTATAGTTATTATATATAATAGATTGTTTACCAAGAAATTCTGACTGGACACAGATCCTTTTTCAGGGAAGGCCCAGGGAGAAAAGCTCCAGTTATAAGAAATACAAACATTGCAGAAGCTGGCAAACCTGCAAGGAATTACAGAATTATTCACAAACAACTGTTACATAATAATGGACAATACAATTCTTTAGAAGTAAACATTTACATCATACATCATACATGAATATATGCAATTTAAATGAGAAGAGAACTAGTTTCCATACAGTTGGGGTCAAATATTGGTGTAAGATAACCCTCTATAGCAATATTTAGTTAGAGACTGAGGTAAGGCCTATCCAGGACAGTTGCAAGAACAGAGCCAGGTGTCTACTGAGTGTGATTTTAGGAGCTTTTTGAATTGTAGTATACAGCAGTTGGAGGTTATTGGAGTAGGTAGTTTATTCCATATTTTAGGAATGAAGTTTGAGAAGAGTGAGTCCCCAGCTGAGTTGTTAGCTTTGGTGATGTCTAGGAGTTTGTTAATGGAACAGAGGGATCTAGAAGTGGTGTATGGTTGTATAAGATTTTGGAAAGCAGGGGTTTTATCTGGTTTATGCAATATTTTGTTTGCAAAGTTTCACTGATTAAAGTGTAGCAGTTGAGGAAGTTATAGCCATTTTAGTTGTTCAAGAGATGTACAGTAATGTGTTCTGTAAGAGGCATCAGTGGCAAACTTGGCAATTTTATTGTAACAAGATTCCAGTTTGGATAGATCAGCTTTGCGGAAGTTGGTAAGAACTGGGAAGGCATATAGGAGAGTTGGCAAGAGGTGTATGCAAGTGATATTATCTTTTATGTTCCTTGTTAGAAATTGTTTGTTTCTGTATAGTAGACCTAGTTTCTTGTGGACTGTCTTAATGGTTTGAGCTATGTGAATATCAAATTTCAAGTTATTGTCAATTTCAACTCCTAGCAGTTTAGTGTGAGCTATTGGGGTGATACTAGTTTTATTTTTGGAAAAGATATTGAAAGACGGGGAAGATGAGGGAGATCTTGTTGGGTAGAAGAGAAGGAGCTTTGTTTTGCTGAGATTTAGAATGAGCTGGGAGTTAGCGAGCCATGTTTCTACAGATAGAATGGAATCTTGGGTTATGGTGTGGAGGTCTTGTAGGTAGGGGGCTGCACATATGAGAGAAGAATCACCTGCATATTGTACCACTAAGGCATGAAATGTGGAGGTGTGGAGCTGGTTGGTGAATAGAGAGAACAGTAGATGCCCAAGGATGGGAGAAGAGGGGAAAGGTGGTATTGCCATTGAACAGCTTGATGTCATCCTGATAGGTAGCTTTGGAAATAGGTGATAGAGGGGCTATAAGATTTAGGGTGGAGAGAACACTGATGAGTTTATTGTGATTTACCATGTCAAAGGCTTTGGGCAAGTCCAAAAGTATGGCAAATACAAATTGTCCTTTATTTCTAGAGTGGTTCACTGTGTTAGTAAAGGACATTAAGGCTATGATGGTGCTGTGACAAGGGCAAAAACCACGTTGAGTGTTTGATAATAGTTTATGTGTGTGAAGGTAGTCCATGAATTGAGTATGTACGACTCTCTGTAGGATTTTAGATAAGGGTGACAGGATGGCAATTGGATGATAATTAGTAAGTTTGGTAGAATTGCCTCCCTTGTGTAAAGGTAGAATGTGGGTGATTTTTCAAATAACACGTACCAATCTTTCTAATATTAATCTGTTTATGAGTATAGCTACTGGGTATGCTATTGCTTCTGCTACAATTTGCAGAAAGTCAGCTGATACACAATTTGATTACTTTTGTGTTAAAACTATTTATTGATACCAGCAGGACTTAATTCTGTAAGATGTGCTCAGTCACAGGTGTATATAATCTTCAACTTTCAGGAGTTTAAATAACATTTTGCCCCAAGTACATTTCTGTTTACAGTTCCTAGTATTTGACCATTAGATGAATGAAAGTGGATGTATGTCAGGAGGTTAGTAAATAACATACCCAGTCAATAGATGTGATATAACGTCACTGAGGTCTATAATCATATTAATTCTCTAAAACCTCTGTTAATGAATGGGACAGATCCACTCTTATCACAAGCCTGATGCCACATGTACCTCAGCAACATCTTCAAATATTGATATGTGTATTAGCCCACCACCCTGGAGCCATATACTCATTATTATAATGCATGCAAATTTTCTATGTTCTTCAGTTATGGCTAACAGGCAGAAATATTTATAAATCACACTCGGTCATGGCTACAGATTGTAGAGGAATGCTTCACCATAGTCCAATCAGGTCAGCAGTGCAACTGATGTTGTAAGCTGGTAATGTGGGGGACTGAATGACAATTGTTAAAGATATATACCTTCAAGTATCCAGCCATGACAAATGTAGCCAGATTGCACATTATATGCACTTTCCTGGCCATGCAGGCATAGGCAGTTCTGTGTACCTGGAGATAGTACTCACCAACTCACCAACAACCAGGAAGGGTCTGTACAGACACTGATGTGGACTAGCTATCATGATGCAAATGACTGTCCACTCTAGGCAAGTAGTTATCACTTACATCATGTGACAATGTGATCTGCATTAGGCACATTTAGTACTTCCTCTTGTGTAAGCCAAGCTTGCTGCAATGTACAGAGCGCATTTTGTGCTGTCCATACATGCAGACCTGCACCACAATTCATAAACAGAATTACAGGTCTATACACATAGGAACTATAGTGTGAGGTTTCATTTTGGTTCCTGTTACATTTCTGATCATAAATAGGGCACACAACTTCACTCCCAATATATGAGACGGCACTCTATGTCTATGAATATCTCAGCCAGTCTCTAGTCATGCTCTTCTTGCATCTGACTCAGCATCCACAGATAAGCAGATGTTCATTATTAGATCACTGTTTCAATACCCTGAGCTATTTGTTGTATACCCTGCAAAAGGTATGCCCTACCTGATTATATCCTGCTAAGGATATGACCAACCCAGCCAGCTTTTCAGAGCTTGAGGGTACTTTTCATACACACTAACTGCCAGGAACCCAAGCATAGCTCCCATATAAAAAGCAGTTAGAGCACAAAAAGCTTCAAAGCTTTCTTGCTACTTAAGTGCACTCCCTCTGCAGGCTTCATGGATCTGGCATTAGGCTAACAATCCTTCAAGGATCCTTCATGATATGTCCCCTGTTAGGGAGAACTTTCCACTATTGTATTTTTCTGAATAGATCTAGTGATTTTTGTGTGACTTTATTATTATTTGGGCTAGGGAATGTATTTTGTATGGACCGTCATACATATCTGAAAGGGTTTTCTTACACTGAATGGTTACAATAACTTTTTGTATAAAATTGTTTTTTTGAACTTTTCCTTATATACTTTTTATAGTATTTATGTGTTGAGGCAGGAATTGGTATTTTGGGGAACTGCCTGTGTGTGTGTGTGTTTTTTACCTTAAAACCATCTTTTTCACTGGCACTGGGTTACAGTTTCAGGCTCTGCTACTTATCTCTGAGACTTCCTTCATGGCTGGACCGATGAAGCAATTACCAGTCTCCTACATCCCCTGTCCACAAAAAGAATAAAGTTGTCAGGGAGTCTTTGGGTGTCAGGTTGGTGCTGGTTTTGCCTCAACTACAGATGGGTGACTTAGCTATGGCCAGATTTAGTTCCTTGGACATTTCATAGTTTTTCCAGGTCCCTCTGGTGTAGCACCTACAGAAACTAAGGACTAGGGGATAGACACATCTTCTAAGGTTGTAGGGCTGCCCTCCATAAGCAAGGGAGAACTACTCTTGTCCATCTCAGGGGGTGGAGCAGGTGAAGATCTATTGCATAACTAGGAAAGGGAGCCTGAGCCCTGGGATAGTGTGTCTGCTTTGGGTCAGTCTTTTTCCATGGAGTTTCTCAGGAAAAGAATAAAAGAAAAAAAACTTGGCTTCACCTGTTTCTGTTTCAGTGGACTGGCTAAAATTTGCTAGGGAATTAATTCCTGCATTTCTTTACCTACTTCCTCTTCAGAAAAGAAAAGAAAGCAAGTTCCTTCTCTTTCTGACTAATATTTTCAGTCAGAAGAGCAAGGGAGTAGAGAAAGAATGTTGTGCTTCAGGATTTTCTTTTCAACCCTATAGATTCCAAGTCTGAGGAAAGTGCTATTTCAGGTCTCCCTCCAGAAGACTTTTTATTTTTATGAAACTTTATTTAAAATGAAAGAGGTTTTTAGTGGGATCAGAATGAAATTCTTATTGCCCAGTAAATATATTATGTTTTCCTACAGCTGGACATTCCACAACCTGCAGCTCTGGCTCCTGCTGAATTTGTCTTAGAGAATGCCTTTGTGACAGCTTATAGTTTACATGACAGTCACTCATCTGACCCTAGGAAGTCTGATAGGTTATACAAGGCTACTCGGGTTCACAAATATTTGATGTTTATCATATTGATCACTGCTGCAGCAACCTTAGATATATGCATCATAACCTGCCAAGTATATAACAGCCGGCCAGCCTCCAAACCTTCAGGGGACCTTCACATGCCAAAACTGTCAGGCAGCTTGAGCTGAGCTGACTAAAAGACAAGTTTAGGCACTAAGCCCTTCAGAGCTTAGAAGGCACTGAAATCATGTTTTAAAAGTAGATGAGACTGAAGTCTCATGGCAGTCTGTTTTTGAAACCTGATATAGAAGGATAACTCACCTACTTAATCTTGCCTTGCTCTAGTAAGTGACCAAGGAATAGCAATTCTTTAGATCAGTCAGGAAAATATAGTGAGATTAGTAAAGTACTTTTTTTTGTATCTGTGAGAATCTATTCATCTGTGTTATTTTAATATTTCCTGTAACTGAAACTCTGGTGTTTATTGTAAATAGATATTCTGCATTTTCATGCTCCTTTTTATTATTATTTGTTATTAAATATATTTAAACTTTTCATTGTGGCTGGTCCTTTAGGGAATATTTTAAACTTTGAGAGTACTTATATCTATTTGGTGACTTTGTGGCCACTCCTTAAAGCCTTAGTGCATTGGTCAAACACTATCATTTGTATAAATATTAATTTCACTCAGCATAATTGGGTACGCTTGTAAGAGCCTTAGGGTAGCTGGCTTTGGAGTGTTTGGTGGCAGTGTAACTACCTTATAGTCTGGGCAGAAGGGGATGTAGCTAGTAAATCTGATCCAGTCTTTCCCAGGTGTGTGTGTGTGTGTGTGTGTGTGTGTGTGTGTGTGTGTGTGTGTGTGTGTGTGTGTGTGTGTGTGTGTGTGTGTGTGTGTGTGTGTGTGTGTGAGCTGCAGGAACACAAAGCACTGGTTTCACAGAGAGGGTGCTGGATGACTTGGCTTGAACACTCGGCTGAGGACTCAACTCTACAGCTCTGTCAGTGGGCAGTTTTATTGGGAGCCTGGACAGAGAGAGAGAGAAAATAGCTCCTGGACTGAGTGTGTTCCCTGTGTGTAGCTATTTTTGTTTCAAATAAACATCCCACTCCAATGTCAGTAGTGAGGATTCAGGCTTCTTGATTACTGGTCCATAGGGGGGACATCATAGAGCAGACTACTGGTCCCATGGTTTGTCCTTCTTCCAGCCACAAAAAGAAAAAAAAATTAAGCAAACAGTTTTTGCCACCAGAGCAGGTTAATAATTTCCCTCAGCTGCAGGTGGGTGACTCTGTTGTGGATAGTTGTTATACCTCATACCACTCATCTTTTATCCTGGATCCCTCTGGTGTTGCACCTATAGCCACTATGGACTGGGCTTTAACCACATGCTTTGCGGTTGTTGGGGTCCCCTCAGTGGGCAAGGGATAGCCATTCTTATTGATCCTAAGAGAGGGATCAGTGAAGGTTTCTTTGTTGAGTCAGAATGCTGTGTTCATCCCTGGGAAAGAATTGCTGCAGTTAGTAACATGGTTGGTGCCATTTTAACTATAAAACAAAACAGGAAACAAAGCATGTATCTACTCCTCTTCAATTTTCTTTGGATAGGAGTAGTTTATTGGGTCAGGTGCAGGGTTTAATTCAGGCTATTGATCCTTCTTGTAAAGTAGTTTCTGAATCTGAACAGGAAGATGTAGGGATGGATATATTTTTTCCCTCAGATTTCTGATTCAGACTCAGAGCAGAGTTCAGTTTCTGACTCTCTCTGTGTGGGTTTCTCTTTCTCTGTGACTATTAACAGAATGTTCCAGTGTTTTCTCTGGGGGAAGACTGAGGTTTCTTAATCCCTCAGAAAATACTATGAGTTGTTATGGAAACATTTTCCAGAACCTGCACTCATTCTTCCTGTTCTGTCTGCTTTAGTGGATGTGTGTGTTACTGCCTGCAATTATCCTGATAGTCAGCCAGCTACCACTAAAACACGTAAAATGTATAAAGTTCCCCAGACTTTTATATTTTTATACACTATTCCCAAACCTGACCCAGCAGCTATAGCTTTAGTTGATCCCACTGCTGCTAATCAATTATTTAATTCCAATCCTACTCTTTCTGATAAGGATGGGAAAATTATTGTTAAGTATGGGAAAAAAGTGTATACTTCTGCAACTTTAATTTTCATAATTTTGAATTGTCGGACTCATATGTTGAAGTTTGTATTGTCAAATTGTGAAAGTATGAGGAATGTATTATCTGCAGTTTTGTCTTGTCAGGAAAAACTGCTTTAAATAACTTATTTTCATCTATTGCACAGGTCACTACTCGTTGTTTACAGTTTGAGTATGGCTCTGTTCATACTTCTTCCAGGGCTATGGCCACTAGTACTGCTTTTGAGGAGGTTTGCATGACTGTATTCTCAGTACCTCCCAGCTGATGTTAAAAATGAGATTTTAAATTCTCTCTTGGATAGAAATTTAGTGTTTGGTTCCTCTGCTACACAGGTGATCAAAAAGTTCCATGAAAGGAACAAGCTGATCTAAGGTAGCTCTCAGATATTTTCAGTCCTCCTTTTCTAAATGTTCAAAGTGATTTTCTATTTTCTCTTCCAATTTAGTTAAAAAACTGAATAAACAGTCTCAACACAATAAAGGTAAACAGACATTTAAGAAGAAATGGAATGTGGGCTCTAAAAAGAAGTCTCAAACCTCCGAAAACCAAGAACAGTCCAGCAACTATGACTATTCAAGAGACCTTTTCACCCCTCTTAACCTGACCCCTTTTTTCTTCCAGAAAGTCCGACTCTCCAATTTTCTTTTTGGCAATTGATTGCTTCGGACAAATGGGTTCTAAAAATCATTCATCAAGTTTTCAGATGGCAGTGTGAAGAAATTCCTCCTTTCCAGGGTGTGATGGCCTACCTATTCTGAATGTTTACCTTGTGGCTGTTGAGAGTACACACACCTTCAGTGATAACTGCTACTGAAGTTCAATTAATATCCCACCGCTGCCACCAATATGTGATGGCTTCCCTACCCCAGGCCAGTGATCAAGGAGTCTCAGTCCTCACCACTGACACCAGTCAGAGTCAGTCACAAAAAACAGGAATACATTTACACAGTAATTTCAAATGCAGCTATCTACATCAAACACAGTTTCCTCTGAGAGCAGTTCCAAGTGACTGACACATCCACATCTGGGTATTTGATTTTCACACACACTCCTGGGAAAGGCTGGCACATATTTACTAGCTGTGTCCTCTTATACCCAGAGAATAAGGTAATAATACTGCCATCAGCCAGTCACTGTCAAGCTCTTACAATGTTGTCCAGTTATACTGAGTAAAATCAATGCTAACATAAATGGTAGAGTATAATCCAAGCAGCAAGGCTTTTCACAGTGGCCAAGGCATCACTAGAATAAGCATAAGTACTCACAAGATCTAAAAGTTATTTGTAAAATCCAGCCACAATAAAAGGTATAGAAACATTTAATAATAAATAGTAAAATAGAAAACATGAGATTATTAAATATTTAAGTGCAATAAACATCAGAGTTTCAATCACAGGAGAAATAAAAATAACACAGTTGGACAGATTCAAACAGATGCAGAAAAATAATACTTAGCTAATCTCATTGTTATTCCTGACTGTCTAAAGAAGAACTGTCCCCTGTCTAACTTAATTAATACAGCATGTCAAGATTAGATGCTGAGGTGCTTACTTCTACAAGGCAAGGTGATGTTCTTCCCATGTACACTTATCTAACTGAACACAACTAACTGACATAGACTTTTTATATCATATTCCAAAGAAAACAAAACAAGGTCATCAGTGAGTTCTATCCCCTCAGTGCTGATTATAGAATGACATCATATTTGATCACATGACTCTGGTAGAGAACAGCTTCAGAGCTTTTCTAAGATCTGTTGCAGTATTTGAAAACTATAGAATTCTTTGTTTAAATATAAACATTTAATTATTTATAATAATACTGTTGATACATTTTAACATATGTAAAAGTCAGTGTGACAGTCAAATGAGAGAAAATTATTTACAAATTATTTACAAAACTCTAGCCAACCACGTTGGCACATGCCACACATGCACTGCCCCACTCTCCATGGCACAGATGGCAATAACTCACATTGTCACATCTCTCCCCCTCTTTGAAGCCTCAGGCTAGATTTTCTAGTGATCAAGTCCATCTGCATTGGCATTGCTGTAATCTGGATTGGCTAACACAGGGGGTCCTCCCAAAGCCCCTTTAAGGTTTTGGAATTCCTGCACACAGGCTAGGGTCCACACTACCTTGTATAGCCTGTTTTTCTTGTCAGGTCTGTGAGGGGAGCAGCAATTGCACTATAATTGGGAACAAACTTTCTATAGTACCCCACTTCCCCAAGAATGCTCTTACCTGCTTTTTGGTAACAGGGCAGGCCGTGCCTGAATAGCTTAAACTTTGGCAGGTTCTGGCCTAATCTTACCACTCCCCACTCTATGTCCCAGGTAAGAGATGTCTGACATACCCACCTGACACTTACTTGGCTTAATGGTCAACCCTGCCCTTGGCAGTCTGCCCAGGACTTCCCTGACATACTGAGGCTTCATCATGTTAAAATAGTACAGTTTGTGCCCCTGCCTCCTGCCTATCAGGTTTAACATATAATTAAAATTACCAACCATTCCTTACCACTTTGAAGGGTTACTCCCAGGCTGCCTGCAATTTATTGTGTCTGAGAGGAATGAGCACCATAACCTGCTGTCCCACAACCTATTCTCTGGCTTGAGGATTCCTATCATACCAGATCTTTTTCTACTGTTGGACTCCTGGTAGGTTCTCCTGGGCCAAGCCCATGAGCTCCCTAAGCTTTGTCCTGAGGTTTAGGGCATATGCCACAACAGACTCCATGTGGGATTCACGCTCACCCTCCCACTCATCACAAATCAAATCTAAAGGCTTCATCACCCTATGCCTATACAGCAACTCAAAGGGGTGAAAAACCTGTGGATTTCTGGGGTACCTCTCTGTATGCAAACAGCAGATGGAGCAAATATTTGTCCCACTGTCTCTTAAACTGGTCTGCAAATGCCGGTAGCATGGTCTTTATTATAGAGTTTAACATATCCACAAGACCATTAGTCTGGGGATGGTATGGAGTTGTCTTTAGATGCTTCACTCCACAATGCTTCCACAGAAAAGCCAGCAGGTCTGACATGAAATTGCTTTATGCCCATATGACCTGCAAAAGGTATGTCATGGGTTATGGCTAGAGGTGCCAGATGATAGGTTCTGGGTACTAACAACTGCTATATTGACTCAACCTCTAACCGTCCCTCAGGGGTCCACTCTCTATACAGTAACCATTTGTTATCTGCAAAAGGAATGTCATGGGCTATGGCTAGAATACCAGATGGTAGGCTCTGGGCACTACCAACTGCTGTATTACCTCACCCCCTAGCCCTCCCTCAGGGGTCCATTCTCTATACAGTAACCCTTTGTTCCAGAATACAAACTCCCCTTTTCCTTGAGCATCAGGTGTATCCTTTGCTACCTCCCTCAAGCTTTATAAGTTAGGGTCCAAAAAATGAGCCTTTCTCAAGTATACCTTTCTGATCCCTCCTAGCTCCCCTTCCATGGGAAGCCTAGTATCTTCTGATAGCGGTACCTCACTGTCAGCCTGGGTACTACCACTCACCCTGCCCATGGGAACATCAGTACTACCAGCAACTGTGGCTCACTTTCAGGCCCACTGCTACAGGGTAGCTCCCCCTGATATAGCCACAACACCAGCCCCAGCTTCAGGTGTGGGATCTGTCAGGGTCTTCCCCAGCTTACCAGACCTACATGCCTGTTTCCAAGCCTGACTGCATGTAACTGCATGCACACAAGGTACTACATTATCAAAATCATTCCCTACCAAGATATCTGCAGGAATATCCCCAAAAGCAGCTACCTGCATGCTTCATTTTCCACCCTCCCAGTCAAGGTGAATATTGGCCAAAGGTATTTGGAATGGGATTCCTCTGAAAGCTTTGATTGGAGTGGACTTCCAAGCAAATACTGATCCTCTTTAACCACTGCAGGCTTCACTATTTTTATGTCAGAGGCTGTGTCTCTCTTAGCAGTGGCCTGTCTTACATCCACTAAGATAGGATACAAACTCCAGTGATAGTTTAGTACCCCTGTTGTCTCCAAACAACTTACTACTGGCATGCTGTTATTCCCACTTGATGGCATCCTCACCCTTTGCTCCCTACCTTGCTTCAGTGGACATTTGTATGGTACATGGCCCTCTGGTTACATTTAAAACATCTAGCCCCTAATCCTGACAGTGTACCTAAGCTATGGCTTCCCCTGTTACTGGTAGACTCTGCTGAGGTGGTTTAGGCTGCCAACCATGGGTTCCCTTATATCCATGTGCAGCACTGGGTATTCCCTTCTTGTGCAGTGATGCCCTGCTTGCTAAGTATGGATCCCCTTTTCTCCCCAGCTCATCTGCAGAGTTACACTCCCAGTCTGCCAACCAGATTCTCATGTCCTCAAGCAAAGTATTAAGGGCTTTTTCCATCACCAAAAGGTCTGCCAGACTTTTGAATGTGATAACCTGACACCCACTCATCCACCTAAGAAATAAGTACTTAACTCAGCAATATAATCACATACACTTTCATCTGCCTTGCGTCCATGTTCATGAAACTTTTTTTGTAAGCTTCAGATATTAACCTATAACAGTTCAGTAAACATTGTTTCACTCTATCATAGTTTAAACAATCTGTATCAGATAATTTAGAAATAGCAGTTAAGCTTTACCATGGAGTAAGGGGGTCAGGAACCATACCCAGAGCTCTTGGTCAGCATTATACCATTTACATACTCTTTCAAATATATAAATAAAACTATTAAATTCACCCCCTCTGAAAATTGTCTAAGAAATGTACTGACCTTTATTGCTTCTGGGGTCAGGTTATTCCCTTCCCCATTACCTGCATGACTTTGATGAGGCGTCATCATCTCCATCTCATGTTGTCACTGCTTCTCTTTTTCCCTCAGCCTCCAATCACTGCAGTCTCTTGCTTTCTTCAGTCTCCAAATGCCACAGTATCTCATTTTCTTCAATCTCCAAATGTCACAGACTCACTTCAGTTTCCAAACATTTGGCCTCCAATTGACACTGCTTCCCCTTTTCTTCAGCCTCCAGTCATCATAGTCTCACTTCATTCTCCAAATGTTTGGCCTCCAATTCAAGCCTCTATAACTCCAGATGGATTTTTAAGTCTTCTGAGGAAATGAACTGTCCTGTTTCTGAAAAATGTACATCCCCATCAGCAAACTGGTTGTCCTACTGGCCACTGATCCATACTGCAGCTGTGATTAAAGCTGAAATAATTACCTATTTAGTCTGTTTAGCATGCAGAAGTCTCCTGACTTTGCACACTTTCTCCAACTGGTTCTTTGTCAGCTTACCATAATCCTCTGCTGACATATTTGCCTGCTTTCCCTGACTAAATTAACTAACAATTATGATTAAAACTGTTGTGAAAATGAAACTCTGAATGTTTACCTTGTAGCTGTTGAGAGTACACACACATTCAGTGATAATTGCCCACAGGCTACTGAAGTTCAATTAATATTCCACTGCTACCACCAATATGTGATGGCATCCCTACCTAGGGCCAGCAATCAAGGAGCCTCAAACCTCACTGCTGACACCAGTAAGAGATGGTCACTAAAATCAGGAATAGATTTACACAGTAATTTCAAATGCAGCTCTCTGCATCAAACACAATTTCCCCCAGGAACAGTTCCAAGTGACTGATACACCCACACCTGGATATTTGATTTTCCCCCACACACACTCTTGGGAAAGGCTGGCACAGATTTACTAGCTGTGCCCCCTTATGCCCAGACAATAAGAAATGATGCTGCCACCAGCCAGTCACTGTCAGGCTTTTACAAGAGTACCCAATTATACTGAGTAAAATCAGTACTAACATAAATGGTAGAGTGCAACCCAAGCAGCAAGGCTTTTCAGAGTGGCCAAGAAATCACTAGAATAAGCACAAGTTCTCTCAAGATGTTAAAAGTAATCTCTAAAAGACCATCCACAATAAAAGGTATAAAATAATTTAATAGTAAATAGTAAAATTGAAAACATGAGGTTATTAAATATTTAAGTGCAATAAACAGAGTTTCAATCACAAGAGAAATAAAAATAACACAGCTAATTTGACGATGTTAACATCGAAGACTGCTTTGCAAGTTGCTCTAACTTCAGCTATAAGAGCATCTGGGATGCAAGCTTCTATGGTGAGTTAGTCCTACCTCATTTCCACAAAGACAAGGTTTCTTTAAAATAAATTATTCTTTTATGCTTAAGTGGTCTCAGATTTTACCTTAAGCCCGTTTATTAATCTCCATGCATTTCTTTCCAGAACCCCAAAACAAGAGAGACAAATTCCTTCATACTCTGGATGTTCACAGGCAGTTCAGATTCTACCCAGACAAAACTCAGCCTTTAAGAAAGCTGATCAGGTGTTTGTCTTCTATGAAGAAAAGGGCAACCAGTGTCAAAACAGACATTTCAAGATGATGATTGCTATTTCTTTTTGCTATTCTTACTATAAAAGCCACTGCCAGGACTTTGGCTTTTCTATGGTTTTGTGGAAAGGGATGGACTATAGGAAATATGCTACAGACAGCAACTTGGTCATCTGTCCATACTTTTACAATGCACCACAAACTGGATTCCTTTTGCAGATCCAGAACAGGTTTTGTAAGAACCATTAATTTCTAACTTGTCCCTTCTTTATCTAAATTATGATAGTCTACCTAAATGGGTCTATGTCAGCTAATCAACTTTTTGGAAACACGAAAAAAATATCGAAGAGACCATATGATCGAGTTTCCAAAAAGTCGAACATCAAAAAAAAGAAAAAACACAAAAATCTACCTTTTATACATTTTTGTAGGGGGGCAAGCCCTCATGCACCCCCCACACCCCCTGCAAATTATATATACCAACTCCAAGATCACATTACAGTGAGGAAGAAGGTAAATTTCCTGATTTTCACTGTACCGCAGTCTCTATTCAAATGCTTTGAGTTTTCAAAAACTTGATCATATGGTTACAACCATATGGAGTGCGAGTTTCTGAAAGCGTGATCAACTGGTAGGGACCCACCTAAATAGCTTAGGCTACTGCAACAATGCTCTAATGTTCCACATAGTACAGTTGTGTAAGTAAACTTATAACAGTAGATGTTCTAATAGAATATTGTGGCAATAGCCATCCCCTCTTTCTACACCCCTTTCTGTACATGTTGTATTGTATCGCCAGGGTGGGGGTATTATATGACATAATATATATATATATATATATATATATATATATATATATATATATATATGTATATATATTATACAGATGTGTGTGTGCGTGTGTGTGTGTGTGTGTGTGTGTGTGTGTGTGTGTGTGTGTGTGTGTGTGTGTATGGGAACACGTCATAAGTTCGAAATACTGAAATCTCGAAATTCAGGATCTTGAGTTCATAAAGTGGAAGGGTCAGAATATCGCAACTCCAGAAGCACAAAATTCAAAATCTCAAATGCGGAAGATTTTGAATTTGCAGTTCTGGTGTGGCTCTGTGTTCGTGGATTCAGGTAAGTGTTTATGTTTAAGGTTGTTGGGTAGGGGCTGTAGTGTGTGTTGTTACTGAGATGTGTGTGTGCACAAGGAATGTAGTTTGTGTGGTGGTGTTTTGTGTCTGTGTGTATGTAGTGTGACCTTGGAGTTAAAATATTTAAGTAGGGGGGTGTTGGGCGTGCAGCCCCCCACATGTGAGGTGCAGGGTGGCTTGCTCCCCACATATCATAAGGGTAGGTGTGCATGCTTATTTAGTTGTGTGTGTGTGTGTGTGCGTGTGTGTGTGTGTGTGTGTGTGTGTGTGTGTGTGTGTGTGTGTGTGTGTGTGTGTGTGTGTGTGTGTGTTGTAATGGTGTTTGAAAGTTTGGGGAGTTTGAATTTTGTAGTTTTGCGGTTTCGGGATTTAGGGCTTCGTAATTGTGTAATTTCAGGTATTTGGATTTTCTACTTTGTAGGCTCGAGAGTCTGCAATTCGAGATTTCAGAAGTTCTAGCTTATAAAGTGAATCCATACATACATATATATATATATATATATATATATATATATATAAATATATATATATATATAGGTTCATATGTAGGTACTAGGCTATCTGCCCTAGGGCATTTATAAGCCTAGCCAGAATGTGTCGGATTTCACTGCCCCATTTATTAATTAACTGACCCTCTGTCAAGCAGAGCCAATGAAGTGATCCCAGGGGTGTATTTTCTGTTACCCATCCACTCATCAAGGTTTGTCTTGAAAAGTGTTAGTGAGGGGCTCTGCCTAATGTAGTTTGGAATTTTGTTCCAAAGCATGGGGAGTCTCTGTGACAGGAATCTATCCCTCCAGCATGTTCTATTTATTGTTGTGGCGAGGTTTAGCTCACTAGAGTGTGTGGCTCATAGTGAATTGGATTTCTTTAGGTGGAGCATGTCCATCAATTCTGAGTTGTACATGACTTTGTAAGTCAGGCAGAGATCACCTCTGAGTAAGTGATATGCCACTGCGTACAGCCGGAGTTTTTTCAGTCGGGCTGCATAGGACATATGTTTGAGGCCAGTAATCCTCTTGGTGAGGTACATTTGTGGTCTCTCCAGCTGTTGGAAGTGTCTTGTGAGGTACATCTCAAATGGGGCATTATACTCTATGATGGGTCTGATGAGTGACGAGTAGAGGGGCACTATAGCCTCTTTATTTCCAGATGCGAACCCCTTAGTAATTAGATGGGCCACATAGAAGGATTTCCTAACTACTTTGGCAATATGATTGTCAAAGGAGAGATTACTATCTACCTGTATATATATATGTATATATATATATATATATATATATATATATATATATATATATATATATATATATCCCCTTCCTTAAGAGGAAGAGCCTGGCCTTACCTGTTAGAAAATGCCGAATTATTATTTTGGCAGATCAGGTTAGATTCCACACACTGGCCAGGCTTAAACGACCACTTATCTATATCTAGCCTTCTGAAGCTTAAGGCGTTAAATAGATAAGACATCCCTTTGTTCCCATATGTGGATGTTTATTACTTTATAACAATTCATGTGACTATGAACCTAGAATTAACTTAGAATACATGCATACACATGTTTACATCTAGATCCACTGACCTGAACATAGTGCATTTAGTGCAGTTTTATTTAATTTTTCATTTTTAGTCTTGCCCATTTCAGTATGATGACACACTTAAGAGATGTGAAAGTATACTAGTTAGAATCGAATGGGTTACATAAATGTTGACACATTTTTTTAATTTGAAGTGATTTTTTCATAGGAACTTGTATGTTCTGAGGACTTAACTTTATGCCCTTTGAAGCACCAGTATAATTGTATGTATATATTTATGAAATGTTTAATATGTTCTAATATACCTTTATTATATGTTTTTAAACATTATACTAACAATTTAAGTTTGTACTGTATATTAATATGTAACATTTTTACATTTGGTATCCAGGACCATAGCCTTTGGTTATGAGCATGGTTGCAAAGAAGAAATTATGTAATATGCCTTCCTTTATTTAAATGCAGTTTTATCTCTTTTTAGCTTATCTGATGAAGTTCCTGTATTGCACTTACAAGCTTTCACAACTGTTTTAAATAAAACGTTTGCCTGCAACTGGTGCGAGCTGTCTTTTTGGATTTATTGGTTTGTTTACCTTTCTGTCACTAATAGAACATTGTGGCAATAGCCATCCCCTCTCTCTACACCCCTTTCTGTACATGTGTTGTATTGCCAGGGTCAGGATATTATATGACATAATATATATATATATATATATATATATATATATATATATATATATACACACACACACACACACACACACACACACATGAGAGAGAGATATATGTGTGTGTGTGTGTGTGTGTGTGTGTGTGTGTGTATATATGTGTATATATATATATATATATATATATATATATATATATATATAAATGTATATCTATATATACCCTTGGGTATATAGTTATTCTTGTTTTACATTTCCTACCTTTTGTCCTTTCAGGGCTATTGCCTCCCTTCCTGGGGCAAGAAAGCTCTAAAGATTCTGTGCTCTAACTGCCTTTTATATGGAACGCTGCTTGAGCTCCTGGCAGTAGGAGTACATGAAAGGCACCATCAAATTTTGAGAAGCTGACCAGGTTGGTCATACCCTTGCCAGGATATAACCCACATAACTTAGGATACTAACTTGGGATACTGTACATTTACTGTTATGGTAGGTCTACTTCCATATCTGTACTTTATGTTTAAAAACACCTTCCAGTAATTAAATTCCCCGGGCAACCGCTCTTTGAGGTACATCTGATACTGATGAAATATTAAGAATTCTAATGAATTTATACCTTATTAATGATATATTCATTGTATACAATTTGGAGGTTGTTTTATCAATGCTTAGTTGTCAGAAATCATAGCTTGCATCTAATACTGAGAAAAATGTATCATTTGGCATTACTGATCCAGTTTGTTCCACTATAAGTAATATATAATGTTCTCTCCTAGTAGCTCTATTCAAATCCTGCAGATCAGTACAACTGTAAATCTTATCTTTTTTATAATAATGACTATAGTATTTGTGTTCGGTTTATTCTTTTGGTTGTTATTGCTTTTTAATGATGTCTAGAGTTAGAGTTTCCACATACTTCAATTTCTGATTATTTATTTTGGAGAGCTACAGATAGCTTTCTAGGTTAAGTATCATTGGTACTGCATCATCTTTATATGATGTTCTAACCCTATTAAACCTGTTAACAAATCAGTATAATAATGCAGGATATTGTTGATTTAGCTCTGTCCAGTATTTGAAATGTCTGCATTATCTGAAATGTCTGTATGATAGTGTGACTGGTTTTATACACAAACAACTGCCCTTTAAATGTGGATTCATTTAACCATTCCTATATATATACATATATATATATATATATATATATATATATATATATATATATATATATATATGTGTGTGTGTGTGTGTGTGTGTGTGTGTGTGTGTGTGTATACACTCACACACACACACACACACACACACACACACATATATATATATATATATATATATATATATATATATATATATATGTATATATATATTTCCCAAAATATTAGGAAAATATTAAGGAAATTCACTTAAGTGTACATATTTGCAAAAGAAGACTAAAGTTTCATACCTGTGCTGGTACATCAGCCATTTATGACCTAATGGTGTCATCAAGTGATTAGAACATGTTAACAATGTGCAAGCAGCTCTCTCTTAAGCATTTTCATGGCTTAGCTATTTAAATGCATTTTCTGACAAAATATTATGTTTAATTGAATACCACATTCTGTCCATTAATTCTCAGTACTCTCACTATTTTACTGATTCACATATTCACAGATTCCACTTTACCAAACATTTTCACTTAAGCAGTAGCCATAAATGGCCTGTTTTCATATTTCTTTTTGTTATGAAAATTCTTTTGAATTCCCTTGTTTTTCTTTCACATCTTTTGGAAAATTATATTTCTTTCACAAATTCCACAATATTGATTAAAAGATGAACAATGCCTTTTCTCATGGTCATAGCAACACTTGATGCAATACTTAATTACTATGATGCAGTCTTTTGTCTGGCCTCCTTTTAAGAATTTTATTGTCACATGACTTTTTTTTTCAAATCCGTTACATTTCCAATACAATCTGCCTTTATTTCTCATTTTTGCCTGATTTGACTCCAACTGTATTTTACACACATCCATTTTCTCAGTTAGTTGTTATAACTGCGCATTAGTAATTTGATTTAATTTGCACGCATCCACATCTTATGATAAGATCGGATCTGCTTCTCGTAAAAGCCTGACCCTTCCCTTTTTTCTTATCACAAAAATTATTCTGACTCTTATTAAATAATCTGCAGTTTTGCAAACTCATAGTCTTTTGATTCTATCTTCAGCAACATATGAGTCTACAGTCTCAGTCTTGGAAGAGATTTTTATCCACTCTCTGCCACTGTCATAGCAAGGGGCTTAATAATTAGCATACAGAAACAGTAGATGTGATCCATCTAATTTCCATGAGATCTGTATTTAACTAACTTCTGTGGAATTTCTGTGTAACTCATGGCATGCTAATCACTGAAACTAGCTCGTTAGAATATAAATATACACACCACATATCTAACAGTAAAATTAAACTAAAGTTGACAAAGATGCCAAGGAATCTGTACGCAGCAGCACAAATACAAATAAACATACTAAATCTAGCAGATCCCTTTTACTGACTGTATTCTTTTAACCTTGTGACCCCTTCATTTTCACAGTCACAAGTTGCTTGTCTCTGACCTAGTCGATTTAAATACACTTATGTAAATTACTGTCATTTTAATTTCATTTTCTTCACAGCTACTTCTGTCACTTTACAAATGATTAGTTATCACTACTAGAAATATTTTATTTGTTAGATTACTTGTCTTTCCATAGGAGTTTAACAATAATTTATTTTTGTTTTGTTGAACTGACTGAATACTGTCCAAAGGAAAAGTTTTCTGACAGTTTCATTTTTTTTTAATTTATTTTAGTCGTTCGTCTGCTTTATCCATATTAGCACTTAGTCTGTTGGTTTGCAAGCTTAATTTCTGTGTATCAAATAAATATAAATATATTAGTTTCAAGTTCTTTCACATTTTCTTTACTTCTCTGCTCTCTGTCGCAGCATGTGACAAAAGTAATCCCATAAACAGCCTGGTACCATGCAGTCTAAAGCTTTGACATTAAAAAAATAGCTGCATAGGAAGACACTGAATATGTAATTCCCCTTTTAATTCAGTTAGTTCTGAAATGTCATAAAAATCCATACTAATAATGTTTTTTTTTGCAATGGTTAAGATGGTTTAAACTTCTCTAAAACTAGCAAAGATAAATAATTACTTTAGAACTTATACATTTTCTGTTATTATTGCTTTTTCCTACAACCTGTTCATCAAACAGTTCCATGGTGTTTAAAACAGGATTAAATTCATCATGATTATTAACAAATTATCCCGTCTTAAAAGTATAATTTACTTTTGTTATTTATTCCAGAAAGATGCTACTTGCAGAAATAGCACCTTAGTGCACTATCTGGATTGTTCATCTTTCAGACTTACTGCTTATTAATACTGATGTAACTAGTTATGTGAAAACAATAAAATGCAGGAGCATCTGAAACAGCAAGAACACATCCAGTACATAACATGCAGCATAAAAACATGGGGGATATATATATATATATATATATATATATATATATATATATATATATATATATATATATATATATATATGTGTGTGTGTGCGTGTGTGTGTGTGTGTGTGTGTGTGTGTGTGTGTGTGTGTGTGTGTGTGTGTGTGTGTGTGTGTGTGTGTGTGTGTGTGTGTGCGTATGTAAAATATTAATACAAATATGTTCTCACCAATGTTTGTACCCAAATGAAGAAATATATTAAGCAAATAAATAAAGAAAACTAAAGTCATTCCAGGATATAAAAAAGTGCACAAAATGGATCATACTGCCATACAAACTGTTAGGAAAAACGAATGTACTGTGTGTTCATGTCCCAGTTTCCATTAGCTGTTGTGCTGATTAGACTTTATTTAGTCACACAGACCTGATTTCTTTACAGTTGTTGCTGGTTGCATGAGGACAAAGAATAGAGTTGGACTCGGATAAAATGTTTTCCCATCTGTGACTTGATGTGGCAATACTGACTGTTGCATCTCGTCTTATAAAACAAGGGACATTAAGATTGAACTGGCACTATATGTAGTTCTGAATGTTGTTCTGCTTACCAAAGGGGCATGCTAGTTTATGTCTAATAAGAGTGAATTTGTATAATTCCCACATAGTAAATACATTTTACATGAGCTGCTGATTCATCCCTGTTTATTTAAGGAACAAAACGAAAGCAACAGTGTGAGACCTTGAATCATTTCCAGCCTTAATGTAATATGTTACTAAGCCAGTTCCAGAATATTACACAGTGCTTTGTATTGGCACATAGCTAGGCAACAAACTTGTTGTTGTATCCTTTGTTCCCTAAACAACATGATTTTATATTTTGTTCCCTAGACTTCTGCCAGGCAACTGGAAAACAAGCTGGAATCTACCCGCTGATGACACGCAGCTAGTACATCCTTATCAATTAAACAGTTATTTATTTTTTATCATGTACTTTGCCCCAATGTTCTGATTATTTTTATCATTAAATTATTTTGACTAAATCTGCATGGCACACAATCAACATATTCTTAATTGCGTGAGTATTCTTCTGACTTGATGGTGGCAGATGCACGTCATTGTTAATTCAGGGTCAGATACTTGCAGTTTATTTCTGTCCTTAGTTTGATCTTTATTTTTCCATTCGCTCCATTTTTCACATTTACCTCATTGCTCTGTGTGTGTTATAGTTTCATAGTCACATACAATTAATGGTCGATCAGTGTCAGTACAAATTACTTTTTAGATCTAAAAATCTAAACATAAAGGCAGAAATGCAGAGATTTTTTTTTCCACCAAAAAATTCACTTAGGACTCCGTGTTCTTCTATTTGCAAATAGTTGAAATCATGACCTTGT
This sequence comes from Protopterus annectens, assembly GCF_019279795.1. Lineage (NCBI taxonomy): Eukaryota > Metazoa > Chordata > Ceratodontiformes > Protopteridae > Protopterus > Protopterus annectens. The sequence continues at coordinate 1,284,950,853 of NC_056739.1, read as the reverse complement.
CTATACTGCACTAAACTCAGATATTGATAGCAAAATCAGTTAGTCATACAGGAATCCAACACTCATTAGGTGATTCACTGAGCTCTGTATCTATGGCTAAACTATGGAATTCTAAGTTAGTACAGTCAAAGAGTAATGCTTTCACTATTAACCTAAAATAACACCTGCTAACAAAATGCCCTGCACGTGTGCACAACTAACATAAATAGAATTCTACACATAGACAAATGCAGTATTACTGCAACTTACTCAATTTCTGATTCGCATTAAGATAATTAACACCCTTATCAATACCACCTCAGTACCCAGCATCACAATCTATTCTGTTATACCTCTGTCCTTTCCTCATCCTCATTTATAAGCCTTTCCTTTCCTTTTATGAATCAAATTCATCTTTCTTTTATTTCTCTAGATGTTTTCTTTAATGTCATAATAAGACTATTTTTAAAAAGTCTTTAATTCAAGGCTTAATGTCTGTTTTTCTCTATTATTTTGTATCTCATTATTGAACTTGCTTGCTTTGTGAATTTTTTTTTTTTTTGCATTCCATATCGCTTTATATGTATATACATAATATTTTGTGCTCAGACCTCAAAGGTATACAGTTCCTTGGGTTTGTATTTTGTAACTTGTTTTATGAAGCTTTTTTCCCTGGGCTTCTGCTAAAAAAGGATTTTATGTCTAGATGGACTAGTTCCAGTCAACAAATGATAATAAATAAATAAATACCCATCATATTACAGCAGCTGACTTGGTTGTTTGATTGTATGATAATTTACAGAAATAGGCATCTGTCTGATTAACAAAGAGACTGCACAATTACAAACTCGTACACAAGCATGCCTTCACTCATCCCCAATCTTACCCTAACTCACTACACATGCACAAACACTCTCGCCCCTCCAGCTCCCACTTACCTGTCTCAGCATTACACACCATCAACATTTCCACTGCTCAGCTATATGTACCGTCGATATTAAACAACACCCCTGCATTTGTTGAAGAAATGGCATTCAAAAAATGCAGGAGACCCATATATATCTGCTGTGAAATAGCCTAACACTTTCAGGCTGTGGGAAAAAAAAGACAGTTATGTGAAAGGAACAGTAAGTGACCATATAAATCAAGGGGAAATTCAGAGAGATTCTCTCCATCCATGACTAACTGGTTGAAACGGGTTAGCCAATTTATGTGCCAGAAAAAATATCTGATTCACAAGCAAAGTAAAGTCTCAGAGATAAATGCCTCATTAATAGCTATTTACAATGTCACTGAGTCAAACAATGCAATGTCAAACCTGACAGTACCAGTGATCTACCTACCAACCCACAAATCACAGTATCATAGTTACCCCTTAACATGTATGTGTGTGCACACACAAACGCATACACACACACACACACACACACACACACACACACACACACACACACACACACACACACACACACACACACACACACACACACACACACACACACACACACACACACACACACACACACACACACACACACACACACACACACACACACACACACACACACACACACACACACACACACACACATACACCCATACCATCACTAGCATGCATCTAATGACATTCACAACTCACAGCACCATTCACTCGCACATGCATGCTCAAACACACACACATAAACATCCATTCTATTTCATTCATGCCCCTACAAAGATGAACAGACATGTCCACACACACACACACACACACACACACACACACACACACACACACACACACACACCAGTGTGCATATACACCTTTCCAGACGTGCACATACACCCACGCACATACACACACACACACACACACACACACACACACACACACACACACACACACACACACACACACACACACACACACACACACACACACACACACACACACACACACACACACACACATACACATACACCCATACCATCACTAGCATGCATCTAATGACATTCACAACTCACAGCACCATTCACTCGCACATGCATGCTCAAACACAGACACATAAACATCCATTCTATTTCATTCATGCCCCTACAAAGATGAACAGACATGTCCACACACACACACACACACACACACACACACACACACACACACACACACACAAACACACACACATATCCATTCAGTCTTATTTATGTCCCCACAAACATGAACAGACATGCTCACAAACACAAACACACACAGAGTCTACTTGAGATTACCGACATCTCAGTAGACTGACATGCAAAACAGCGAGTCGAAAAGCTCGACGTGTCAATGCCGACTTCCGAATGGTTGACAGTCCAACTTGAGCTGAACAGGAAACTGGCTCTTGTGGATGTTCTAGTGTGATCTCAGAGTTGGTATAGTTAAGTTATGTGGGGTATGGGGGTGCAGGGGGGCATAGCCCCCCTGTAAGAATGTGAAATGTGAAAGTGTGTTTTAATTTTTTATTTGTAGTGTATGTTTTGTTTTAGTCGTAAGGGTTTAGTTTTAGTGTAGATAGTGGGCAGAGTGTGAATGAGGGGAACTAGGTAGTTTTATATTGAGTGTTGTTTTTTCTTTTGTATGATGTTTGTGTGTGTTGTGTGTATGTTTTACAAAGGTGTGTCAGGGTTCTGAAGTGTCGGTATTGTGTGTCGGGTATGTGCAGTTTCGGTGTTGTGAAATGTCGGTGTTGTCGGCTCAGTGTTTTGTGTGTCGGTTATGTGCGATGTTGGGTAAGTGAAGTAGACCCCACATACAACATGCCTTTGTTATACCTACTAGTACCACAGGAATGAATGGGTGTACACCGTCAAAAGACAGATTACACTTTTTCTTCCCTCCAAAAACAGGAACTTGGCACAATTCTTTGAGTCATTCAACCTAGTTAGTCTAGAGCTACCATGATTTCTGAGGTACAGCAAATGGCTCCCCAAGAATGCTTCATTAGCATGTGTCTTCTCTAGTGAGACTGCTGTCCATGCCCTGACCACTGCAAGGGAAAAAGTGGAAGATAGGTCTCTGAACTGGAAGAGTTAACACTTCCACATTGCTTTAAGCCTTTGTGAATCCTGCCCATTTTTTTAAGTTTTAAACGGCTCATTTTAAATTCATTCTAAAGCTAATAAGATGGTTCTACAGTTCTGAAATTTGTTTGTAAGCTGTTTTCTTATGAAAATACTATTTTTATGTAAAATTGTTCAGAAACTGTAAATCATTCTGGGTAAATTGTTGTTCAAAACTTCTAAGTGCACTTTCTTTATGTTGAAACTACTTGAAAAAAAGTGTTTCAAAGAAAGTATTTTAAAATATTTTCTGATATATTGTATTGCATCATTAATGCTGTTTTAATGCAAAAAGGAAGAGGTGATGCAAGTACAACACTCATTGTCCTGAATCCACATGACTTAAAATTATTCTTAAAAGTTGTGGCCATGATTTACTCTCTAGGTAAAATTGCAAATTGTGATCTGGTAGTAAAGAGGTCCATACCACACTATCTTGAGACCCCCTCCCCCAGTGGTAGTGCAGCCAAAAATCAGATGAGAAAGGAAAGAAAGTTCTTGCTACTGTCCTTGGTAGTCCAGTGTTCCAGTAGATTGTATTTGCAGTGATGTAATTGAATAACTGTGTGCATGTAAGCCAATGACTGGTAAAGTGAAGGCTGATGCTAGAAGTAAAATAATGTGCAATGATTCCATGAATTATACAGTAACATGGTGTAAGAGGCCGGAATGATGCAGCGGTTAGCGTTTTCACCTCACAGCAAGAAGTTCTCTAGTTCGATTCTGTGCAGAGTCTGCATGTCCTCCTCTGATTGAGTGAATTTAAAGACATGCAGGTAGGTGCAAGTGTGTGTGGGTGCACCTTCTTTGAAGGCTGGGCACCCGACTGGCAACTCGACACTGTAAAAATTCACTGCTTATCATTAGCAAACCGGAGTTCCGCTGTGGCGACCCCTAACCATGAAAAGCCAAAAGACATGGTGTACAGTTTCGCACTATGGTGTATCATTAAAAAGAGTGTTTAGTTTAGGATTTTTAATCATGTTTAAAGTGTTCAGTACTATTTTATTTTGTTACATTGACATGATTAGTCACACAGATCTGGGGTACATTGTACAGAATAAATGAAGTTCTTAAAGAAGATTTGTGGTATTGCTCGTATTTTTCTTGTTGTATAGAAACCATGCCTTTTGAAGTGGTGCCCCTAATGTGACTTCACTTGTTCCTGTTATTATGTCCTGAATGAAGCATTATGGTCCACTTTATCATAATGAACAAAATCTACTTCCAGAGATGACAGTCATGATATTATATTGTCTTCATGTTGCATAATGTAGCAGTCCAGGACAGACTCACTTTGGCTGTGTGAAAAAGTTTTCATCCAAAACATTTCCTTGGTAGTTTTCAAGGTAAGATGTACTATTAATTAATAGTAGTTTCCAAGTCGGTTTTTGTTATGTTACATACTATATTATATTATTCTTAATTACCGCTGTGTAAGTTGTATAATACCCAAGTCTGTTTAATGTACAATGCCCTTACTAACATATATTCATCATCTTTCTGGAGCGTTATGCACTAGACCTCTGCTGAAAAGGGGTCTTCCATGGCCCAGTCAAACATTCCCAGTAATGAAATCCAAATAAATAAATGTGAACATTTCTTTTCACTACTGTGCCTGGGTCTGACTGTACACCTTTGATAAACTGTGACCACCTTATACTACAGGGCTCCAAATGAGAAACTGTGAATTCAACAGGCTATTTATTTAAGTTAGCTTAATAACAAATTCAGCATATCTTCAAGTCTAACTTACATAACAGTATTATTTTTTTTTTGTCATTTAAGACAGAAAACAATGCATGCAGACAGTAGCAATCATACATATTGCAAAGCTTTACCTAATAAGGCACTGAAGGTTTGTAATGTTTACTTCTGGAATTTTAAAACCTACCTGAAAACCATTCAGGGTTTTCTCTTTCTGTCTTAGCCAAACTTGTTTTGAGCTCAGTGAACAGAGCTAGGCGTATATGCTGCCTGCTTTTGCTGAAGTTCTATAATGGGGCAATTCATTTACAGAAAGGTGTTAAAATTCCAGGCCAGAATATTATATAGAGAGCGGCATGGAAACTTTTTGCTTTCTCATTATCACCAGCAGTGAGTACAATATCTGAGTGAAAAATAAGTTGCCAAGTAATGAAAACATTTTTGATACTGATATGATGTAACCCATCACCACTGTCCAAGGTGTATTTGGATCCCAAGTTGAAGTACCACTTACATGACAGACATAAGAAAATATAAATCACATGACATCTGTTCCTCACAGAATCCATTGAGTTTCCCAGTTCCTTGATAACCTGAAACGGGGTTGAAAACTCTTTCAGCCGGGTGGCTTGATTGTGCCTAACTACTAGTCTGACTGATCTTGTTTTTAATAGGTCTCTAGTCAAGAGTCTTTTTGTACTTTCTGTTGGGTCTTCAGCCACCATTACAGTTTCTTAAAAATACTATCCCCTGACAATCCAGACCTGTCTTCTTAATCTGTACTGTTTACTTTTTATATTCAGCCACTATAGCAGATGAAAAAGCAATACACTGAGATCCAGGAGTACTGTGTACATTTGAAGACACACTCTCCAGTCTTATTCACATATAATTCTGCAGTCTGCTTTTCATCCTCATTGAATTGCTCGTACATTTCTGAGATTTTTAAAAACAGAGTTCCATGAACCACAGTTTGCTGAATATCTAGATTGCATGTCCTGTGCAGACCGTCTCAAAGCCCTGTCCCTTTATTCTGTCTCCTACAGACTGTTGAGGTGAGATCTATGCCTGGCATACAGGGTATTGTCAGATCCCACTCTGATGGACCTCCTGTATATCTGCAAAACAAACAGCACTAGAGTTACCCATTCTAAAGACTTAAAGCTTGTCTGCAATACAAATAAGACATGCTGGAGAAACAGGTATGTATCCCAGAGACTACCCCTTCATCCATGTGAAGCAGAGTTCTTCCCTTGCCCAATTCAAGTGGAGAAGGAACAGGAAATTCATCCCTGGTTTGACACCTACATTTCTAATGGACACATGCAGCCTGTAAATGATTCATCTCTCAGTACCCTGCTTGTAAATGTTTTACCTCCCAAGCCCCTGCTTACACTTATCAAGGGTACCAGAATTTGTCAGAGATTTGTGATACATGGCTAGGCTTAAAAAGGCCCTTGTGGTTTTTAGCCTAGTACACACCTATGAACCTAAGTCACTGAATGGTTCCGTTAAAGGACCATAATGCGCAAATGATAAAATAAAAATCATATATTTTTTATCTTGCCATGAATTACTGCGCCTCCCAAAACTGTCTATAGCAAAATAAGTACTCATTTCTATTCATTTCTTAAAATGTGCAGAGTAAAATATTCACTTGGAATTGCATTCTGGCTGCTCACATGGTTATATTTGCATAGTTATTCCGTTATAGCATAACCAAAAGTATGGTATTTAATGCCAAGCTTTATATAACAATGAAACAGTTCTCAGATTCATCTTAACAATGACCTCCCAAGCCTCTGATGTGACCCAGTGCTTTCCATTGCTATTGCTTTATGTAGTTTGTCTTAGCTGTATATTTGAAGCGCATCTCTCATCCTCCTAGCAACAGACTCATGGAGTAAGCTTCCTTTAGACAGCAACCTCACAGGATTTTCCTTTCAAATAATAAACTCATACTGTCACATACATAGAGGAGAACATAACTCTTGGTTTGGCTATTCCTTAGCTTAATCACAATATGGTCTTTCCAGATGCAATCCAGTACTTTCAAAAAGAGTTTCTGTTAATGCTTTTCCATTCAATTAAAAATAATTCCAGTAATGAAGAGTACCTGGGACCTTAATGACTGCTCCACTTTGCATGAAATAAAATGATACACTATACTTGTGTGTTTTTCTTCATACTGGCTCAGAAATATGTAATGCCTTGCAGAAACAGATCTTTTCACTTTGCTGAGTTGCAGCTACATCAAGCATCAAAAGTATTGAAAAGGAATGAAACTCTATATCACACCTTGGAAATGGACACTAGCATGGGTCATACAGGAAAGAGGAGGGGCTCATCAGGTCCATTTGCACTCCCTTATCAGACTCGGTTGCATTCAGTGGTTTCATTTTCTCAAGTTACAAGTTCAATGAGTCATTACTCCATGAACTGCATGACTCCCACTGATACCATTATCACCCAAACGTGGAAGGGAGTTTGATACTCCAAAATTTGCTTTTTTTGTATGTGCTTTTTGCCCCCATATCTGCTGACTGTCAATCATCCACCCATCTGGGCATTCCCCATTCTTTCTCCAGCACCACAAATTTTACCCCAATGTGAGGCATAGAGCTTTCCAGAAGGGGTAGTCAGGGAGCCATGAGAGTGTTTTGTGTTCTAACCCTGTGTACTAGCAGGAAGTACATTTGTAACTGCTTAACCCTGCCCCTGTTGGGGACGTATGACCCTCATCTCTGCAGCAGCCCAATTTGGCTTTCTCTCACTGAAGGCTACCACCAAGTAGTAGCTTGATGAGCATAATGCCTATGTCTAAGCCATGCATTAGTATCACTGCTCATCCTCTGCAGGACTGTGGGCAGTAGACAGCTGACTCCACCCAGCCTTCCCTGTCAGTTGCATCAGGTGCCCAAACCTCTCATTAAATTCAGGTGACCTAGACCACAATCAGGGCACTATCCCTATATGCCTCAAGAGATAAATTAGTGCTCCAGAATTTGTAACCTGTGTGATGCTCATGCACTATCCCAGCAATCAGGGAGCCTCAATCCTCACCACTAACATCAGTGAGGGGCAGCCATATAGGGGTAGGATAATAAATACACACACAGTAAAGTACAAAATTCCCTTAAGAGCTCACAGAGATCACAGTCAGTCTGGGGCTGATTTCTTCCTTTCTCTCCAGGTCCCCAGTAAGACTCCCCACTGGCACAGCTATACTGACCAGATCTCAGCCATCTGGACAAGCTAAAACCTCCAGCACCTTTTCTGCCCAACCAGTGCTTTGTGTCTCTGCCCAAGTAGCTGACACACACGCACTTTGAGATAAGAGTTTATACAACCACGCAGACATTCCTGGGGAAGGCTGGCACAGGTTCCCCATCTGTGCCCCTTTTACCCAGATTATATAGTAGAAATCACTGCCACCACCCATCTAATATTTATCAGCTACTCAAAGACCCTTAAAAGGGTGTCCAATTATTACTTTGCAATATTATTATACAAATGGTAAGTGTGACCTAACAGTCAAGACTTATTTGGAGTGACTTGGTACTGCATCACTATATACATGCAGTGTACTCTTAGAGCTTAAATTATCTCTACACAAAACAGCCACAGTTGAAAGGTTTAAAAATATTTAATAATAAATAATAAAAACACAAGACAATACTTCTTACTACACAGTGCTAGTCAGGAGTTCAGAGATCACAGAGAAATACTTAAAATAATACCATAGAAAAGTTCTGACATCAACACAGAAAAACACACAGTCTAATTTTCCTAATTCTTAGCTATTTCTAAGAGAAAATGCAGTTCTAAATTACTTACATATAGAACAGGCAGAGTGGTGAGTTGAATGTTCTCAAGACAAAAATGTTCTGAGCTCTCTGATTCTCTCTCTTTAAATTGATAACACAGAGCTGCTTCACATGACATCATTCTTCACACTTCTCTGGTGTTCCCAGGCTAACAGAAACTACATTTACATTCTTTACACCTGGTCAGAAACCATAGCAATAAAGGACATTTATACATGCAAATTTTAGTTATTAACTCATGGCTCCGAATTTTGACATTAAAGACAGTCATTAAATGCTTGACTTAGCTTTCTTACAGCAGAGTGCACTGTTGTTGCATTTTTGCAGTTCAATATCCAGTGCAGTCTTTTCACATTTCAGAAAACAAGCCTGTGACTTACATTAATATTTACAAATGACAGAATTATCTACAGAATTCTATCTGGCTAGCCTGGTACCCTTCACCTATCTTCACAACCTGCATGTGAATCAGCTAGTAATATTGGATCCATCTGTGCTAAGAGGTTAGGTGTAACACATTGTAGACACTGGCAGTACAGCATTCTGATTAGCCAATTAGTCTCATTATTAATAGCGTTTCAGTGCTAACTGGTGCTCTGGCAAAATTTCAAAATACATGCATGTATAGCACTCTGACATGCAGATGCTCTTTAAGGATATACTAGCCAAAGCACTGTATTTTCTCATGAGATCAGGTTTAGGTACAGTAAATTTTAGCCACTCTTGCCAGTTAGATAATTAAGGAGACCTGCAGACAGGCATTTTCACAAATGACAACCATTATTGATATGCATAAACATATACTTCTTTTTATTTGTAGGACAAAAGTTATGTGCTGAATCACACAGGTATAATGTTTGTAAAGTCCTAAACTCAGTTGTTGAGTTCCCTGCACAGATACACTGCTGAGGTAATGTTTACAACAAGACTTCATAAGGCCTTCCTTTTCCTCTGACACTACATCCATCCTAAATGTGAGACTGCTGCAGATTGGAGTTTGGGAACCATTACTGTAGAATGAGAGCTGTTGTAGCCTGTCACACCCTTGACAAGTAACATCATCCTAAGAGTGTCACCCATGTTCTTGGAAGTATCTGTATAGGTTAGTCCTAGCTTTAGCGAGAGTCATTTTTTTCTATCTTCTTGATAATCTACTTGAGAAGAGATGATGCATGGTTGCATGGTTATGCCATCTGTTGAACTGCTATCCAAACCATGAAAGGGACCTCATCTATGAATTGTATTTCTCTAAAGTTTTGTTCCTTTCTGTAACTCTCTCCTGGGGTGGAAAGAATTTTAAGATCTGATATTATATGCTCATAAACATAAAACTGGTAAATGGATGTATCAGGATTAGACTGGTAGAGTCAAGATCCTGTGAACAATATAGAATTTCTGACAGCCTAGGTCAGTTTAAGGAAGACTTAATGTCAGAAAGCTGGGACAGAGAGAATTCGTAAGTAGATCTACTTCAGTAACTTGAACACCAACTGCTTGTATTTCTGTAACTCACTGTCAATCACTTTGCACACTGAATACTCAAGATAAAAACAGAGTTTTAAAACAATGATTTTTTTTTTTTTTTTGCAAGGTGGAAAGCCTCATTACTCGAAAGCCACCATACATCCCTGGACTATAGATATACTGCCTTTGAGGTTGCACAAACTCTGAAAAAGTATAACAGACACAGTCTGTGTATTTGAATGCCTCACAGAGCAACCCACAGACAAAAGTTCATCCGTGAACAAAATGTGCCAAAGCAACTAAACATTGCATAATGAAAGACTGATGACTATTTCCATTAGCTTGTAGTGCCCCTCTGCAGATTAGCACTGTGCTGTTCTGATTTAAGCTTCTTTGTATGACTGGGCAGACACCACCAGTTTACTTTATTATTATTATTTTTTATTTACTTCTGTCATAACTTTTCAGTAAACACAATCTGTGCAGCATCTGGTAAGTATATTCTATTTCACTTTTAAGGCAAAACACTGGTTTCAGAAATCCACTCAAGGAAAATGTTTACCATCTTGAATAATATAAAGTATACTTTAATTAAAAGGACTTTGTCTTTGTAACTTCCTTCTTTGTATACCTCTTACCTATCATGTTTTCTTTAAATTCACTAAACAGTGACATTTTAAAAATGAAAGCATCTAAATCAGAAGCAACATGCTGTATAACCTTAGGGTTATTTAGCCTACCCAGACCATTTTAACAAGCTTATTAATCCAACAATTAGCTTTAACACAGTCATAAATGATTGCCTACAATTTGCATTAAGATACAATTCACTCTTCCCTTCCATCAATCATGTTACAGTAGTAGTTTCTTTAATAAATAGTAATGTTATACTATAAGGCTTATCTTTCAAATAATTCTAACAATATACTGCTGTCCTAAATAAACACCTTTTGCTCCTCTACTTTCCAATGTTATTCCTAGCTCCATGCTTCTACACATGAATGACACACTCTATTTTTATACTGTTGCCGATTTGTGACATCCCACTGCTGTTACAGGTCAAGTAAGCATGTATAAAGCAGACTTAATTAAAGTTAGTAAGGTTTGTCTTTTCAACCAATATTTGTCCATTATGGCTATGCACTGAACTAACAGAGGAGGTTTATCTTCAAAAGTATGCTGTGACATAATAACTTTATAAACATATAAGACTACAAAAATCCATATCTCTCTGAAAAGTAAATAGTATGCAAACTGGTCTGGACAGTGTTTCATGTTGTTATCACAACACTCTCTCACCCCTTCTCCATACTTCTAACTTTTCCTCCTCGCTGCTGTGATAGTGCTATGTACACTAATCACTAATTGTAATTATACACTGATAGTATACACTAATTAATAATAATAATAACATTATACACTAATCCCTTAAAGTCTCTACAGTCAGTCTCGCCTTGCATCTCCTTTACCTACCTTTAACTAGCTTATCTTTTTATTACTTCACATACCCTCTTTTATATCTTTCTATTCTAATACATTTCCCTCTCTCTTTGCCATTTCCTGAATCTGTAATGTCTATATTATTAAATACTCCATTTTCACTTAGTATGTCCTTTTACAGTTGTATATAGTAACATTATTTGTTATAACATGTATAACTCTTATGATATTTGCATCCCTCATTCTTTACTCAAGTGTAATTTATTTTTTAATGTAACATTTATTGGAGCTTTTCTCCTCAGGACTGCTGAAAAGGTGTCTTGCATGGCCCAGTCAGACTATCATGGTTAACAAGCAGAATAAATAAATACATACATACATTGGGAGGGACAGACAAGCAATGGGATATTGGTATGACTGCGGGGGGGGGGGGGGGCTTAGTCTATTACCTTGCTTAGAGTCCCATTTTACCATGATCTTCCTCTGACCATACTCTTCAGCTGTCCAAAATGTTGCAGACTGTTCCTGATTTTACAAACTGCCCCTGCCAGAATGCCATACTTTAGAGTTTTACATTTCTTATTGTTCTGAAAATGCATATGATGCAACAAGTGTTAGTCTAGTAACGTATAAAAATTGTACATGATTTTGGGCCTTTGTCCCCCATTATTTTTTGGCTTTGTTCAGAATTTGTTAGCAAAGAAGTTGAGTTGTATGGTTGTGCCTGGTAGGCCCCAAACATGTCCCAAACTAGGTCCTGCAGTTGCTCAGGCCAGCCCTGTGCTAATCAATACTAAAAAATATTGCACCCTTTTAGTTTTGATTAATGCCGCTTCTAAATACATGAACAATAAACAGGTGTCAAAAATAACCACTGGCATACCAGATGGAGGACTGTCCCTCACACAAAACTGTCTGTTAGGGGAAAGTGGACAAACCAGCTTCTCCATTAATTTTGTAATTCTGGTACTTCTTCTAATAGTGGCAAAGTAAGATGATAAAGCATTGTCTGAAACATGAATCACTTAATTTCCTCTATCTGTGATGCCAGTAACTTAATTCTTGGCACAATTGTTACTGTTATAGTTGACAGACAATGAAAAGTCAAATTGTATTACCAAAAAGGGCAATACTTTGAAGTAATGGTTTGAACACAATGATTAATAAGTAGATGTTAAATTTATTAGCATAGGGACATCTAACTGTATGTCATCCAGTTATTGACTGTAGATACATAACAGAGTCCCATTTTTTGTTTTTGTATTTCTATACACAACAGCATATAGGACTTGTAATTATTTTACCTATAACAGTTGGTACTGTATGTTATATATACAGTAATATGCACATCTTGTGAAAGTTGTTGTACAGGTAAAATGTACAGGAAGTTTAATGATACAATATACACACATTATACACACATTATTATTCCATCGAGAATAAAGGTGATGTCAACACTTCATACAAATACACTTTGGTATATCCCAGTTATAAAAAAAAATGTTTTCATTATTGGAAGTAGTTGACTATATCTTTACGGGTGGTAGTAGGGATGATGTTTGTAATTTAGAGTTAAAGTGGAAAATTATGTTGCAAGCAAATGAACTTCCAGGTTTAAATGAAGTATTGAATTTTAAGGCAGCATGAAAGAATAAAATGAATGCTAGAATTCAATAGGGCTTTTTAATATATTCAAATATTATTTATTCAATGCATGTTTTGCATTGAAGATGTTTCATTAAATGATATTGAGCCAGATTCCACACCATAGTAAGTGAATCTGTATTCTGAACTGCTCACACAGAGTGTATGCAATTCTAACAAGCTCAGGATCATGGCCAGACCCAGAAGCTTTTTTGGGCAGGGTATATGCTAATGGCCATATAATGACATGGTAATGAGGAATATTATTAAAATGAGCTTCTCTGAGTATGCTAGTGAGACAAAACAAGATGGCAGACTGATTCAGAAATTTATAAATGCCAAGCAATGGAGCTGCACCTGCTATACATTTTTAACTTGGCCGAATGATCATATTAAGACTGTGGTAATCACTAAGTAATGTTAGAGGTGGCTGCTGCATTAGTAAATATGAATCTCCAAGAGGCTCTTAATGCTGCTTCTATACCCAGCTGTGAATGATGTTGATGCAAGAGGCACACGATAATCAGGCTTCTCTAGAAGTTCCACTTCCTTTGAGAGAGGCCAGGAACTCCTCCATCTCCATGAGAGGTACTACACTCAATTCCCACTCTTTCCACCTCCTGCCTATTACCCTATGTTCCTATGCCAGGATTAGTGCTCTTTGCTGGGCACTCCATATCATATCTGTGGCCCTGAGGCACACCATTTCATAACCAGAGTTCTGCCCAGCATCCATGTTAACACTGGTAACAATGTCAATCTAAGCACAGTCACAGCAGGGCTGGTCAACTGTATGCAGGGCAAACAGCTGTCAGCCATGGAGACTAAAGGCCTGGAGAAGCACCTAATTCTTTGCATCTGAGAACAAAGCATTTCATGTGGCTGATGTCCCAGCAGATGCGTTAGTGTATTTCTGCTTGGTCTGCTTTTTAGGCATTGTTCTGTTAGTATGGAAAACAGTGAAATTTAACAGCCTTATTCCTTCATGGCCCTTACAAATCCTAATACCACCAATATGCTTCTTAGCCATATAGCTTGCTTTTTGTGTGACTGACAGTTATATATCTGTATCCACACTCCATATGTACAATCAACTACTTAGTTTTACTGAATACATGTGCTCCACAAAACAGTCACAAAATTGCAAATGACTGTTCCTATCAGTGTTAAAAATATTTTTTCTACTGAGATACATGCAAAGTATACAATAGTAAAATGTATTGAACAGTCTGGGATGTGCTCATGAGTGTGTCTGTCATTAAGCTTAACAATCCTGCATCCCAGAAATTGCTGTACCCTCGCAATCCCACCTCTCACTGCACCTTTGTCCAACACAGAAGTACTCACAAACATACAACTTATTGTCAATAGGTTGAATAGCATTTAAAAGCAGCCATACTGCTAATAAATGGACTTCTAAAAAGTAGCGGTTAACATTATGCAAGCAGAAATATTTTGGTGAAGTAATGTTTTCTTTTGAAATTCACTTTTTGCAGGTATTGAACTATGAGTTCCAGAATTGTCTTCAGTAGCATAATGAGGCTCTGTCCATTTTGTCATGCTTATGTCATGCAGATTAAATTGGCTGGCACAATGATTATGCAAATTAGGGCTCAGCTCATTGTTTCTGAATTGCTCAGTTTGCAGTGAGCACACCTGCTAACCATTGTGCAAAGTCTCTTCAGTGCTGTGCCCACATCTGTGTTCATGCATGCAGCACTGCACAGATGTAGTCCAGGACATGCTTTTTTTTTGGGGGGGGGGGGGGTGGCTGTAATTCCATAGTTAACTATCTGTACATGGAATTACTTTTCATTTCATTCATTGTGTTCCCTGAAATGTTTGTTAAAACTTAAATCCTTGGAGAGACGTTAATTACAATACTATAATATATTTTAAGTATATTTATACAATTTTAAAAGTATATCACCTTTTTAATGTCATTTATTTTCATATATGTACTTTTTATTTATTTTTATAAGAATGACTATATGGAGGTCTTGTGGTTTCACATTTTACATTTTATATTTTATATTCTAAGTAATCTAGTCATTATAAGGTGAGTGTGACTTTAATTCATGATTAGGATGGAATGATGTCATCATGCTGTTTTGTTTAAATGCTCATTTAATTCTAGAATTTAATGTCTGAAGATGGTTGTGAGACCTGCGGTGGTGGTGCTGCGGTAGCGTTGTCGCCTCACAGTAAGACGCTGTCCGGTTCGATTGTCAGCTAGAGCATCTTCTGCGTGGAGACATGTGTAAATGGGCATACCTTCGTTGAAGGTTGTGCGTCAGGCCTAGCAAGCCAGTATGTAAAAATCAACTGCCAATCATTAGCGGACCGGAGTTCCGCTGTGGCGACCCCTAACCGGGAAAAGCCAAAAGACACAAACAAATGTCTGAAGATGGTTGTCTATTTGCCAACTGAAAGCGCTTACTTTACCTGTGGAATTTGTGAATAAATTTTGGATTGAATCTAGCCTCCTTGCCTGTTTGTTTATCTTGGAGTTTTGAATTTGTTTTTCGACTCTAGTAATTATTCCTTAAGTTAAAACAATAGAAAGAATGTGCTCAGCTAGCCTCTTCGGCACCACTATCTAGATCAAAGGACAGATTTGAAATAATTTTAACTTCAAAAGAAAGATGCTTGACTTAGTTTTCCTTACAGCAGATGGCAATGTTGCCACATTGTTGAAACAGCATTTCTTTACATTTAAGACACAGGCCTGTATTTTACATTTAGATTTACAAATGCCAGAATTATGTATCAAATTCTATTTGGCTAGGCTGGCAGCCTTCACCCTTCTCTACCAGTCTACTCAAGCTATTTTTTCAAGTGACCCTTGAGAAACGCCGCTTGAGAGGGTTATGTCTATCTGAGTATACCTACCCCATTCCCTGTCTTGAGAGCCCATCTGCATTGGTATTGCTACTCCCACTGCGGTGCTGCACTGACATATCATATGCTTGCAACCCCAGGCTTCATCTTAGCAACTTGGCATTTTTCTGACTGGCTCTGTTTAACCATGTTAGAGGGTTGTGATCTGTCATTACAGTGAATTTCCTTCC
Organism: Protopterus annectens; assembly: GCF_019279795.1. Taxonomy (NCBI): domain Eukaryota; kingdom Metazoa; phylum Chordata; order Ceratodontiformes; family Protopteridae; genus Protopterus; species Protopterus annectens. The sequence goes on along the minus strand of NC_056739.1, from coordinate 1,284,934,646 downwards.
ATACAGATAAGGTTGAAGTTTCTGCAGTGCCCACACTATGGCTAGACATTCCTTTTCTAGAGCTGCACAGCATTCTGGGTTGTAGCCTACAACTGAGATAAACCACTGGGTGCTCTTTCCCCCTCTGAAGAAATCTGGCTAAGTACAGCCCCCACCCCATGGTTTGAAGCATCCACTTGCACAACAAATTATTTGCTGTAATCTGGACTGGCTAATACAGGGGTCCTCCCAAAGCTTCTTTAACCTTCTGGAATGCCTGCTCACATTATGGGGTCCACACTACCTTATCTGGCCTATTCTTCCTTGTCAGGTCTGTGAGGGGAGCAGCTATGGTACTATAACTGTAGTATTCGGGCTGGTAATGTTGTTGTTGTACTGTAGGGGCGCTGTGGGGATTGCAACATGTAATGTTGGTTCTGTATTCTCTGGTAACTTGTTGGTTCCGGTGTATGGATGACTTGCAGAAGTGTAAGCATGTAGCATGGGTGCGCACCTGGAGGCTCTTAATAAAGAAAGGCCTTACAACTCTAGAAACTGTGTGGTCTCCTTCTTTACCAGGATGTAACATATTGGCGATGAGAGGATGGGATGCCTCCGAGTCCACTGCGAGTAAACCGGTGGGCTGCAGTTCATGTCGGATGATGAAGAGACGGGGCCTGCTGGAGAGATGTCTGGTTCCATGTTGGGGTCACTGGTTGCATACGACTGTCAGACACAGACCTGGGAGGAGTATTGTGAAGTGTTGGAACATTTTTTTGTGGCAAACCAGATAATGGAAGCGGGTCGGAAGCGAGCCATATTGCTGAGCTCGGTGGGCAGCAAGACGTACAGTCTGATGAGGAACTTATTGAGTCCTGATAAACTGGGGAACAAATCATTCACAGAGTTGACGAGTTTACTTCAGTCACATTATAACCCGAAGCCGAGTGCAATAGTCCAGAGGTTCAAGTTAAATTCAAGGACTAGACTGGCCAATGAAACGGTAATGGAGTATGTCGCAGTGTTGAGGGAACTGGCGCAACATTGTGATTATGGGGACAGACTGACCGAAATGCTACGAGATAGGCTCGTGTGTGGAATTGCAGATGACCGCATACAACGTAGATTGTTAGCGGAGCATGAGTTGTCGTTTGAAAAGGCCTTGAAGTTGGCACAGGCCATAGAGACAGCGAATAAAGACATTCGTGATTTACAGCCAAGAACCATTGAAGGGGTGGGGAGCAGGAGTGCTACCCCGCTGCCAGTGCATAAGGTGGTCATGGAGCATAAACCACAAGGGAAGTCTGGTCAGTATGCTTGTTACAGGTGTGGAGGTGAACATCTGTCACGGAACTGTCGTTTTTTAAACGAAAAATGCCATGCTTGTGGGAAAAAGGGCCATGTAAAAAAAATGTGCCGCTCAATGCCCTCTCGGGACCAGCCGAGAAATGGGGAGGAAAAGAGCAGTACAATGGACAGAAAGGGAAACCGGAAAATAAAACGGCAGTATGCACACCACATGCGTGAAGGTACAGATCAACAAACCAGGGAAGCCGAGGAAGTGTTTACAATGTTTAACATGAAAGAGGCCAGGTGGGAAAGAGTTGATCCCATTAAAACCCAGTTGGACTTAAATGGAAAAATGGTGCAGTTTGAAGTGGATACGGGGTGTAGTGTGACAGTTCTGTCAAAGGCTGAGTATGGGAAGTTATGGCCCAGAGCAGCTCCGAAGCTGCAGGACTGTTCAGTGACTTTGAGAACATATACCGGTGAAATAGTTCCCACAGTGGGGATGGTAAAAGTGACTGTGAAATATAAAGACCAAGCCAAACAGTTGCCAGTCATGGTGGTAGCAGGTAAGGGACCAAACCTGCTAGGCCGGGCGTGGTTGAAGGAGCTGGATATGGACTGCCTACAGCTCCATAAAGTAGAACAGCAGGGCCTGACCTTGCAAGAGGTGCTGGAGAACAATGAAGAAGTGTTCAAAGAGGAACTGGGGACCTGGAGGGGTCCACCAGCAAAAATACACGTTAAAGAAAACGTAACGCCAAGATTTTACAAGCCCCGACCTGTACCATATGCAATGAAGAAGAAAGTTGAGTGTGAGTTGGAGCGACTCACTAAGCAAGGTATAATTGAGCCAGTGAAGTTTGCGGAATGGGCCGCACCAATTGTTCCCGTGTTAAAGCCGGATGGTACTGTACGCATCTGTGGTGACTATAAGTTAACAGTGAACCAAGTCTCGAAGTTGGAGCAGTATCCCTTGCCAAAGGTGGAGGATGTGTTTGAAAAGCTGTCGGGAGGTGAAAGGTTTAGTAAACTGGACCTCAGTCAGGCATATCAACAAGTAGTGCTGGAAGAAGGGTCAAAGGCGTATGTCACCCTTAACACACACAAAGGTTTGTTCCAAGTCAATCGTTTACCTTTTGGGGTTTCCTCGAGTCCAGCTATATTCCAGAGAATAATGGAGGGACTGGTGGCAGGAATTCCGAAGGTGGCTGTGTATTTAGACGACATTTTGTTGACGGGTAGGAACATTCGAGAGCATCTGGAGACGCTGAATGAGGTGCTGAGACGACTGCGAGAGGCAGGTCTGAGGGTGAAGCGGAGTAAATGTGCTTTCATGGTAAAGGACGCAGAGTTCCTAGGTTACAAGGTGGATGCATCGGGCCTACACCCCCTGCCAAACAAGGTGGAAGCCATTCAACAGGCGCCAGCACCCACAAATGTTACAGAGCTGAAAGCCTATTTAGGCTTACTCAACTATTATAACAGGTTCCTGCCAAATCTGTCTACACTGTTAGCTCCTTTACATAAGCTATTAAGGAAGGAGGCCCAGTGGTCGTGGCAAGAGGAACAGGACAGAGCGTTTGAACAGTCAAAGGAACTAATGCAGTCTTCAGAGGTTTTGGTGCACTACGATAGTCACAAGGACTTAATTTTGTCATGTGATGCCTCACCTTATGGGTTAGGGGCTGTGTTGGCACACCAGATGCCAGACAGACAAGAAAGACCTATTGGGTTCATGTCACGGACTTTGACACCAGCGGAGTCAAACTATTTCCAGTTAGATAAAGAGGGTTTGGCTGTAATGTTTGGAATCAAGCGATTTCACAAATACCTCTATGGAAGGAGGTTTACTATTTGCACCGATCATAAGCCTTTGTTGTCATTGTTCAATGAGATGAAAGCAGTGCTGCAGATGGTTTCTCCCCGCATTCAGAGATGGGCTGTAACATTGAGAGCTTATGAATACGAGATTGTTTATAAGCCCGGAAAACACCATAGTAATGCGGATGCGCTAAGTCGTCTGCCGATACCAGGGCATCTTCAGGATGAGGAAGCGGAGGACCGAGTTTTGATGATGGAGGACATCATGTTGGTGTCTGCCAGAGAACTGAGTGAATGGACACGCAAAGACCCGGTGCTAGCTAGAGTGTTTCAGTGGGTCCAGCAAGGCTGGCCAGTCCAACAAACGGATCCAGTTTTTCGGCCTTATGAGGTGAGGAAAACAGAGCTGAATGTGCAAGCTGGATGCGTATTGTGGGGGGCAAGAGTGATAGTTCCGTCCCCAGGAAGAGGGGCACTTTTACAGCAGTTGCACCAAGGTCATGTGGGCATCACACGAATGAAGGCCTTAGCCCGAAGTTATTTTTGGTGGCCCAAGTTGGACCACGATATTGAAGTCGTTGTGAATGAGTGTAAAATATGTCAACAGCATCGCAACTTGCCTGTGGCGGCGCCACTACATCCATGGGAGTGGCCGAGTAGACCTTGGCAGAGACTTCATATAGATTATGCAGGACCTTTTATGGGGGCCATGTTTTTGATAATCATGGATGCTCATTCTAAATGGATGGATGCCTATCCAGTCAAAACACCCACTTCCCTTGTTACCATTGAATGCTTGAGGAAGAGTTTCAGTAGCCAAGGACTACCAGAGACTATTGTATCCGATAATGCTTCATGCTTCACGAGTGAAGAGTTCAAGGGTTTTCTGAGGAAAAATGGCATTGTACACATCACATCAGCACCGTACCATGCATCTTCAAACGGTTGTGCTGAGAGGGCTGTCCAAACTTTTAAAGCAATGATGAAAAAGTCCGGAGAAGGAAGTATAGTAGCAAAAGTATCAAGGGTGTTATTCAACTACTGTATTACACCTCAGTCTACCACGGGTTTATCACCTGCCGAGATGTTGCAAGGACGGAGATTAAGATCCACGCTGGACCTAGTGTATCCAAGCATCAGAGCTAAGGTAGAGGGGACCCAGTGGAGGCAAAAAGAATGTCATGATCGACGACGGAGAGAGAGAAGTTTTCTGGAAGGAGATGCAGTGATGACGTGAAATTTTAGTTATGGACCTAAGTGGATTCCAGGGTTCATTGTCAAGAGTACAGGTCCATTATCGTACCAGGTGAGGTTGAATGGAGATTTCTTGGTGAGGAGACATGTAGACCAGATTCTGCGGAACGAACAGAAAAAGGACTCCATGGAACTGCCAGCCCCGGAAATACCGTTAAGTTCGGAACAAGGGCTCGCAGTGGCAGGAGGATCGCCAATCGAGGGAGACCGCCGGGACGGGGAAGGAAAAGTTCCCGAGGATCCAACCGTTCCAGGGATGGACACACCGATACCTGAAGTGGTAACTGTGACACCGGAGTCACCTAAGGTGGTACCACTGTGCCGTTCTAAGCGTGTGCTGGTTAGACCTAGTTACTTGAAGGACTATCAATGTTAAAAAAAAGTGCATGTATTGATTACAAGAACAACATAGCTAGATTGTTTGGTAACCAGTTAATAACTAGCCCGTTATTTAGAAGTAAGTGACTAAATGCATTGTTTGGAACTTGCTCCCTAGTTTGCTGATGTAAGGTATTATGTCATAGCTTAAAAGGGGAGGGATGTAGTATTCGGGCTGGTAATATTGTTGTTGTACTGTAGGGGCGCTGTGGGGATTGCAACATGTAATGTTGGTTCTGTATTCTCTGGTAACTTGTTGGTTCCGGTGTATGGATGACTTGCAGAAGTGTAAGCATGTAGCATGGGTGCGCACCTGGAGGCTCTTAATAAAGAAAGGCCTTACAACTCTAGAAACTGTGTGGTCTCCTTCTTTACCAGGATGTAACAATAACTGGGGATGAACTTTCTGTAGTACCCTGCTGTCCATAAAATGCCCTCATCTGCTTTTTTAGTAACAGGTGCAGGCCATGCCTGAATGGTTTCCATTTTGGCAGGTTCTGGCCTTATCTTACCACTCTACACTCTATGTCCTAGGTAGGAGACCTCTGCCATACCCACCTGACATTTGCTCTGCTTAATGATCAACCCTGCCCTCTGTAGTCTGCCCAGCACCTCCCTGACATGCTGAAGGTGCTCTGGCCAGCAATGGCTGTAGATGGCAATATCATGTGGGTAAGCAAGGGCAAACCTTCCTGCTCCTGCTAGGATATGATCTACCAGCCTCTGGAAAGTTACTGTGGCATTCTTCATCCCAAAGGACATCTTTGTGAACTCATACAAGCCAAAAGGAGTCACAAAGACTGACTTATCTCTAGCACTGGGAGTCAATGGCACCTGCCAGTAACCCTTGGTAAGTTCAATGGTTGTAAAATACTTAGCCCCATCCAGCTGCTCTAGGGCCTCATCTGTCTTAGGCATGGGGTAAGCATCCGACTCTGTGTGACTATTTAATTTCTGTAGTCCACACAGAACCTGAAGCTGCCAACCTTCTTTGGCGCCAGCACCACTAGGGAGGTGCAGGGACTGTTGGACTCTTGAATGACCCCTAGTTCCAAACATCTCCTGTACCACCTCCCTCAGAGTCTGTCTGACACTCCCATGCACCCTATAATTTCTTCTGTAATTTAAAGAGGGGGATAATTTTGATAATTTCATTCATGTGTTTGAGAGAGTATGCAAAAAGTATAGTGTTGACCAAAGGCTTTGGGTACGGTTCCTGACCCCCTTACTCCATGAGAAAACTGTAACTTTTTTGTCAAAAATGCCTGATGCTGTCTGTTTTGATTATACTGATCATTCTGTCCTGTGATTATAAGATCTGTGACAATTACTATACCAGTAAGCTAAATAACTGCCAAAGTAAAATTAGGAGATTTGTGAATGTGAAACTCTGTTTCATTTTATATAGACCCAAGAGAGACTTTTCCAGATTTAAGTATTTTTTTCTCAGTTTTTTTGCTCCGACTGCCTTTTCCCGCCTAAAAAGCGAATTTCTAACTGATCTGTGCTTTAAAAAGTTTAAATTGCATTTGCCTTCTGCTTTTTACAGTTTTGCACTTGTTTTATATCAATTTAAGTTGTTTTTGTATTGTATAACTGTTGCAGGCTACACACTAAAGTGTGCTAGCCTCTTTATAGCATTTACAGTGTTTTTTGTGTGTTTGTCTGCTGTTTCTTGAAAAAAACAAAAAAAAAATCTCTTTTCCTGCCTTTGCTGAACTAGATTAGTCCAGATTTCAGGTTTTGCTGAATTCCGGACTGTGGTATAGTTTCCTGTGTTGCCCATATCCTTACTTGGATAGAAGGAAGCTTCTCTGTTCACCAGTGAGAGTGTGGAGCTTTGAGCAGCCTATCTGTCCCTGGAGGAGTGGTCTCAGCCCTGAAACTAGTAGCTTATTGGCCGTTTTGGGTCAATTCCTATCTCTTTCAGTTTCCCTGCTTTAAAACCCGCATTTGCGCGGTTTTGCATGATTTTGCGCATAGCGCAGCATTGGGCAGTGCCGCTTAAACGGTTTTAAACTATTCCCAGCTCCACAAAGTCTGCTCTTCACTTTTTCCCTTAGAACTGTTCTAAATCTCAAAGTAAGCACTCTATTTTCATTCTAAAGCCCTACAGTTGCTCATATAATTAATCTTATAAGTAAGCACTAATAAACTAAAGCACTACACCCTCTTATACTCCCTTTAAGTACTTGGCTCCTTATTGGTCCTTTTTGATCAGTCAAAAAGTAGTTCCTTATACTATTCTGGCATGTCCAAAAGTCAGTTTTGGGTTTACTCTCCAGTCCAGCTGGTGAATCTGGGACTCTTGAGGCAATGTTACAACTGCCTTATGTACATAGACCACCCTCTCCTCCTCCCAACAAGCTCAAATATATGTGAGAGATGCAACTATATAGCCAAACTGTAGGCTGAGCTCTCTCAACCCAGTACTGGCGCAGTCAGTCAGGAGGAGAAGGTAACGACACACACCAAAAATCCAGTCTCACATAGACCTATCGCAACAGCAAACCAAACACATGTTGTTGCGTCTTTCGGCTTTTCCCGGTTAGGGGTCGCCACAGCGGAACTCCGGTCCGCTAATGATTGGAAGTTGATTTTTACATGCCGAGTTACCAGCCCTGATGCTCAACCTTCAACGAAGGTACGCCCATTCATGCATATCTCCACGCAGAAGATGCTCTAGCTGAGAGTCGAACCGGACAGCGTCTTACTGTGAGGCGACAACACTACCGCAGCACCACCACCGTGGGTATAGCAAACCAAACACATAAACACAAAAAAACATACTCGGAGGCTCTAAATAAAAATCTGCCCAAGCAGCAGAGACCTCCAAAGCAGACATCCAAGCAACCGCTACCCCACAACAATACCCACGTATCACATAGTTCACAAAGTCAGTGTGCCACACAGTCACAGCCCTTAAGGCTAAACAACACACCTAATACACTTGTAATAGTTGACTCTATTGTCAGGCACACTGACGTCCCACTCACCAGGCTGAACAAGGAGAAGGTCACTGTAAGCTGCCTGTCGGGTGCCAGGATCTGCCACATAATGCAAGCACTCAGGTCACTCCAAAGCAAGTACAAATATGACTCCGTCATTGTCCATGCTGGTGTGAATGACCTGAGACGTACCTCCCTGGACTACATGAAAAAAGACATAGAGGAGCTCTTTGATCATGTAGCCCAGGCCGGTATGACCCTGACCTTGAGTAGCATCTTATCTTCACCAAGAATGATGCCACAGTATAAAGACAAAATGATCAATTTTAACAATTGGCTAAAGTATTGGTGTCATTCAAAGGGGATCCAGTGTCTGTCAGCCTGGGATGACATGCTCGGCAAGCCACGTTGCTTCGCTAGGGATGGTTTGCACCTGTCACCCCTGGGCTTTCGAATACTGGCTAAAGCTCTTGCCACCCCCATAGTGCCTTTTTTAGGCAAGGCTCAAAAGACAAACCCACCTCCAAGACAACACAAGGAAAAAGAAACTAAGGGTAATGGTGCTCAACACCAGAAGTCTAAACCTCAAGATGCACGCATTCGAGGCTCTCCTCAGTATGGAGAATATCGATATCTGTGCAGTAACAGAAACCTGGTTCAAGGCTCCCGAGAGCACCCCAGCACTACCAGGTTATACCTCATAACATGCTTTTTGGCCCCAAAACTCGGACGGAACCACAAAAGGAGGGGGAGTATCCATATTCATCAAATATACCCACACCTCCAGGTTAGTGGCACTGCACGAAGCTTCGGAGACCATCCATGTGCAACTAACAGTGGGCAAAACTGCCTTTCAGTTTGTAGCCTGCTACAATCCACCCTCCCAAACTCAGGAACCCCACTCGGCTTTCCTGAGAACACTGGAGAATATGAAGGTCTCTCCAAACACCATTATATTGGGTGACTTCAACTACCCAAACTTAGACTGGGATCACTACTCAAACCCCAACACCCTCGCCCAATGGTTCCTAGAATTTATAAACTCAAATGTTATGGGACAACTGATCACCACTCCCACAAGAGGGGAAAACATATTGGACCTGATCATCACCAACATGGGGACTATATGTTCCATACCAGAGGTATACCCCTCATTGGTAAACTCTGACCATAAATTAATCTCACTGGACATCCATATCCCGTCCCCACCCCCAGCCAAGGAAACCACGGTGAAGAACTTCTCAAAAGCAAACTTCACACTTCTCAAAACCGAGGTGGAATCCTTCAAAGAACCCGGGCCAGTGGAAAATACAGCCCAAACCACAGAATCCTTTACAAATGCATTCTATGGACACCTACAGGAATGCATGGATTGTGCTATCTCAAATAAAACCAAGACTCACTCCTCCAAAGGCAGGAGACCTGTCTGGAGGACCCCAGCCATAAATAAGCTATACAACAGAAGGAGGAAGCTACTACATGATAGAGCAAAATCCCAAAAAGGGAAGGCATCTCTGATCAGTACTAGCAAGAAACTACGATCCCTCATAAAATCATCTAAGGCCAGCTTCGAAAGAAAAATTGCACAAGACGCTAAAGATAATCACAAGGCCTTCTTTAGTTATGTCAGGAACCTGGGTGGCAACTCCCAGATATGCTCTGAGTTAGTGCAAAATGACAAAAAATACACTGAACCCACAGACATTGCCAACATCCTGGCAGACAAGTTCAGTGCAAACTTCTCCAACCCTCCTCCCCAAAAGAGCAAATGTCTATCCCAACAGAGAGTAGCCTCCCTGACATCACAGATGCACACTTTAGAGCTGCCCTCTCCAAAGCAAAAAACACAGCATCAATGGGACCGGATGGTGTCCCGGGCTGTGTCTTACACGAGCTCCAAGAAGAACTGAACCCTCACATAAAGTCACTGTTCAATCTCAGCCTTACTACAGGATATGTACCCAAGGAATGGCATACAGCAACAGTGGTCCCACTCCACAAAGGTGATAACACAACGGACCCCAGAAACTATCACCCTATAAGCCTGACTAGCCTGGTCTGCAAAGCTATGGAGCGTATCATCATGGAACTCATAAACAAAGACATTGGGAACCTCCAAATACTGGATCCTACCCAATTCGGCTTTGTTAAGGGCAGATCTTGCCTCCTGAACCTGGTCGACTTCTTAGAAACAGTCACCAAGGCCATAGATGAAGAGAAGGTAGTCCACACAGCCTACCTGGACCTCGCAAAAGCCTTTGACACAATACCCCACTCGGGCATCATAAATAAGCTCACCAGCTTAAATATCAACCCCAATGTCACAAGATGGGTTGCAAACTGGCTCAGGGATAGAACCCACATGGTCAGAATTGCAGGTGCCATGTCAGACTCTAAACCAGTTACAAGTGGTGTCCCACAAGGCTCAGTCCTGGGACCTCTCTTGTTCGGTATATATTTCTCTGAGGTACAGGCTAACACGGGAGGACTATGGCTGACCAAGTTCGCAGATGACTGCAAACTGGGTGCCATAATCGACTCGCTGACACAAGCATCCTCCAAAAGGGTCACACAGAGACAGATAACTGGTGCCAGAGCCATGGCCTAAAGCTAAATGCCAAAAAGTGCATAGTCATCCCCTTTGGGAAAAACAGTGCCCACAAATTACCACATAGGTGGTAATCCATTAAGTACGGAAGAAGTAATTAGGGATTTGGGGACCCAAGTAGATAGCAATCTCTCCTTTGACAATCACGTTGCCAAAGTGGTTAGAAAGACCTTCTATATAGCCCACCTTATCACGAAAGGGTTCACATCTAGATCAAGAGAGGTCATTGTGCCCTCTACTCATCACTCATCAGGCCCATAACTGAATACAATGCCCCATTTGGGATGTACCTTACCCAACACCTGCAGCAACTGGAAAGACCCCAAAAGTACCTCACCAAGAGGATCAAGGGACTCAAACAGATGCCCTACGCAGTTAGGCTAAAGAAACTCCAGCTCTACTCAGTTGCTTACCGCCTACTCAGGGGCGATCTGTGCCTGACATATAAAGCCATGTCCAACCCAGAATTAATGGACATGCTCCACCTCAGGAAATCCAAATCCCTTAGAGCTACATGCTCCAGGGACTTAAACCTCAGCACAGAAATAAATAGGACATGCTAGAGGGACAGATTCATATCCCAGAGGCTCCCCTCACTCTGGAACAAAATCCCAATCCATGTTAGGCAGAGCTCCTCAATGACCCTCTTCAAGAGAAATCTTGACGAGTGGATGGGAGATCGTAGGTTTACCCCTGAGATCTCTTCTGTGTCCCTACTAGACAAAGGCACAGTAAACTAACCTTAAAAGGGCTATCTTCTGTGACCTACTATATATATATATATATATATATATATATATATATATATATACATATATATATATACATATATATATATACATATATATATATACATACATAGATATATATATATATATATATATATATATATATATATATATATATATATATATATATATTTATTTATTTATTTTACATTTGTTAAACGGGAAAGTCCAACTGGATCCATATCCATTTTCAGTGGAGGCCCGGGGAGAAAAGCTCCAGAAATACAATATATATTAAACAAATACAATTAATAAGTATAATATTAACGGCTCAAATAATAAAGAATATATACAAAGGGATCTAGGACTATTGAATGAAAGTTCAATAGTCCGAATCCAAAATAACCGAATGCACTTTAACGAAAGCGCTTTCACCGAAATAGTGCTTTCGTTAAAGTGCATTAGGAAAAAAACAAACACTAAATCTTCTTTTATGCAGGGGGGCAAGCCCCCCACCCCCCTACTTTTATATTCTCACTCCGTGGTCATACTACAGTGGGGAAAAGGGAAATTTCCCTTAACCGCACCGTAGTGCGACCGGCACAACAAGCATACTTATCCAAAAGTGCTGCTTCGGTGAACAGCACTTTTGGTTAAGTATGTTCGGTGATTTCTGCTTCGGCAGAAAGTGCCATCAAGGATCTGTACGGATCCCATACAAAGATAACAAGAGAAAAATTGCATTAAGTTAGGAAGTAAGGAAAAGGAAGTAGTATACTATGTGGGTAGAGATGACAATAGAAATAAGGAGAGAAGAGAAAAAGAAAAAAATATATAGATATAAGCAAGGAGCTGCTTAGAGAGGTAAGCTGAAGGAGATTAACCTGGGCAAGTGCAGGTACATAACCAGTGGTTGGTGAAATAATGTTTTGCTGCAATTTTAAACTTTGTTAGAGAGGGTTCTAGGGTTAAGATAGGAGGGAGCGAGTTCCAAGTTTGTGCTATGTAGTTGGAGAATAGTGAATCACCAGCATAATTGCAGGATTTAGAGATCTCTAACATTAATTTGTCATTAGATCTCAGTGGTCTGGTACTGGTGTGAGAGATAATTAAGGGTTGTATTCCTGGTACTCTGTCTGGTTGGTAAAGTATTTTATGGGCTACAGTAAGCTGATTATAGAGAAGTAGATTGCGGAACTCGAGCCATTTTAGTAGTTTTAGATTTTGACAATGATGTGTATGAGAGGTAGATCCTACAGCGAATCTAGTGATATGGTTGTAGCAGACGGTTAACTTATTTAGTTCTGTTTTTGAGAGGTTAGTGAAAATGGGGGAGACATATAGGAGAGAGGAAAGTAGATGGGTGTGTGCTGTGTTGGTTCTGGCTAAAGTGGTTAAGAAGAGTTTGCTTCTGTAGAGAGAGCCCAGATTTTTATTGGTGTTTTTAATTATTTGGTTAACATGTAGGTCAAATTTCAGATTGTTGTCAATTAGTACCCCAAGTAGTTTGGTGTGGCTACCAGGATATATCCTGGTACTGTTTTTGGATGTGATACTGAAAGTGACCTGAGATGAACGACAGGTTGGGGGAACGGCAATAGCTTGGTTTCATTTGCATTTAGTATAAGATGTCTGCTAGAAAAGTTTTCTACTAAACTAAATGTTTTCTGGGTCAGGGATTGGAGTTCTGGGAGGAAATTGGCTGAGCATACCAATGTAGAGTCGTCTGCATATTGTATACAGGCAGCTTCAGGGGTAGCTGACTTTAGATCATTAACAAAGATTGAGAATAGTAGAGGACCTAATATAGAACATTGTGGAACTCCTAATGATATAGGTAGAAGGGTGGATAGCTTGTTTTTCCAGATCACTGCTTGATGTCTACCTTGGAGGTAATTTTGAAACCAGTTGATAGTTTGATTATGTAGGGAAACTTTACAAAGAGAGAGTAATAGTTTGTTATGATTGACCATATCGAAAGCTTTAGAAAGGTCTAAAATGAGTGCTGATGAGATTTTGTCATTATTCCTGTTCTGGTTGATGGAGTTTGTGAATGATAGCAATGCTGTTGTGGTGCTATGATAGGGTCTAAAGCCGTGTTGTGAGTTTGTGAGAAGTTTGTTCTGAATTAAGTAGTGCATAAGTTGGCTATGAATATACTTTTCCATAATGTTGTCTAATGGTGAGACGACGGCTATAGACCTATAATTTGATAACTCTAGAGAGTTTCCACCTTTATGGAGAGGTATGACATGTGATACCTTCTAAATGCTGGGAATGGTGGCTTCTGTGATTGTCCTATTTATTAAGATGGAAATAGGGATAGCAATAACATCAGCTGACAGTTGTAACCATTCAGCTGGGAGCCAGTCATCAGCCAGGGTAGTTGGTTTAAGTTTAGTCAAGAGATTTCTTTTTTTTTTTTTTTTTTTTTTTTTTCAATACTCATTTTTATTGTTTTGCCAAACCATTATACATTTCACACACTATTTACATTATGTACAATATTGCTTCCAATGTTTTAGTTCCATTTTGAATTTCCCTATAATACATTAAGAATAAATATAATTTTAACCAAGTACAGGAAATTAAAATCACAAAAAATTAAACATAAAAGCATCTACAATAGACAATTATAAACCAACTCAAGCCAATAATTTGTATTATTTCTACATTTTCTATCTAATTCAAGAATGTGTTGGTACACATACAGAATGTCCTGACGGAAAGTGGATAGGAACCGCTACGCCAAAATAATATTAAAGATTTGTTCCCAAATTTTGTGCTGTTTATACTTTTCTTATTATTTCTAATTAACAATTTGTGCTAATATATGCTTAATCGCTAACACCCTGAAATTTTGGCACCACACCTGTGCTGGGTTCAACCAATTTGTGGCTATATATAATTTCATTAGTAAACTAATATTCATAATTACAATCTTTTTGTTTTGTCCAAATTCTCCGGTGGAATATGTAAAATCAGAAATTCCCAGGAGAGTGTTGAGTTTTGGTAACCCATTTTTTGTAGTTGTAACTTTAAAGAATTCCATAATTTATAAATGCACTTGCAACTCCAGAACATGTGTAACAGGTCTGCTGTCTGATCTACACACTGTGGACATTTAGGTGACTTTTTTGAAGTCAAGAGATTTCTAATGCACTTGGTGGGGACTGTTTGTAAGCTAAAGGTAATCTTGTCATTGGTGACTATTAGGTCTAGACCATCATTAGAGATGTCTCTCTGTTGTTTGGCAAGGGTGAGTATGGTGTCAGTAAAGTATTTATTGAAAGTGTCTGGTAGATCATCAGTTTTAGTTCCTTCTGGAGTGGAGGGGGTAGGTGTGGTAATTTTACCAGGTCTTAGTATTTTATTTATTCCTGCCCAAAACATTTCTGGTTGATTTTGATGCTTGATTAGTAGGTTATGGAAATTGTTTCTTTTGTCTTTGAGAATGGATCTCTTTGTGTCATTCCTAAGTTGCCTGCAGTTGACCTGATCTATAACAGATTTGGTGGTTCTCCATTTGGACCATGCTGAGTTTCTTTCTGAAATTTTTATTTTGGTATTTTTGGTAAGCCAAGATGCTGGCTTAGGCTTGGGTCTGGATGTACATATACTCACACACACACACACACACACACACACACACATATATATATATATATATATATATATATATATATATATATATAGTTTTTGCAAATATTTGAATGGACACTCAGAAAAGAAGACGAGGACAAAGAGAACTACCCTGGAGCTTGTAATGTACAGACTTGTCATTTTCTTTCGTCAGTTATGCCTCTGTCTGTGATGTATTCTATAAACTCAGCCACTGTAGCTTAATGATCACGCTGAAAGTGACAAATCAGTGTTATAAACAGTGGGCAGGATTCACAAAGCCTCCGTGTAAGAGTTATAACTCATACACGGAGGCTGCAGTTAAACGGAGTGATGTCAGCATGCTCTGCATATTCATGAGAGCATGCTGAATCACACCAAAGGCTAACACGGTCCGTGTAAGACAGTAGGGGGCATGTCCATAGGCTGAGCCCTGTAAGCGGACACGCCCCCAGAAGAGTAAAAGTGCCCAAAGTAAACACCCACGCCAGAGTCCATGGAAATGTGAATAAACACAACACAACACATGTCCCAACAGACTACGAACATAAAATGTACAAATGAACATCACATAATTTTTTTTAAATTGTAAAGATGTTTAACCGTGAGTGCGTTATCTTGCGTGCCCGTAGCGCAGCTACAGTTAGCAGTCACTGGGAAAGCATATAAGAACTAAATATGCAAAGTAAGCCAAGAAGCAATAGCGTAGCGGTAGAGATGTTGGCTGAAGAGCATGCATTCATGGTTCGAGCCCCCACAACACCAATTTTTATTTTTAGCAAAATAAGCACGAAACAAGTCCCTTACAAATATGTACACATAAAATCACATTTTATGTAAAATGTAATGAAATAGCCCATTTATATTGAAGAAATGTGAGGTAACAAAGCAATAAAAAATGCCAGATGTGCCCATAGCTGAGCTACAGTTTAACAGGGTGAGTGCATCTGCCCGTAGGTGAGCAGTGGTTTAACTGGTGCAAAATGAGTGCCCGTAGCTGAGCAGTGGTTTAACACGCTGAATCTATGTGCCCCTAGCTGAGCTGAGCGTAATATGCATGCCAATAGCCAAATGAGGCTTAAACCAGCGCACTCCATTTGCCCGGAGCTGCACATCGCGCAAACAAGGTAACCGATGGGCAACGTTAAGCAAGCCGTATCAAAACTGCATTTACACAGACACACCCCTCAGCTTGTCTAGACAGTCATAAAAATAAAAAGTAGTGGCCAGGTTCGAACCCAGGATACTATACAGCATAGTCAAGGTACCAAACCACTAAGCCATGACAGCAGTACCTATCAATGCAATAATAGCTAATATATAGGAATGAATACAAACTGGAGCATGACAATGCAGGTTTACTGAAGTTGATACAATTCCAAAATGGCCAATCACAGATATGTGCAGGAAAAACTGACTATTTAAGCCCCATAGGCGGGAATACACAGCATAAACGATTGTAGAACTGAACTGCAGCCAGAATGACAGGAGTAGGAGAGGGTAGTTGCTTTCGAGCACAGAGGTGGGGCATTGAGGAGTCCAGGTACATGGTCTGGCTCTAGTCCACAATCATGAGGCCCAACTCATGCAGGGCCAAGTCCCCTGGGGAGCATACAGGGCTGAGGCGTGGGACCGGTTGGCTCATGATCTCACCAGTGCCACAGGGATTCCAAGGACTGGTGAGCAGGTCCATCACCACCATGCGGACCTGAAGAGACGCAAGCAGGACCAACTGAACCTTTGGATCCAGGAGGCCCGGCAAATGACCAACGCCCCACTACTGAGTAAGTTACATTTAATTATGTATGTAAGAAATTAAACTAGCTGATATTATGGAGATGTGTATTCCAATATTACTTCATTTATATTACAGCTGCAGGTGTCCATTCTGCGAACCGCAGAGCCTATGGCAATAGGCTGGTGCCGTTGTGCCACCAGGCAGGTCAGTAATCCACTACCAGTAACTGTAAAGAAATATAAAAGTATGACAGTCAGCAAAAGAGTGCAGTGTAGTCACTAAGGAATAAAATTTGCAAGTAACAGTGTGAAGGTGTCTGCAAGTATTGCTTGATTACAAAAGTGTGTTGCAGCCTGTAAGCCAAACAGAAAAATGAAAATGTCTGACATAAATTCTGAAATAAAAATGCCCCACCTGTAAGAAAATAGTACACAACCTGCAGCAGACTGAAAAGTATAGCTGCAGAAGATGATGAAATCACGTGTGAAATATATCCCTGTTGAAATACTGAAACATGACAGAAGTGAGACTGCTGGAAAGGATTGTAATAACTACAGGTAAAACATGTCAATAAAGCCTAGAAGTAAGTACCATCCTGAATAGTAAAATGAAAACAAGTGAGAGAGTGTGAGAAAGTGTCATGAATCCAGCAATACAGTAGTAATAACCCCTGAATAAAGTATACTGCAGTCAAGACAGAATGAAATGCATGTGAGAATCAAAACCAAGCAGCAAAATCTGTTCAAAGTGTTGCTGCATCTGGAATGTGTATCCCAAAATCTGGATATGTTGCTCTCAGTCTGCAATATGCAGATAGTATGATTGTCTGATATACCAAACATCCACACTTGTCTACAGCTATATAAAGCAAATGTAGCAGGATGATGTAGCTGAACAAAGCTAGATATGAATGTGTATGAAGAACAATAAAATGTATATTGATGTTGCAGTAACAGTCCTATCACCAAGTTGAAATAGTTATCATATAGGAAACTGTAGTTAGAACAGTAGTGTGTATATATCTGTAGCTTTTAGAAATGTACAGCATATGTATTGGTATTTGAAGGTGTTAATATTATTTTCTTCACCCCACTCTATAACCATATATAACCCATTCCACGTGAAAATGGTATGTGCAATCACAATTAACACCCCTGGACGTTTGTCCTGCTGGGTCATATATATTTGCATGTCCGTTGATGCATCTGCCCTGTTCATACATCCAAACCTGATGGCCTGTTGCCATCAATTAACCCTGCATGTTGTTGGACTGTGCATTGCTGTTCAAATTATGCATGTGTTATGCACGCTGTTCAATGGTGTGAATATCTGGGTGTTTGGTTAATGGGAATACAAATGCATGCTGTTACAACTAATTGTGAATGGTATTATATGTCACTAACCCAAACTGTCATGACATAATGCAAAACATAGGACGACAGGGAAGGCGGGTTCCAGTGGACCCACCTCTCCCACCTCAGCTGGCGAGTGCACCTGGCACTAGTGCCCAGTCTGGACCCTCCTCCGGTGGCCCTGTGCCACCTGCAGGTGGAAGCGCTGCAGGGGATGGGGCTCGCCCCCCCCCTGCAAGTGTGGCCGGAGGAGAACCACCACTCACCCTCCGTAGCATCCGAACTGTGGTGCATAGGGAGATTCGGGACTCTGTTCTTGAGCCCCTATGCCAGCTTGAGGCATGGGTGGCACAACTTACGGGCATGCCTGTTGCCCGGCCTACACAGCCTCCAGCACAGCCCCATCCTGGGCAGTGAAGGAACAGTGGCAACTGCCTATGGGTGGGGATATCAGTTCCACTGTTGCCATCTGTGGGCTCATGGGCTCTGGATATCCTAACCTCCGTCCCCGTCAATTGTGTAACCCCCCCACACGTGTCATACACCGCCCCTGTATGCGTCTTGTTTGTCTTGTCTGTTTACCTACCCAACCTACCTCCCCAGCTGTACCGACTTCCTTCACCTGACATACCACTCTCACCTGAAAAAAAAAAAAAGGGCACTCTGTACCCACAAAAAAATTACGCCCCATGCATAGCTGCCCATTCCACACATGTCTGCTGGACATGGAAACTATCAATTACAACTGGCTGTACAACAAGTATTATTGTTGTCCTGACACCTCTCTCAGGGGTGGAAGGTTTCAAATATCACACCAAATTACATACATATGCACAGCTGTTGCTGATGAAGAAATGGGCAGCTATGGGCCTTACCTACATCCCTCCTGCAAATCCCAAGCTTGTTTCCCTACTGTCTTACCCTCTTTGTGACCCCTTTTTCACCACTTTCCTGTCTCCCCATTTTCATTTCTTTCAAAGAAAATAGCACGGGTGTGCGCCAGAGTAAGCACTGTTAAGCGGTTGTAAGCAGGTATGCGCATGTGTGTGCGGAGCTAACTGCCAGTGCGCATGCGTGAGCTCCGCGCAAACCAGCGCTAACCCAGTTACAACTGCTTAAAAGTGCCTTAGTCACTTGACAGGTCCTGTACTCAGTTCAAAAGCAAAATAAAATCCCGAACCCAGGACCTTGGAAACACTAGTCTGTATGACCTACCACTAAGCCCTGACTGTTATACAAGAACATTGTGCTAAAATAAATATAACATGTAATAGTAGGGATGAATGTAAAGGGAATATAGGATGTGTAGTACCCAAAGCATGTCATGTAGAATTACTGTCAAAACTACTGGATTCCCATAATAGTAGTGTGTGAACAGAAACAGCCATGCTAGTTGGTAGCTTGTAGGTAATAATGTCAGTTAATGTACATATATAAATGTATGTATATGTACATATATATATATATATATATATATATATATATATATATATATATAAATATATATCTATATATAGTTGTAGGTGTCATTGTGCAAACACACTTACTACAGGGAACAGGAGAGAGGAATGGAGAAATGTGAGTCTACAACACAGCCTGAATCATGACAGAGATACTAACCTTTACACTCACAGAACAGTGTCCACAGCATACCAGCATGGTCCCCGCCCTTACAATCTGAAAGGGCAACGCCTATCTCACATACCCTTTTATAGCACTGTCCTGAAATCACAGTGAGAACTGCAATCAGTACACAACTGGCTGCATGCAATTAGCAAATGCTGGCTTACAATTGGTGCAGAGGCCATCACATGGACCTATGCAGATACCTACAAAAGCATCCAGTACTAACACACCACACATGCAATACATTCATTGCACTGTCTGGAAGCAGACAGAGGGAGAGAGAAAACTGAGAGAGAGAGAAAAAAAAACCCTACACACTGTGACTCTGTGACTCTAAGCTGTCAGCAGTGACAGTAGCAGCAGGAATCAGAAGCAGTGGTAATGCAACCAGCTGCGACAAACACAGGTAATGCAAAGTAGCAGGTTAATAGTGTGCATACTGTGAACCCTCCAAATGTGTCATAGGTCTGTATCTATAGGTATGTCCATGTGATATGTTGTGTGTACGTAGTTCCACCAAAAGGGGATGACCATACATTACATGTCAATCAGTGTTAGGCCATGATCCTGGCAGCAGTTGTCTGTGTGTTGCCCTCAGCAATGGCTGTAGTGACTGCTTTGAAAGGTCAGCCAGGTTCAAAAGGCAGGATCAGCTCATCACAAAGGCACACTGGCTGGAACAAGTGTCTGCGGGTACCCGATATCACTGCATATGCATCCCATACTGCATAATTCCATAGCTTAGCAGACCAGGCTGGTTATGCATATGATGTGGTAGTTCCCAGGGTCAGTCGAGGTGTCTCCTTAGTGGTGTGGGACCACTGTCACTGTATGCCACTGTCCAGGTACATATCCTGTAGTACGGCCAAGATAAATTATCAGTGTTATATGCGGTTGTATGTCCTCTTGGAGTGCAGGTAGCACACATCCAGGGATACCATGAGGTCACAGTGATGCTGTGTGTTCTGATCTGCTGAGGGTGGCCCTCACCTGGACATGTGAGGTGATAGGGAGGTTACATACAGCTGTGATAACTATTTCAACTGGTGGGGGAGAAGGAGGGGGATACGTGCACCGAACCTGTCTGCAAGACTGTTGCCAATATCTGTGTGTTTGGTGAATGTTAAGTAGGTGTGTATTAACACAGAGCATATCTAAGGCATTTGGTCCATATGTGTAACATAACTGAAGAAGGCCTTGTGGTCATCCATAGTGTTTGTGGCCATTTCCCTCCCAGAGTAGGCCGTGGCCATTGTTATGACGGACTGTAGCATAGTACCAGTGCTGACCACAGATGCCTTCCCTTAATGTGAATGTACTCTGTCCTGCAGTAGCCCCTGCTATTGTTATACAATCTGCCTCTGTCTGGGGTCCAGCGGACAGGATGCCTAACCTTTGTGCATAAGGTCTGGGTTAGAAATGTGTGTGCAAGTGCCATGCAATCTGTGGCATGTCCGTGGTAAGCATTTGCAAAGGGGTCAGCAGTGTGGGTTGTGGCTTCCACTGGCCCAGTGTGCTGCATGGATACCATCTCAGTCCTAACAAGTGAATAACTGTCTAATCACATACATATCAAAGTAGTCCACTGTGCTGGTGGTGGTGGTGGGATATGTATATCCAGGCCGAGTAACTTGTGTCCACATCACACTAGTGGATGGCGTCCCACATACAGTAACTTGGGATGAACCCCCAGAGTGAGGTTGTGCATTGGACCTGTCAGTGTGTGCTGACCAATGGGGCATGCTACTATGTTGTGTGGAATGTGGCAGGTATTGTTGCACAGGTGTTGGCTGAGCACTGATATCTGGCCATGTACCTGTGTATCCACCACGACCCACACACATGCAACATATGGGAGTAGTAGTATATCACTACACATGAGTATCATGTATAGTATGTGTGCCATATATTGCTGACAAAGTCTGCTGATATCCTGTTTGTGTTCTCTTCCAGGGAGATGGCATGTCAGCATAATCCCGCCTACTCTGCAGCGGAAGATGAGGAGATCCACCAGAGCCTGGTGCGGGAGTATGACATCCTGTTTTCCCGCACCAGTCAAAATCAGCAGGAAAGGGCTGCACTGTGGCAAGACCTTGTCCGTAGGGTAAATGATACTGGCACACATAATAGGACATATGAGCAGGTACGACATCACTGCAGTGATTTAATCCGAAGTGTCCGTCAGCGTGCATCAGATATCCACAGGCAACAGGTTGCCACAGGAGGTGGGGTGGCCACACATCCCCCCCTCACCAGACTGGAGGGGCGACTCCTAAGTGTTGTGGCTCCAGCCCTGGAACAGCAACAGCAGTACACATGCATCATGATGGAGGCTGGATCCACACAGCAGCACGACATGGAGCGTGCAGGTAATATGCCATATGTACACTTGACTGTTCTGTACACTGTTAGTTTATGCATGTGTAAGGTGTGTCTGTGGTATGTATCTGTCATCATAGTATGTAATTGTGCATGTGTGATACTGGCAATATCAGCAGCTGACGTGTGAAAGGCAACTGGTGTACTACTGCACTGTATCATATGCAATATCAATGGCACAGTTGTGCCCACTGACATTAATCTCATCATTTCTGCAGGCCCCTCTGGGTTACAGCAAGGCAGTCCATCAATGCTGGTGAGTGTGTTTAACATAACCTATAATAGTCCTGATAATGCTAGTAACAGTAGTGTAACTCAGTACTGCTCTGTGTGTATACTGTGGGGTGTGCATGTGTGCATGTGTGCAGGTGTGCCTGTGCCCATGTGTGCATGTGTGCATGTGTACACATGACCACGTGTGCATGTGTGCATGTGTGCATGTGTCCATGTGTGCATGTGACCACGTGTGCATGTGTGTATGTGTCCATGTGTGCATGTGTCCACATGTGCATGTGTGCATGTGTCCATGTGTGCATGTGTCCACGTGTGCATGTCTGCATGTGTGCATGTGTGCATGTGTGCATGTGTGCCTGTGTGCATGTGTCCACGTGTGCATGTCTGCATGTGTGCCTGTGTCCATGTGTGCATGTGTGCCTTTGTCCATGTGTGCATGTGTGCATGTGTCCATGTGTGCATGTGTGCATCTGTGCAGAAGTGCATCACTGGTAACAATGTCTGGAGACTGTAAACTGTGTTTCCTGTCTTCCTCCCACAGGTTCTGGTGCTGCTCTGGTGACCTGCAGCAGGGAACCTGAATCTTGTGCCACAGGTACTGGTAATGATGATATTTGTGTAATGGTACAGGAAGGTGTGTCAGGGTCCGCCATTGGTCAGCCAATTGACAGTACACAGCTGTCAACCCCATCATTGTGCACAGTCATCCTGCCAGTACATCCTTTGTCACCATTGTCCCTAGGTGATGGACAGGATACAGTGGGCATAGACAAGGGTAATGTGGTACCTGTGGTACATGTGTCCCCACACAGCAGCCATGGGCAGGGTCCTCCGATGGTACCACACAGACAGTTGCCCATGGGTTCTCGTGGGAGAATCTGTGGGCGTACTGCCTCTGGCCAACGTGCCCAAAGAGGTCTGTCAACCTCAGCTATGTTTCGGACTGTCATTCAGGCACAGTCGCATATAGAAAGGTACACCAGACAGGGTCTGAGGGAGCTGAGAGCATGTCGCACAGCCATGACAGACAGTATGCGTGACATTGCGGATGCTATCCGTAATTTCACCGATGTCATAGACAGACGTTGTGGGGACATATTACAGCAGTTCCACAACCAAATGTCCATGAGCCAGGGCAATGGTGGGTGTTTGTGGTGTCGACGTGGCCATATGCCGGCAACAGCAGCAGCTGGTAGTCGTCACAGACGACAACAGGCTTGCGCATGCCCCCATAGTGCCAGCAGCAGCCCCAGCAATGCTGGGTCTGTGCTGTTATCGGAACGCCCCAGGAGACCACGTGCACATGGCTCTGGACAGTCCCAACAGGGACCTGTGTCCAGTCAACCCACTCCCACTTCTGATGACAGTACCCAGTCTGGCTTAGTACTGGATACGGTCCGTAGCACCCCTGCCAGGCACAGGTACCGTGTCCGTGCCCACAGACACTGATCTGTATGACCTGCCAGGTGCAGTCTGCGGCTGTCCACAAACCCCTGTATATGGCAGCCATGAGGTGGAACTGTGTGCGTGCATACACACATGCAAAATGTTAACACCTAGGGCGACCACATACGCACACACTGCAGCAACACTGCCCCACCCTGTACTGCTGCACCTCACCAACACACATACACACACATGTCAATTGGTGGTATCAGTGGCTGACTCAGGCATACCTAATTCACACCCTGTGCATATGATGACACTGTACCACCTCCTGCAATCTCCAACATCATTGCGGGAACAGGTAAACACGTTGCTGATGCACAGGGTGACTACATAGAAGTGTATTAGTAGTATCATGTTGGTAACAGTACAGTGTACTGCTATGACTGTGTGTATATCCCAGCATGCCTGCTGCAGTAACTGTATGAATGTCCTGAATTGTTATCTGCACCCATAGTACATACCAAAGTGTAACAGCTGCACATAATTGCATGCCGGTGGTAAGGTTGTCAACAGATAGCCGCATACATGGGTAGCACAGGGGGGAAGCTAACGCAAGTAGTGATATACAATGGTGGACATGTACAGTAATGGTGTCAAGTTGCCCACAACTACTATGCAATGTGGATGTTTGCGCATGTAGATATGTGTGCAGTACCAATGTAATCCAAATCACAAATAACTATGACATAATATCAGTTCCACCATGGGCATCTGCGCTGTGTATTCCTGGGTACATATTGATAGTGCCTACATATTTGCATTGTTACTTACTGTTATTGTTACCCCTTCTTTGTTGTACAATGCACTACTTCCAGCCCTGTTTACTGTAGCTTTGTTTGCATGCATGTTCGCTTGCGGTTCCCTGGAACACTGCTTACACCTGCAATGCAGAGTTACAGTGCTTCTGTAGACTCCTAGTGACATCTGCATAGCGTACGATACGTATGTCAACTTTACACATGACAGAACGTCACTGTCTGTCCTGTATGCATGTACGTTGCCTGTGACACATTGCACATGTCTTACCTGGCATTTACCCACGTGTGCAGTCATATATGCCAGTGCTATGAAACAGTAGCGGTACACCCACACATACACACCTTCAGTATGTTGTTCCCCATTGGCCCTATGTGTTGGTACTCACCATGGCAATCACACTACTAGGGTAGCATGTGCAAAGCTAACCTGTGAATCACCTCTATGGTCCAGTTTTGGTTTATGTGAGTCATGTGGCAATGTCACAGCTGCCACATGTATGCAGTCAGCCATCACCCTTGGCCAGGAACGTACAACACATGTGTGGGATGCCACCACACAGCCAATCTGGGGACTGAGCTCTCTGAACCCAGTAATGCCATACCCTGTCAGGTGGCATGTCATATATACTACATCCTGGAGAAAATTCAACCCCAATCTCTGCTGCTACTATTGATAAAACCCCTGAAGATGTTTCTGATAGTTTTGACCAATTATTTACTGAGACATTTCAAGCCCTAGCTAGCCATCTACCTCCTAGCTCCCCTGGTCCTGAAAGTAGCACCCCTAGAAACCTACTTGCGTTCAGCTGCCAATCAGTCACCACTTCACTTCTCCGTACCTTGATTGAAAAAGTAAAACCCACTACACTTTCTGCTGATCAACTCCCTGCCGAGTACCTACAAAAATCAGCTGATGCTATTGCTTACCCCGTCTCAAAACTAATCAAATGAACCATGGTAGAATCTAAATTTCCCACCATCTGGAAAATATCCTATGTAATCCCACTTCACAAAGGAGGCAGCTCTACTGAATTCTCTAATTATAGGCCAATAGCTATACTCTCTTCACTTGCAAAGATTATGGAAACTTTATTCATAGACAATTCATGCACCACCTAATCCAAAATCGCCTTATGGCAGACACTCAGCATGGCTTCCGTCCTCATCACAGCACTACTTCAGGCCTCCTAGCCTTTACTAACACCATAAACCATACTTGCAACACTAATTATATATCCTCAGCCCTCTTTTTGGATCTTTCCAAGGCATGCGATATGGTTGATCACCAACTTGTAATCCACACCCTGCAAACATTCTGTCTAGATACTGGAGCCTTCCAATGGTTTCAATCCTACCTGCATGGTCGACAGCAGGCTGGCCTCTGGCAGAACAAACTCTCTAACCTTCTACCTAACACCCTCAGAGTACCACAAGGCTCTATACTAGGGCCCTTGCTGTTCTCCATCTTCATTAACGACCTTTATACTGTCATCCCAAAAGTCAGCTGTATCCAATATGCTGATGACTCTACTCTGATCTGCTCAGCCACATCTCCAGTAGAGTTATGGTCAGCTACCCAGACCACCTTTAATACAATAGAAAACTGGCTTTCTGAACATTGTCTGATCCTAAATCCCAAAAAAACTAAACTGCTGTTATTTCACCAACACGTAGGTCTACTGCTTTCACCTTTACCATAACATCAACTGATGGCACAATAATCTCCCCTGACCCATCTACTAAACTATTAGGTGTCATCATAGACAATAATCTCAAATGTGACCTACATGTTAACCAAATTATCAAAGCCATCAATAAAAAACTAGGGTCACTTTACAGAATAAAAGCCTTCCTAACCCCTCCAGCTAAAATTGCCATAGCTCGCTCACACCTTCTTTCAACCCTTCTGTATGCATCCCCTCTACTCTCGAATATGAACAAGACTGTCCTTAACAAACACTCAATTTGCTACAACCACATTGCCAGGTTTGCCATTGGGCTGCCTTTTAGGACACATCATTGCATCAATCTAAATCAGCTTGGTTGGCTTCAACTACCCAGCCTAATACAGTATAACCAACTGATTATGGCCTATAAAATCCTCTATAATCCGGACAATACTCCTGCACTTCAAATATTATCACCCCCTATAACAATCCTAGACCGCTTCGATCCTCTAACAAACTACTAATTCAGACTAGCAAAATTAATAACACAGCCGGTGATTCTCTCTTTGCAAACTCTGTAAGTAGATCCTGGAACTCACTTACAGCTGATATTACCTTACTTTCCACCTTAGGTCAATTTAACACTAGACTCAAACAACATTTGTCACTTAACTGGCTATGTCAATGTATCAAGCCTGGCTAACTCGAATGTGTAAAATCTGTTAACCAGTTTACTGTGTAATTTAATTTAATCCTGACTTGTGCTCAGGACTAACTTTAACCTGTGGAACATGTTTAACTTGCTTACTTATGTAATCTCTGTAAATAATCTGTTTGTAATATGTAATGCTGGTATTATGTAATGCTGTATCTGCTTACCCTTGTAGCTTTTCTCCCCAGGCCTCCGCTGGAAATGGACATGCATCCAGTCGGACTATCCCGCTCAACAAATGTAGGATAAATAAATAAAATATATTACAATGACTACAATACAAGTCAGACATTAACACACACTGACAGCATGCTGAACACACTGGGGCATACGTGGGGACTCAGAATAGCATCCTCCCTGAGCATCACACACCTCTGCAGCTGGCACACAGGCATATGCTCCGTCGGAACAGAGCACATGCCACACATGGCACACACATCCCGTGTGCCACACACTCACAGCCTGTAGGGCTACACAACACACCTGCTACAGACGTGTCAGGTACCTGTCTTGGGTTTTGCACTGGGGTCCCGCTCAACAGGCTGTATCTGGTGAAGGTCACAGGGATATGCCTCAGGGGCAGTATGGTCCACCACAGAACACATGCATACAGGTCAGTCAGAGGCATGGACACATATGACTCACTCATTGACCATGCCAGTGTGGCTGACCTGAGACATACCTCCCTGGACTACATGATAGGGAACATAGAATGGATCTCTCAGCATGTGGCACAGGCCAGTATGAGCCTGATCTTGGTTGCCAACATACCCTCACCAGGTATGCTACCACTATATGTGGGAAGGGTGTTGTATGTCTACATTATGCTCAGTCTCCAATGTCATTCATAGGGTATCCGCTGGCTGTCAACGTGTGCTTACATGCTACGGAAGCCACAATGATGTGTAAGGGTCATCTTACACATGGCACCCATGGCCCGATGTATAAAGGCAAAGCTCCTTGATACACACATACTGCCTTATGCTGCAGGACACGGTTTACATAGCCACCTCCATGGGTATCACACAGGTTAGGACACTAACAGTGCTGCTACACAACAACAGCAGTGTACACCACAAGATGCATGCACCGGACACTGTCCTCAGCACGGTGAACTGCAATGTCTGTGCAGTACCAGATTCCTGATTCATGGCTCACAGGTGTTACCCATCACTGACAGGTTATGCCCCATACCATGCCTGTCATCCCCTACACATGTAACACACATGGATAGGGGGGTGGTATCCCAAGGCACCACAGATACACACACCTCCAGGTTGTTGGCACAGCACAAAGCATCAGGGCCTAATCATGTGCAGCTAACAGTGTGTCAGACTGCCATCTGGTTCATAGCCTGGCACACACAACCCTCCCATACACAGGAAGACAACCTATCCTCCATAACGACACTGGCAATATGACAGTCTCAAGAACTGTGTTTATATGGCTGGACTGCATCCAGCCAAACATTGTGCGTGAGCATTACTGTAGCTACAACACACTAGTCGAAGGGTTCACAGCATGTGGTCACTGAATTGAAGTGGAATGACATGTTACCACTACCACAACAGGTGGGAACATGCAGCACCTGTACATCGACTACATGTACACTATATGGCCCAGACCAGATGTGTATCCCCTGCTGTAGGTATTTTACCATATACACCCACACTGTATAGACACATACCTTGCAGACCCTGCACAGTAAGACACAGTCATATTGGTATACATTGCAAATACCATTTATCCACTCGAAGCATGTGTCAGACATGGTAACTACTGCAGGTCACAGGTATTTATGTGTATGTGTCACACACATACATCATGTGTGCAATGCCATTGCTGGTTTAGGCAATGGCATGCATTGCTATGTACAAAGACCCACACAAGGTCATAATGTGTGACACAACCACAAGTGGCAGTTGTGGGTTACCAAAACATACCTATCTGTATTCTGACAATGGTAATAGACACAGTAGCAGAGCGCACTATTGGCATTACTAGCCAACTAGCCCTGTTTGGTTGTGCTGATAGTGTGGTGACATCCCCTGTGTTTACTGAGGGAATATGCAGCATCTGGTGTATTGTAGTATTTGCCAAAAGGATCTGTTCTCTCACACTTGCATTTACACACACCCTACTATCCCAACACACACGCACACTTGCCCTTTGCAGAATTCATTCCCCTACCTAACTAGGTCACAACACATGAGAGAGACACATTAGCAAAGCGCACTATTCGGATTACTAGATAGTTCCTCTTCTCTGGCTGTACTCATAGGGTGCTGACAACATCAGTATTTTGAAAGGGTAATGTGCATCAGGTAGTGTGATCTCCTGATTGCCAAAACTGACATGTTTTTCATACGGAAATGCACACACACACAAACTCCCCACATCCAAACACTTGCCACTTGCAGGTTTCAAACCCCTACCTAAATATGTTATGGCACTTGAGAGTGACGCATTAGCGGAGTGCGCTATTTGCATTACTGGAAGGCTTCCTTTTTCCTGCTGTACTTATAGGGTGCTGACATCATCTGTGTTTAGAAAGGGGAATGTGCATCCTGTAGTGTGTTCTCCCAGTTGCCAAAAGGCACATTTCCCTCACACAAAATTGCACACACACTAACACCTCTCATCCAAACACGCACACTTGCAGGATTCAAACCACTAACTAACTATGTTACGACACTTGAGTCGGACGCATTAGCAGAATGCGCTATTCGCATTACTTGAAGGCTTCTCTTCTCCTGCTGTACTTATAGGGTGCTGACATCATCAGTGTTTAGAAAGGGGAATGTGCATCCTGTAGTGTGTTGTCCTAGTTGGCAAAAGGGATACTTCTTTCATACAGACTTGAACACACACTAACCCCCTCCACACACACGGAGCATGTACAGGATTCAAACCCCTACCTAACTATGTTATGACACTTGAGACAGACGCATTAGCAGAGTGCACTATTCGCATTACTGGGAGGATTCCCTTCTCCTGCTGCACTTATAGGGTGCTGACATCATCAGTGTTTAGAAAGGAGAATGTGCATCCTGTAGTGTATTCTCCTAGTTGGCAAAAGGGATACTTCTTTCAAACAGTCTTGAACACACACTAACCCCCTCCACACACACTAAGCATGTACAAGATTCAAACCCCTATCTAACTATGTTAGGGCATTCAAGATGGACGCATCAGCGGAGCGCGCTATTCGCATTACTAGGAGGTTACCCTTCTCCTGCTGTACTTATAGGGTGCTGACATCATCAGTGTTTACAAAGGGGAATGTGCATCCTGTAGTGTGTTTTCCCAGTTGCCAAAAGGGACATTTCCCTCTCACAGCTTTTCACACACACAAACTCCACTCACACTGAGCATTTGCAGGATTCGAACCCCTACCTAACAATATTATGACACTTGAGGGAAATGCATTAGCAGAGAGAACTATCCGAATTACTGGGCATCTGTTCTGCACCTGTGGTATTTATAGGGTGCTGACATCTTTATTTCTACAGAGGTATGTACATGCAGTACTACCTGTCAGGTGGGGGATAGCATATATATGCATCTGCAGCCACCTACGTCAGGGTCAGATATGCACATCGCACTGGCAGGTTATGTTCTATACCATGCTTTTGGACCACAGGACCTGTAACACACAACACAACCAATCCAGAACACCACACCCACATCCAGGACACACACTTAGCTTTCCTGGGAACAGTACCAGGATATGCAGGTGTTCACATACACCATTCCAGTTGTTAACATCAGGTACAGGCATATTGTGTGTGAGAACTACTCAGGCCTCTACCACTTTACCCTACAGCCACTACAATTTGTGGGTCCATGTGCTATGGCAGAACCACACACCACAGCCACATGGGGGAATACATATTGCACCTGTCCATCTGCAACGTGGGTACTCACTGTTCCACACCAGAGTTAGACCACCATTGTTGATATCTGACCATACACACCTTTCCCTGGACATCCATATCCCATCTCCACCCCCAGGCAAGGTTGTCACTGCACACAAACTGCATTTAGCACAAGCAGACTCTACACTTGTGTAGACTGGGGTGGACGACTTCAGAGGACCCATGCTGGGGGAGTATACTGGCCACTCAGCATAATCCTTGACAATTGCATTCTATGAGCATGTGTACGGTTTGCATTGGTCATGCTATCCCACATATACCCATGACTGCTCCACAACAAGACACCTGTCAGCTGTACACCAGCCATATATGCGCCGTACAACAGACAGAGTGACCTAATACATTGCAGAGCTGTAGCCCACAGAGGGATGACATCTGTGAACAGTTCCGCATGGCACTTCATTCACACATAATCATTACAACAAAGTGCTGACAGTGGAATCGTCCAGAGAATGCAGATAGGGCTCCTCTCAGTCTGTTATTGATGGACACCTACTGTCAGAGATCCTCAGCAACCCTCTCACAGCACACACCGACAACATGGCTGTGGCTTAGCACATTCAATCCCTGGGACCTCCACGGTGCCCCTGCTTGACAGAGGCACAGCTCACTAGCCTCACATGTTGCCTTCTGTGACCTACTTTACAGTGGCACAGTAGCCTACTGTCCTGGGGATGCAGATGCCAAGCACACTTTGGCTGAGCTGTCATTCCCTAGGGCAACAAGCCTAGTATTGACCTCTACACCCATATGTTCAATTGTCGGATGCACAATATTTGTTGTGCTGTTCTACTGTTTGCAGGTCTTTATTGCCATAGCATTCCCTGTTCCTATGACCAACTTGTGTATCTGTGGAAGATGTTTGCATATGACGGCGATCCACTATATCACTTATGTCTCTGTAGTCATTTACTGTGTGCACTGGGCAGATTGCTGTGTTGTGGTTGGTTCCTGGACTGACACGTACAAATACCAGATATGTGTGGCCAACTGCCAAACGGAGATATGGCCTAAGTGTGTAAGCATGCCCAGTTCAGCCTTTCCATGGCATGTTGTCTGACATATGCCTCATTTATCAAAGTGTGCGAGCTTTCCATATGTTGCACTCTGAAGTCCACCACATATTTGGGTGTGTGTGAACTTCAACAATATCTCACATTTATGGTTGTGTGTTGGGTGTCATGTTGTGTACTAACTGGCCAACTGCTTTGTGTCTGCCACAACAGAGATTATACTGTGCCTGCAGGGATTGCATGGGATACTTTGCAGACAGTTCTCAACATACTTTCATAATGACCTAACACGGTAGTACTGTATAGTGTACTGGTTCAGTACTTTCACTGTGGTGGACAGTATCCTGGGCTTTAGTCCTATGACTGCTTGACATCTTCATAGTGAGCACAACAGACTGTGTAGGGGCCAGTTGTGCACATATGAACATGTTGCATTATGTTCAGATATGGACTACCTACACCAGGCTCGTCCAACATTGCTAGTGTATTCCACAACATGGGAACACACACACTTAGCAATGTTCAGGGCCATTTCTGATGCTACAGGGGGGGGTGTATTTGTCCTCACACATTGTTGTAATTGAGCTTGCCATGACATATGTCATGGTTAGTATACTGTGCCTCCGTCTACCTCTGACATAACAGTGATACCCAGGGTTAGCCTACCATCTCCCATCCACTCATCAAGATTCCTCTTGAGGGATGTCGATATGTGACTCTCTGGATGACCTGTACCAGGAGTTTACTGAAGAGTGGGGGTGCCTTCTGTGTTATGGATCATTCTGTACAGCTTGTCCTATGTATGTCAGTGCTGGGGTTCAGGTCTCTCATGTGCATAGCTCACTGCCATCCAGATTGTACAAGGTGCAACATGTTCATTCATTCCAGGTTGGACATGGCTTCATACATCAGGCACAGCTTGCCTGTAGCTGGGAAGTATGGCGGTGTGTGGAGCTGCAGTTTGTTTACTCAGGCAACACATGGCATCTGTTCATGCTCTTTGCTACTCCTGGTGGGGTACTGTTGTGGACTTTACAGTTGATGGAGGTGTCTGCTGGTATATCCCACAGGGGCTATTGTAGTCACTTGTGATGCTGATGGAGGATGACTGCAGAGCCACAGTGAGTTCCCCTTATCTACATCTGCCAACCTTCATGTTTGGGTGGGTATATAGTATATGTTTCTGTGAACACTACAGCCACATGTTTGTCCAGTGCAGGATATCTATCACCTTTTGTACCCAGGTCTCACATTACATGTTAGGTACCTCATGGGTTAACACCTGTGTGGTAATTTGTGGGCACTTACTGTATATCCACGGTGGTTGTCTATACACAGTTCTGCAATTAGCTTGCTGACATGGCTATGGCTACAGTTGTCTGTTTGTAGGTGGCCCTTTTGTGGGTTGCTTGTGTCAGCTGGGGGTCAGATATGGTGGGCTGTTTGTACTCCTCTGCATACATGTTCAGTCACAGTCCTTCCATGTTGGCCTATACCTATGGGACATATATACAGAACGGGGGTGGGGGGGGGCCAAGACCAGGCCTTGTGGGATGCCACTATATCTGCTTTGTAGTCTGACATGGATGCAGCATGTCTGACCTTGTCAGTTCTGTCCTTGGTCTGGTTTGCAACCCCTCTACTGACAATGGGGTATATATTTAAGCTGGTGAACATATCCATACTGAACTCGTACGGTATTGTCTAGAAGCATGTGCATGGTCCAGCTACACTGTGTGGATCACATTGCCCTCATCAATGATCTTAATGACTGCTTTAAATAGGTCAGACATGTTTAGGGGCAGGTTCTGCAGTTACGACAGCCACACTGTGTAGGGTCCAGTATCAGTAGGTCCACAATAGCCTTCTGTCTGCGGTACATACTGATCCTTTCCATAGCTGTGCAGAACAAGCTTGTCAGGATCCTGGGGTGGTAGTTTAGAGTATCCATTCAGGCAACACCTTTGTTGATGGACCACTGTTGTACACTGCTCTTTGGGTACATATCCTGTGGTAAGGCTGACATTGGGCAGTAGTGTGATTTGGCATTCCATTATTCTTGGAGTCCATGTTGGCCTCAGCACAGGACACCATCACATACCTTTGCTGCTGTGTGTTCTGCTTTGCAGATGATGGCTGTTACCTCAGCATCTGCAATGTCAGGGGACCATCAGTCTGCTGGGATAGATATTTTGCACTCTGGGGGGGGGGGGTGTTTGCACTGCACCTGACAGGTTGTATGTTAGCAATATGTGTGTGTGTTTGGTATGTTGTTTGTAATATCTGTGTGATTCAAAGCATATCTGTGGATGCCCAACATGGTTCCTGCCAACAGTTGGGTAAGCCTTGTGATTATCCTTAGTGTCCTGTACGTTTTGTATCTTCATAGGTTCATGGGTTCATACTAGGCTATACACCCTAGGCCATTAGTAAGCCTAGCCAGAGTGTGTGTGTCTTTCACCACCCCTTGCTATGTTCTATTATGGCCATTTATGAAGTTCTTCACTGTGCCTCTGCCTGGTCGTGACACAGTGAGGACCCCCAGTATACATGTACGGTCATCCATCCACTTGGCAATATTCCTGTTGAGGGGTGTCAGTGAGGGGCTCTGCCTACCATGGATTGGGATCCTGTTTCTGGGTGTGGGGAGCCTCTGGGTTATGTATCTGTCCCTCCAGCACATCTTATTTCATTATGTGTTGAAGCTGACATCTGTGACTCTCACAGCTCCAATGGCTTTGATTTCCTGTGGTGGAGCATGTCCATTACTCCTGTGTTGGACATGGCCTTGTACAACAGACATACAATGCCTCTGTGTAGGCAGTCTGTGACTGCAGTCAGCTGGGGTGTCTACAGCCAGGCAGCATATGACATATATTTCACACCCTTTATCCTGTTGGTGGGGTAACAATGAGGTCTTCCGAACCGCTGCAGGTGTCACTTACGGTACATCCCATATGAGTCATTGTACTAGATTATGGGTCTGATAAGGGAACAGTACAGCGGCACAGTGACCTCTGTTGATGTAGATGTGAATCCTCTCATGATACGGTGTCCAGTATCGACAATCTTCATAGCCACATTGGCATTGTGAGTGTCACATGACAGATTACTGTCGACCTGTGTCCCTAGGTCCCTGATTACTCCTTGCATACATAATGGTTTGACACCTATGTGGTAATTTGTGTGTACCTTGTCTGGTATTTGGTGGGACATTCATACTGTCCAGTGTCTTCAGGATGTCTGGGTGGAGTTCTTGTGTGTGAGAGTGTGGTCTGTCACATACTACAGACTGTACAGCAGTTTTGACTACAGTTAGGTGCACATGGGTGGTCTCCACTGCTTTGTGCATTGTCAGTTACCTGGCCATATGGGTGTCTGTGCTGCATATGGATACTCCCCCTCCTTTG
Organism: Protopterus annectens; assembly: GCF_019279795.1. Taxonomy (NCBI): domain Eukaryota; kingdom Metazoa; phylum Chordata; order Ceratodontiformes; family Protopteridae; genus Protopterus; species Protopterus annectens. The sequence continues at coordinate 1,284,899,743 of NC_056739.1, read as the reverse complement.
ATGTTTTGATGCAGGTGTTGGGGCCATAACACATGATATGTGGTATAACCTAGTAGTGCTGGTGTGCTATCACTAGGCTTGCAGCAGGCTTCTGTCACTGCACAGACATCAATGTTCTCCATAATGGGAAGTGCCTCAGGGGCATGCATATTGCAGTTTACACATCTGGAATTGGTCAGAATTACCCTTATGTGTCCTACCACTTATGTTTTCTAGGGTGGTGGGTAGTCTTTTTGGCCTTGCCTACATACGGCTCTATGGAGGCGGCAAAGGCCTTATCCAGTATCCAGACGCACATGGGTAACAGGTTCAAGCCATCCCTGGAACAGCAGCATGGCTTGTCATGCTTGACATCTCAAGCAGACAGACATTAGACCCTCTTGGACTGACAGCTGTAACTGTGACAGCTGTTAAACATGTGCATTCTGTGTTTGTACTGTGGCATCATTCTTGGTGAGGGTTGGATGCTGCACACAGCCAGTGTCATACCGGCCTGGGGTACATACTCAGAGGCACCATCCATGTCTCTTTTCATGTTGACCAGGGAGGTACATCTCAGGTAATTCACACCATCATGGACATTGAGTGCATCATATTTCTGCTTGCTTTGGGGTGACCTGCGTACTTGTGTTATGTGGCATTTTGTGGCAGCCTACAGGCAGCTTACTCTACCCTTTCCCTTGTTCAGTCTGGTGAGTGGGACAGCAGTGTGCCTGTCTATACAGACACCTATTACGACTGTATCAGGCATGTTGTTTCTCCTTCTGGCCTGTGACTGTTTGGCACACCAGCTTTGCGTACTATTCATTGCATGTGCTATGTTTGAAGGTTGTGGTTGCTTGTGATCTGCTTTGGAGGCTTCTGTTGGTGTGGTGTGTTTGTAATTAAGGCCTCCGGGAATATTTGTCTGTGTTTATGTGTTTGGTTTACAGTTGTGGTAAGTCTATGTGGGACTGAGTTTGTGGTGTATGTGGTTACCTTCTCCTCCTGACTAGTTTTGACAGTACTGAGTTGGTGGAGCTCAACCTCTGGTTTGGATACATGGTTGCATCTATCACATATATTTGTATTTATTGGGGGGTGTTGTGGTTGTCTGTGTACTTGGGACTGGTGTCACATTGCCTCTGGATTCACAGATTCTACTTGTTGTGGCTAGACTTAGTGGATTGTATGTGTGGACATATGTTATTGCCATACTACTGGTCAGTGATTACTTCCCTTTTTATGTTTGCTCTATCATGTGGTAGCTTCCTCATTCTCTTGCATGGTTTGGTAATGGCTGGAGTCCAGCATGCCAGATGCCTGCGTGTATGGCATTGTGTCATGTTGTTATTTGTGATTGCATACTCCAAGTATTCCTGGCTGTGTTCATGGAATACCTGTATAACATGTTCTGTGGTATGTCCCATATTCTGCACTTGCACAGGGCCTTTCATGGATTCAACATCAGTTTTGAGGGCTGCAACCTATGCTTTACACATGTTTTTCACTGTGGTATTCTGGCCAGGGACTGGGGTCAGGATGTGTATATCCAGTGTGATTACTCTATGGTCTGGTCTTACCAGTGAGGGGTACACTTCTCATCTTGCCATCCAGTACACATGTTGCTGATTATCACATCCAGTATGCTTACCCCTCTTGTGGGAGTGGTACATTGTTCCTGGGCATTTTGGTTTATGGATTCTGGGAAATTTTCTCCTACTGTGTTGGTGCTAGTATAATGCTCGGTGTATGTCTGGGTATTTTCAGTCAAGCAATATAATGTGGTTTGGGGGGCTTGATATAGTCATGTATTCCAACATAGGCCAGGTGCAGTTCCTGGTATTAGGACAGTAGTCTGCAGCAGGCTATATACTGGGAGGCAGTTTTAGCCATTGGTATTTGACCATGGCTAATCCATGCTGCTTCTTGTTGTGGTACCAACATGGGGGTGTGGTTATCCTTGACATTTCTTGCTAGTCACCCTCCTTTGTAGCTTGTTCCATGTTTTGCGGCTGTACAGCACAGTATGAGGTGTGACCTGGTAGTGTTAGGGTGCTGATGTGAGCCTTGACCCAGTTCTCTATTACAGGACTGGTATCTACATTCTCCATACTGTGTGCGTTTACACTGCACACATCTTGCTGTTTAGACATCTGTCATTGGGTAGCATTACATCTAGGTTCCTATCCCTTGTAGAACCTATGAAGGTGGGTTTGTGTTTTGAGACTTACCTATTCAGGGCATGCTGTGGGTACTGACAGCCTTTGCCAGTATCCACAGGGCATGGCATGATTGGTGCACGCCACCCCTAGCAGGTGGTGCATCATGTCATGCTCTGCATGTCTTCCCAGCCTGAAACACATTGGCTCCCCTTTGACTAACTGCATTACTTCAGCCAGTTATTGCACTTGATCATCCCATCGTCATTTTGTGGCTTTATGCTTGGTGAGGGTGGATGTCAGTCAGGGTGCTCATGTGTGCATATAGTACATGGTGTTACATTACTTAACACATGGCATTCATGCCTCAGGTGGTGCTGCAGGGCTGCCTCTGTCGGATGCGCATATTACACTTCCCTGTACATGTTTGTGAGCAGGTCATGTCATTTTAGGCATCCATGGTATTATTTGAGTGAGTCAGAGGGGGTATCATTCCCAGGGTTCCTACTGAGCCAGTGTATGTGCTATGCATTGCCTCTTTGCCAAGGCCAGGGCATACTGGGCACGCCTCCTTCTGCCTACTGGGGCAGGCTCAGGTTGTTCCTCCTCCGAGTCACGCTCTGCCTGTGATGGCCTTGGCAATGGTGGGGGGCTGTTTGGCCCGGCCCTATGCTGGTCCTACTGCAGCTGTTTTCGCAAGATCATATTATGTAGCATAGCACATACCATGACAATTTGGGTACATGTAGTTGGTGTGTACTGCAAGGCTCCACCAGATGTGTCCAGACACCGGAACCGTGACTTGAGCAGCCCAAACACACGCTCTATTACATTACATGTTTGTGCGTGTGCCTCATTATGGCATTCCTGTTCAGGTGTGTGTGCGTTTCTGATGGGTGTCATCAGCCACGGCTCCAGTGCATAAGCTGCATCCCCCACTAGGTGTCCGTGCGGGATGTCCCCATTGGCAAATGTCTGGTACAGCTGCGTCAAATGCCAGATGTGGGAATCGTGGTAACTCCGAGGGCAGCCAGCACACACATTCATTATTATGCCCTGGGCATCACATACAACCTGGCAGTTGATGGAGGGGAAGCCCTTGCGGTTAATGTAGGCCCTACCCGCTCACCAGCTGGTGCTTTGATGCATATGTGCGTGCAGTCTATTGCACCCACTACCTCAGGCTATTCCGCTATTTGCTGGAAGAGACGCATATTGCTGGCCAATACCTCACGGGCATTGGGGAAATATACATGATCACCGACATGTGCTGACATGGCATCCAGGAACTGGTGCAGTACCCTGGAGGCTGATGCCTGTGATATCCCCATCATATCACCAGTTGGTCTCTGGAAGGTACCTGTTGCTAGTATTCTTAGGCCAACACATACCTTGGTTTCCACTGGGATGGGTTCCCCTCTGTTGGTTCTGTGTGTGAGGTGTGACCTGCACAGCTCAACTATTTGCTGCAGGAGCTGTCTGTCCACTCTATAGCACTCTACTATCTCCAGCTCATGTAACCCGTGGTAGGTGACCCTGGGCCTGTACACTCTTCTCCATCTCCTCACTGTGGGTTGTCTGGCACCATCTGCATTGTCACCACCCTCAGCAAGTCGCCTATGTCTCATTATGACAGCTATGGCAACCCCTAACATTTCTGCTCTGAGTGAAGCTTTTTCAGTTTTCACTTCTATTAGCTTACTCCTGTCTTGCAGTGTCTCTTAAGAGAAACATCCTGCACTACTGTTTGCAGAGTTTTAAGTGCTGGGCTGGGCTACTATTCTGCCTGTGCAATTGCCTACTTCGAATTGTTTTCACCTGCTAGCTTCAGCAGTTATCCCTGCTAGCTTCCTATTAATTCTGTTGCTTCCTTTTTCCTCTCTGTTTCCTCAGGGGGGAGCAACGTGCATACCATCAGAAACACGCTCACAGTGGCTTACACGTGCGCACAAGTGCTTACATGGTTCAGAATCTACTTATTCGGGTTAAAACGCGCTTACACCCATGCAAAAACTGTTACACATCTGCCAACAGCCTCCAACATACTCAGCCTGCCCTACATGCGCGCACACCCATGCAAACAGTGTTAAACATCTCCCAACACGCTCCCACATGCTCAGTCTGTCTTACACACATGCACACTGCCCTACTCGCGCTTCATGGCGCGCACACATGCGCATGCACGACCAGCAAGAAACTTTGGTGTAAGTAACAGTGTACACCTTCCATTTCTTGACTTTCCATGACTTATCTAGTGGCACACCTCTTTCCATGATCTGTGTCTGTCATCTGTCATGTTACACTGACCTCCAATGAACTGCATTTCTTTCTACCATTCCCCCCTGTGATGTCACCTATCTCCTACTCTATTCCTCCCACCTTATGTATCTCTTACACTACTCAGACTGTGCTCATTTGTTATGTGACTGTGAGATTCAGTATCCTAACCCTCATTTACATGAGATTGCCTACTAATGCTTAGTTACATGTCTTAGACTCTGCTTCCCCTTAGCAACCACTACACGGTGGCCATGTTGTTTTGGTCTGCTGGTCCCTGCATTGTCATTCCATGTATTGCATGAAACCCACATTTGTGGGTTTATAACCTTCTTTTTTATGTTTTTATACAGCGCAGCCCATTTATGAGGGCTGCGCTGGGTTTAATGCGACGGCGGAAAAAAAATTATATTTTTAATATTTTGGCATCAGGTTATATTGCCAATGGCCACATATTTGGCCATTGGCATGCTGCCTGAGTCATATGCACCCTTTTTTTGGAACTGACATGGCTCCGTTGTGGAATTTGCAGAAACGTACTCAGTTGTTAACTGAGTACATTTCTGCAGCTAAAACGTCTCTTACACGGACTGGTTTCTGCTTCGTGGATCACTAATATACCTCATTTGCATACCTTTCAGCTGCAAGTGAGGTATTTAGCATGTCCACGCCCAGTCCGTGTAAGAGACGTTTTAGCTGGTCTCTTACACGGAGTTTAGGGCTGTTCCTGGATCGCGAGGCTTGCATGGAGTGTTGCACGTCTCTTACACTCCATGCAAGCCTTCGTGAATCCTGCCCAGTGTCTTTAAATATTGTTTTGATTATTTTACAAGTTGAAAATCCAATAAAAACTTACAAAAAAAAGAACTTCAATTTTGTAGGGTTTCCTGACTCATAACTCTTTTGTCATTACAACAACTCCATCAAATCTGCTGGTCATCTTGGCACTGCTATTTCTTCTGAGTTTCCAAAAAGTGTAATAATGACCCTGTTATTTAGTCACATATCTAATCTAGGAACACCAAAATGTTAAAAAGAACCACAGTTAGTCATCTGACTAGCCATGCAGAGCAAAGAAAGAAAGCTAAAGTGCCAAAAAAGCTCTTTTCCCGATAGCAAGATGCTTGTTAAAATTGTAACAAGCAGCTTGGTACATTTACTACCACACCCATACGTCACACTAAATGTTTCAGCCAAACAATAAATGCAGTTTCATCATTCATTTATGAAGCCACAATATTCTTGTGGCTTCAAAAAGCACTGACAGTACTGCACGCACATGCCATCACATTGCCCCCCCCCCAACAGCTTATGCCTACCCCTTTGGCCCCACCCTAGTTACAGTTGTGTTACTCTGTCATTTACTAATAATGTCAGTGTGGTATACATAGTAATTTGCTTGCTTAAGAGAGTTCACTTGCATACAGAGAGAATAGTATTGTGTGCCTTCTTATTAAAAGTAAGAGTAGTCATCCAAAAATTAATTTAGTGACCCATAAGTGCTTTCATCTCTTACATTCATGAGACTTCATCAAAACACTCCCAAATGTCCCTTCTTAAATATCCCAGCAAACACATGATGTCTTGGAAAGTTCCATCAATGAGTCAACATGATTATCATTGTGGTAGCAGTGAAGCTGTTCATAGGCCTCATGAAACTTCCTATGGGTCCCTAAAATGTTAACAACAGCCTTGTACCTTGTGGTTAAGTCTAGTCAATTCTGAATAAGTTACACTGTGATCTACATTCCTGCCCTTGATTATTGCTTTAACAGCTATCAAGATAGGATTACCACCTGTCCCACTTTGGGCAGTTGTGTCCTGCAAAAAAATTGCAAAAATGACAAATGTCCTGAGATTTTAGGACAAAAATATTTCCTATATTTTATGTAATAGTTGCATAAAACAGTAATTCTGTATCTGAAACACCTAAATGTTATAAGAAACAGAATAAGCAACTAAAATGCTACAAGAATAAGCTATTATTTAGGCAAAAGAGTGAAGTTCTGTCCTTTGTACTGGGTGTGGGTATGTTTTGCACTGCAAAATCTGATGTTTGTACCCAAAATGTCCCACTTTGGGCATTTGAAAAGGTGGCAACCCTATATCAAGAACTGCAGCTTTATCAAATATTTGATAAAGTAAATTTATAGTACAATTTTTTTGCATAGTTGCACTAAGATAATTCAAAAAGTGGCTTATGGATGATGCATCCCCTTCTGTTGTAGAAATAATTTGATTATACATCATTACTGCATGCAGTGGGTAGATTTCCCAGTAACCCACACCTTGTTGTATGTTATTGTTACAGAGACTGTGAAAGTGTCTCAGTTAGAAATCACTAGGCAGGATTCTGAGACAATAACCCAGAAGCACTGCTAGGGGGTTTGTTTTAGACCGCTAATAACCTGTGATAATAAATGCATTTCAGAGATGTGAAAGAGACATATTGAACAAACACTCATTAGTAGACAAAACCAGAGCTATTGCCCAGACACCAGGTAAACACCCCAATTCCAGAGTGTAAAAAAGTTAAAATCAGTCCAAAAATAGAAGAATGGTAGCGACGCAGGTATTACCAGTAGTCAATTTATTTTCAGTATAAAACATAGACTTCCTTCAGATTTGCGCTTTCACTCATAGAGCTTCTTCAGATCATGAATGACAGGACTTGTCGAGTATATAATATATACTCTAGCATTTAACTAATTAACCTACCACAATCAATTCATAATCAAGTCTTAAAGTAACCTTTCATCTGACAATGAAGGACATATATATACAATAGTAGTATGAAATTCCTAAAAGTAGATATTATACATTGTATAAAGACATATAAAGGTTATACATAATGAATATCTCACTACATATATTTAACTTGTACGTTGTCTTAAAACTTCTTAAAAATATTAAAATGTATATGTATATACATTTCATATAATACTATAATGGCATGTACGTTCCTATACTAAGTCCCTATACTTAATTCTAGCAGATCACATCCTATTTTATATTCCTACGTTTCCTAAGTTTAGGTTTTATTGAGGCTCTCTCATAAAGTCCAGAGCCTCTATCTGCTCTCAGTCTAATTATCCAGTTACTTTCCTGACACTCTGTGTGATTCCTAACGTCGCCTCCATGTATACTAGGTGTGATGACTTCTAAAACTTTAAATAGAAATGTATGTGTTTCACCTCGCTGGATGACATGCTTAGCTAAAGCATTGTGTGTAGACCTCTTTTTCATATGATATATATGCTCACGTATCCTTTCTTTGAAGGTACGATTTGTTTTTCCTACATAAAAGGAGGAACATACCTGGCAGACTGCTAAGTAAACTAGATGAATGGTTCTACAATTGGCACTAGCATGTGTACTAAACTCTTTACATAGATCTGGGTGCATAAAACTTAAAATCTATTCTTAAAAAGAAAGCGTGGCTTTTCTCTGACTACTATAAATCTACACTCTGATACTGAGAATGTATTGTTAAATGAGGGCACTAATGTGATAAATAGAGAGCCATCACAAATAAGTAATGATTTGAATGTAAATGGATCTGATACTAGTGATGTTATCCATCTGAATGATGACCCAGATAATATACAGGTACAGAATTTATACCCAGCAGTACAGATAGAAAGGAATACTTGTTGTTAGACCACAGCCATCTGAACAGGTGGTTAGACCGAAGGTTCCAAATAAAGCTGCTAGTCAGCCACTTGGAACAAGAGGGGATATTTCTTTTCCTCTTCCAGTCCGAAAGGACAAGGGTATAAGAAGGACAAGGTCCATGAGCAGAGGCCGGCAAAAAAGGAAACACTCAGGGGAGTTCATACCACATCAAACAATAAAGAAGATGTGGACAAGCCACAAACAATAGTATGTAATATATCTGGATACAGACTGTCCCTAAATGAAGAGAATTTGTTAAGTAAAGGCTTAAACTTTATTCCTAGAAGTTTTAGTAAATTAACAGACACTGTGACAGATATGAAATTATTTTGTTGAAATGTGATGCTTAAACTGATACATGGTCATCAAGATTTACAGACAGGCAATGAATTAGTACAATCAAGTGAACAACCTATACTTAGGAATTTGAGCGATTTTGTACCCCTACATCATCCACTAGTGGAAGCATATTTAAAATTAACTGAGGATGAAATCTATGAGTACTATAGAGAGAACAAACAGAGGAAAGCAGATAACCTCACCTATAGTGAGAGACAGAGTTTGAAACGGCTGCAGGCCGAAGAATCCATTATAATAAGACCAGCAGATAAAGGTGGTCATATAGTCATCATGGATATGGATCACTATCACCGTGCCATGATTGAACATTTGAATGATAGGTTTTATAAGGTAATTCATATGAATGAAATATAGGATATCATTGGTTATGTAAGGAATATATTATGGACATCTTTAAAGGAGGGATTATACAGCAGGAATTATTTGATTATTTGTTTATTAAGACACCTTTAACTCCAGTAATTCATGGACTTCCCAAAATCCATAAAGATGTTTGCAACCCACCTATGAGACCAATAGTTTCAGGGCAAGGTTGGGTCACTGAACATATGTTGGTATATGTGGAGAAACATCTTAGACCGATTTTGAACAAAAATACCTTTGTACTAAAGGACTCTAAACAGTTCTTGATTGAATTATATGAATGTCTGAAACAATGTAATAATATAGATGGATACTTATTGGTCACATTAGATGTGCAGTCATTATTCACGGTAATACCCAATGAACTCGGCATTCAATATATACATGATTATCTCCTTAAGCATAGTGACTATACACCAGTACAGATAGATTTAGTTGCGCATTTATTAGAGCTAGTATTAGAAAACAATATTTTTATGTTTGAAGAAACAGCATATAGACAACAAGATGGTGTGGCTATGGGGACCCCATGTGCCAATAGTTACGCGAATATGTTTTTGGCACATTGGGAGGAAGAAGTTTTATTCCACATGAGCCCATTTAAAGAATATGTTGCCTTCTACCGTCATTTTGTAGACGATCTCTTCATCCTTTGGCATGGGGGTGAAGAACAACTAAGTTTCCTGCTTACTATGATGAATGGTCTAACAGACTTTCTAAATTTCACTATGCAATATTCCGAATATAAGATTGACTTCTTAGATTTATATATAGAGAAATTAGAATGTGGTTTAATAAATACTGGCATATATCATAAATCTTGCTATTATAACACATTATTGATGAGGTCAAGTATGCATCCTCCATATATTTTTAGAAATATTATTAAAGGTCAAGGGATGAGAGCCTCTAGGTTGAACCCCACAGAAGTGGGGTTCGAGGCAGAGATTGATAATCTGAGAACTATGCTCCTGGAGAGAGGCTATAGTCACCGGGAAATAGCAGATAATTTGAATAAAATCCCTGATTTGAGGTCAAATGTAGCTACCCCATATTTTGGACCTCCTTATATTTATGAAAAGGATGGAATGAGGGGTCAACCATCATACGTCAAAATTTCTACTTTCTACACTTCAGACCATGCAGATATTAGGGATTTAGTTACCAAGCATTAGTCGATTTTATGTGTAGATAATGATTTAAAAAATATAGTCGGAGAAAAGCCACGCTTTCTTTTTAAGAATAGATGTAATTTAAAAAGAATGTTATGTTATCCCAGACAGAGGTTCGCTGTTATGGACATTGGAGGTACAAAACCATGTGGGCAATGTAATTATTGTTGTTATATAGATACAAGCATAAGTTTTATGCACCCAGATCTATGTAAGGAGTTTAGTACACATGCTAGTGCCAATTGTAGAACCATTCATCTAGTTTACTTAGCAGTCTGCCAGGTATGTTCCTCCTTTTATGTAGGAAAAACAAATCGTACCTTCAAAGAAAGGATACGTGAGCATATATATCATATGAAAAAGAGGTCTACACACAATGCTTTAGCTAAGCATGTCATCCAGCGAGGTGAAACACATACATTTCTATTTAAAGTTTTAGAAGTCATCACACCTAGTATACATGGAGGCGACGTTAGGAATCACACAGAGTGTCAGGAATGTAACTGGATAATTAGACTGAGAGCAGATAGAGGCTCTGGACTTTATGAGAGAGCCTCAATAAAACCTAAACTTAGGAAACGTAGGAATATAAAATAGGATGTGATCTGCTAGAATTAAGTATAGGGACTTAGTATAGGAACGTACATGCCATTATAATATTATATGAAGTGTATATACATATAAATTTTAATATTTTTAAGAAGTTTTAAGACAACTTACAAGTTAAATATATGTAATGAGATATTCATTATGTATAACCTTTATATATATTGTCTTTATACAATGTATAATATCTAGTTTTAGGAATTTCATACTACTATTGTATATATATGTCCTTCATTGTCAGATGAAAGGTCACTTTAAGACTTGATTATGAATTGATTGTGATAGGTTAATTAGTTAAATGCTAGAGTATATATTATATACTCGACAAGTCCTGTCATTCATGATCTGAAGAAGCTCTATGAGTGAAAGCGCTAATCTGAAGGAAGTCTATGTTTCATACTGAAAATAAATTGACTACTGGTAATACCTGCGTCGCTACCATTCTTCTATTTTTGGACTGATTTTAACTTTTTTAAACACTCATTAGTGACTCAGCATGCCTCTGAACTGAACACTACTCAGTTAAAGTAACTATGCTGGTGTTCCCACTACCAAGCCTCGTAACACTGTTGCACAGGTACTTAAATATCGCCCCCCCCCCACACACACACACACACACACACACACACACACACACGTGCAAGAGCAATGAGTGCATATGGACGTTCATGAATACATACTTCCAATCGCACACAGACACACAGCTTTGCAGTATTTACCTGCTGAAGCACTAACAGCCCCATTCCTATTATGGACATCAGTGGGTGTTTACCAGCTGCAGAGCTAACAGCCCCACTCCTGTTATGGACATCAGTGGGTGTTTACTTGCTGCAGGACTAACAGCCCCACTCCTATTATGGACATCAGTGGGTGTTTACCTGCAGCAGCGCTAACAGCCCCACTCCTATTATGGACATCAGTGGGTGTTTACCTGCTGCAGCGCTAACAGCCCCACTCCTATTATGGACATCAGTGGGTGTTTACCTGCTGCAGTGCTAACAGCCCCACTCCTGCTATGGACATCAGTGGGTGTTTACCTGCTGCAGTGCTAACAGCCCCATTCCTGTTATGGACATCAGTGGGTGTTTACCTGCTGCAGCGCTAACAGCCCCACTCCTATTATGAACATCAGTGGGTGTTTACTTGCTGCAGGACTAACAGCCCCACTCCTATTATGGACATCAGTGGGTGTTTACCTGCTGCAACGCTAACAGCCCCACTCCTGTTATGGACATCAGTGGGTGTTTACCTGCTGCAGCACTAACAGCCCCTTATATGGACATCAGTGGGTGTTTACCTGCTGCAGTGCTAACAGCCCCACTCCTGTTATGGACATCAGTGGGTGTTTACCTGCTGCAGCACTAACAGCCCCACTCCTATTATGGACATCAGTGGGTGTTTACCTGCTGCAGTGCTAACAGTCCCATTCCTGTTATGGACGTCAGTGGGTGTTTACCTGCTGCAGCGCTAACAGCCCCACTCCTATTATGAACATCAGTGGGTGTTTACCTGCTGCAGTGCTAAAAGTCCCATGCCTGTTATGGACATCAGTGGGTGTGCACCACCAAAACATGGTATATATTTTTTATCACTTTACTCTTCAAATATCACGGTAGAGCTTTTCTTTGAATCATACTATAGTACAATTCCATTTCCTGGGAAAACTTCAAGGAATCACATATGGCTATTTTGCATTAAACACACCCCAGACTGGTCTATGTTACTCAACTTATAAGCAAAAGCATGGAATCTAGGTCCAGAGAGGTCATCATACCACTGTACTCAGCCCTCATCTTACTCATCATAGAGTATAATGCCCCCTTCAGTATGAACCTGACCAGACACATACAGCAACTGGAACATCCACAAAGGTTCCTTCAAAACTGAATACAGGAAGTAAACACAATGTCCTATGCTGATCACCTCAAGACTCTGTCTCCTTACTCAGTACTGTACAGACTTCTGAGAGGTGGTCTTTGCCTGGCATACAAAGCATCCCTGAACCCTGTTTTGATGAAACATATGTACATCTGCAAAACAAACATTATCTGGACTACTAGATTAAAAGATCTAAATTTTGCTTGTGACATAAATAGGACATGTTGGAGAGACATTTACATTTCTCAAAGAATTCCTATTCTCTGGAAAAGGGTCAAAATCCACTTGAAGCAGAATTCCTCCCTAACTCTATTTAAGTGCAACTTGAACCAGTGGATGGATCCTTGGAAATTCACCCCTGGTCTGGCTCCTATGTCTCTGATGGATTGAGGCAGTCAGAAAATCATCCCCTACATAAATCAAAATTTGTGGGTCACGTTTGGGTTGCACAGTTAGACTTATAAGGACCCTACCGGTCGTTAGCCTGGCATGCACCTATAAACCTATGGACATTTGCATGTGGACTTCTCCAATGCAGTTTCTGTGACATTACAAGCTGGTGTTTTCTTACTGCTAGAACTCTACAGCAGTCTTTGAATCTCTGCTGCATAACGGCCTGAGCAGTCCTGCTAGAAATTTATTTTTAGTAAAAATGTAAAATGGGAAGAACCCAAGCATTGCAGAAGCAATGCAGCAAAAACAAAGCTAACCTTGGCAGACCTCTGAAAGAAAGAGTATTGCTTAAGCATAATCTTGTAGACAAAGAAAAGTCAGTCTAAAGGGAAAGATGGAGAAAACATCATTACTAAAGCATAATCACATGATGCATGAGGGAATGTAACACAGTTTTGACTCAATGTCCCACATTTCCATCTTTCCATCTTATTTCCAGAAAGTTTTGACTCATAAACATCAACTCCCAGAGGCTAGATATACAGAAAGTCATAAAGGTTTGGAAGTGCAAACTACAAAAAAAAAAAAAAATATATATATATATATATATATATATATATATATATATATATATTTTTTTTCTTTTTTATTTCATTCATATTTGTTGACTGGTTGTAGTACTGATCCTCCTGCATCATTTTCAGGCCCAGCCCAGGAATATTTTTGCTGTACCTAGAACTGTGATTCTGGTGTGGATTTGAGTCATTAGGCCAGAGGGAAGAACTGAGCATTTCTGGGGTGGTGGGTGGTAGTAAACTTGTAAAATGAATGACATGCTAGGGGTCTAGCAGGCATGCTAGACTATATTGTGGGGGTAGTGGTGCTTACTGCTAAGACTTTCTAGGGCCGATGCTTATGGGTATATTATTACCACAGATGAACCTCAGTATACTGTTCTCTTCATTAAGATTGCACTAATGAGCTGTAGCCTTCGCAGAAGAAAACTCAGTTAAAAATGAATATTGTGGGATGACAGGAGGACTGAAATTTAGATCGGAGTATTGTTGGAGGCTATAGTACAATAATGGCTATGGCTCACTAGAAGGAGTGACCATTTGAAAACAAAGAAAAGGGACAAAATTATGTCTACAAATATATTTTGAGTAGACTACATATTATGACATGATTTCTAAACAAAGGATACTACTACTTTGCCACATTTATAAAACTGACTATTGTATCTGCTGTTTTATTGCTGATTTTTGTTTCAATCAAAGCTTGTAGTTGTATTAATGATCCAGCTTTCAAATACTTATTTTGTTAGTGCAGACAGTGTTAGATGGAGCATTCGAAAGGCAGTAACCAGCATAGGGTTTTATTGTTACATAGCTGAGATGCCCCAAAACTCTTCAGTTGTTCATAACCTAGTAGATTGAATCATTTGATTCAACATCACTATATGAAAGCTTCAACTGATGTCAAATCTCATGTCACACAGGCCGTCAGGCTCAGCAGTAGGATGTCTGTCTTAACCCCAAACTACCTGCACAAAGATTGCCACTGCCTGATGGCCTTGTGGGGCTATCAGACAGATAAAGACAGCCTCTCCTTCCTGGAGGGATTGTTACATGTGTTGTTCACCTGGCCAGACTGACATTAGATAACATAACTACCATGAGTCTCAACCACGCATGTCAAAGTTCAAGTACGAGAATGTTCATGCTCACCTGATATCATTGCCATCTGAAAACTGGCAGGAGTGAAAGTGTTAAGTCAGTATCTAGACAAAAGCCCTACCTCCCCAAGAGTTGTCCCACCACCTAACCTGAAATGGATAATCTTTTAGGTATTTATCAATAGAAGTATGTTGGGAAAAAGCTTCCAGCCTTCATTCTTCTCCTGAGGAAGAGACCAGGGTATGTGAGGAAACCTAATGGACAAGTAACTGTACAAGCATCGATTGATTTGTGTTCCTCATTAGAGAGATTTGTAACATGAACCCAGGAAGGCTAAAAAGAAACTAAGAAAATGGGCAAGGAATGCATATAGTAAGTGTTAAGATTTAAGTCAGAAATTGCTTTTATTAAATATTCCATCATTAGTACATTCACATCCAGTGGACTCTTCAGAATGTAGTATATGTTTGTCAATACAGACCAGTTGAAAAATATCAGTAACTATAATCACTGCTTTGGCTAGTTTAGACCTTCATTTTTATTTGTTCGTCATCCAGACTAGCTACATTTACCAGTAATAATCAGACACCATAAATGTATTGCTATGACTTAGAAAATACTTTAAGAAAGTAGAAAACGTGACACCTATTAGGGGGCTGTTTTTTTCTCAAACTTACAGACAGTATATGTGTCAATCTACAAATCCACAATAAACTGCTCATGAAATGTGCAAAATGTAGTAATAATGTTACAAGTACTGTAGTGAGTGGGCTGTGAGCACATTATAAAGTTACTGTGCTCATTTTTAACTATTTCACAAGACCAGTTTTAGCTATTAAACAAATTAAGTTAATTTCTTGTATCTTCATTTTTTTCTCAAAGTTGCAAAGAGAAAATTATTTCAGATTATTAGATCAAGAGCTACAGAAGCAAGGTAAATATGAAACAAAAACCTACAGCAGTTTAACTAAAAAGACTTTTTAGATCACATTTTACCTTTAGACACAGATGCATTACCAAGTAAAAACAATTTGCAGGTGTGCACTTTTTTGTGTGACTTTTTTGGTGAGCAGCAGCAGAATACAAATGAAAAAATGTGCAAATGTCCACAGGTAACTAGTGAGGGTTGCTATAGCTATTAATGCCATGAGCACTTGTGGTTTCTGTAACATCTGGTTACTGTGCTGCAGTGCATACCTTTGCCAGCAGATGGTGATATACAAGCATGAGAGGGAAGTTACGTCACTATTGCTGCCTATAGATTAAAGAAATAACTAAGAAAATATGGAATTGCTTTTCTTAGTCAGTCTTCCATTTTAAACAGGGAAATTCATCATTAAACACAAATTATCATATATAGATTTGATAGTGATGTGTTTTATGTTTTCTTTTAATACAGCTTCCCCAGTCTCTAAATACCAAATACTGACAGCTTACAGTCCTTACAGATCACTGAATATAGTAATTGTAATTGAAGTAACAGCTGTTCAGAGTTAAATGTTTTGAAATCAAAATTGTACATCTATTCTCTTTGTTATGCTTTGCCACTTAATCCCTAGTCCTCAGATAGCTGAGGGATCGGATGCTGAATTTACTAAATATATGGATCTAGTTGCTAACCTTAAATCTTCAATTACCTAACTCTCACTAGTACCTAGTTAGACAGGTTGCAGTTTTCTTTATAATGTCTCTGTCTGTAAGATGCAGTATAATGACTCAAAAAAAAAAAAAAAAAATATATATATATATATATATATATATATATATATATATATACATAGATAGATAGATAGGTATTCTATACAATACAATGACACTGAGGCATCCATGTCAGTTTTGTTTCCAACTTATTATTTCATGTCAGTCTGCCTGGTTCTCAAAGTCTTGTCAATTAAGAGAAAGTTCTTGCTTGAGACTTGATCTTTAGTCTTTGGTGTGACATGCAGATCTAATACACATTCCGAGGACATTCTTTTCATGAATACAAATGTTAATTCCCCACATCACCACCTATATAAACAAAGATAACAATACAGAATGAAGTGAACATATGGTATTCGTACAGCATTTTGTAGCCTGATATGAAAGTATTGGCCCCTGCAAGAGTATAGTGACTGCCTATTACGTGGATAAGTCTGTATTATAAAGCATCAAATGCAATTATTTTTATGGTTTCCCTCTCTCATCCTGGTTTATGCCTTCTTATTTGTATCACTATCCACTCTGATGTGACTGAAGCCAGTACCCAGTATCTTTTAAATGTGAGCCACTGACATTAGTCAGTTGCTGTTGTGTCTGTATTGCCTTTAACAGTTTGCACCTCCTTTAGTCTACTGTGTGAACACTGGACTTCCACAAACATGTGCTATTCTTCTGAGTCATTATTAGGAGAATAAAATATGGCTGTCCATCTCAAACACTTTGGTGTTACAGGAAATCTCAAGAGCACTTATGGCTTTCTAAGGTGAAATGATACTTCCAGATATATTATCTTAGTGCTGTCCCTCTCCAATACTTACATAGCCCCTTTACAGATTCAAAAATATGGTTTGATTCTGCTAACTTGTACTCCTGACATCCCAGTCACCCCATCAGATATGGGGGGGGGGGGTCACAAACAGGTATATTGTGTCTAGGTGATTTTTGCCATAACTGCCAACCCTTTCAGACTCAAGCCCATCCGTTCCCTTGTGGTGAGAATCTACTCAGATCCACTAGGGTAAGAGATGTCTAAATGGGCCATCATACAGGCAACCATAAGGATTGTTTGTGTCCTGACTGGCATCCTGGCAATGACGACACTTTTGATATATTGGTCTAAAGTTCATATCTAATCACACCTCTCTAGAATAGATCCAAGGTAATTAGCATCATTTAGGAGAGTCATGTTAAAGGTGCTGATGCTGAATTCTATGCTGATGTATACATATGTATTCTATATTATTTGTGTTTGCTGTTAGAATCTGTGTAATTTCTTCTGACATAGCCTGAAACTGAGGATACCAGTATACTATTTCATGGGATAGTCACTTAGCACAAAAGCCTCTTTCTGTTGAGGACTTCCAAGATGGCTGCACATTGAGTAACAGCTTAATTCTAGCTCTCCCAGTGTGAAAACAGAAACTCATCAGAGAAGCCCAGTTGATGTTTGTGTTTCTTGGTAAATTTCATCAACTGGCTAGTATGTACACTGCCTGGATGCCAGGAAAAAAAAGAAACCCAGAAGACCTGAAGGAAAATCAGCTACAAAAGGTGAGGAAAAAACAATGACTGGGAAAAGTACTGCAGCTGTTCAGCAAAAAAGCAGTGCAAGCTCCATACATGACTTCCAGCAACCTAGGGGAAAGCATAAGACAACTGCACACAGACCTGGTTATAATAAACAAAACTCTGATGGAATATATCAACTCAAACAAAAAAGGCTGGAATAAATGGAGGATGCTTTAAACAGGTATTCAAATAAGACAATAAAATGCAAAAATCAGAGGTTAAAATGAAGAAAAGGCTGGCTGAATATGAGACTGCTTATGAAGAGATGTTTCAAAAAATAGAATTAGAGGACAGAGCACTTTGGCAAAACCTGAGATTTGCACATGTATATTATTTTTATGAAAACACAAATACACATCTGGACTGGTATTCCACAACAGGAGTTTTCAATTGAAAGGGCACATCATGTTTATGCTCCAAACTTGGCTATGAGAAAGCAACCTAGACCTTTAATAGAAAAGGTGCAATCCTACCAACAAAAGGAGTTGATTCTGACACAACTATGGCAGAAGGATAAAGTACTAAAAGTGGGAGACAGCAAAGTATTTGCGGAGAATGATTACTCATAGTACACAAAGCAGAAGAGGAATAAATTTAGTCCACTATTCAGGGAATGTCGAGAAGCTGACATGAGATTCAAACTGCTGTACCTAGCTGTCTTCAAAATATTCTTCCCTGGAAGGACAAAATCATGTTTTAAAGAAATATATGCTAAGAAGGAAATACAAAAGTTTGTTCAACAAAAAAAGTAAGCTGTGAAACAGAAGAGATTCTACTTCTTGTTCTTCTGGTAATAAAGATCATTAAGAGACTGTGCCAGTGAAACCTCTTCTAGTATTCAACAGAAAATGCTGGAGGGAAGGAAGGGAGCATGAGAGTTAACTAGAAGAATTGAGAGTACATTGGAAATGAAGCAGAGCCATGAGTTGGGAGATTGAGATGAATAGGAATAAAACTTTGGAAAGTGACAAATGTGAAATTACAAAGCAATAATTATATTTGTGAAATATAAGAGAACAAGAAAATCTAGAAATACTGGACTGTTTGGATTTTGTTGGACTCTAAAGTATATGCCCTACTTCATGTCATTAATGTTTGGAAAAATCCTCAGGGGAAGGGAAGAGAAGAGAAGGGAGAAAGTTAACTTTAAGCAAAACAATTTTTTCCTTAATAGTACTTAACTTAAAAATAGTACTGTTTTATAGTGTATGATTTTCTTTGCATGCTATAAAGTAAAGTTTTCTCAGTTGTTTTAAGTGTAATAGAGATATTATTGCAAACAGGTGCTCTTTTTTTGTTTTTTGTTTTTTTTCGGTTTCTCCATTCTTCTCTCTTTTTCCTTGCTCAGTTTTAAGAAATGTAGGCACTACAATGTAAAAAAGTCTGGTCAAAAGAGAATGACAAAAGAAAATTTAATGCGTTTTTCTCATTCTTGCATGGGGGAATGACTGGATTAAGGTAATTAGCTTGATCTAGTAAATGTTAAGAGGAAAAAAGTAAATGAAAAAGAATATTGAATATTATATGTCTTTTTTAGCAAATAAATGTATTCTTAGTAGCAATTCTGTATCTGGACCTCATGTCTCCATGGAGACAACATGATAAAGAGAAATTGGCTAAAATCTGGCAAAGAGAAATTGGCAAAGAGGTAAGGTTCTCTCATAGCATTCAGATGTTTTCCAGCTGGGAGAACTATAAAGATAAGACAAAATCAGACAGCACCTAGCTGAAGCCTAGGCTGCACCATGATTCATCATGCATGGATAATCCTTCTTTTAAGTTAACTCAAGTCTATCAGTGTGGCTGTCAGTTTAGGACATTTGTTCCTATTAGGAGGATAAAATGTCAATATTTGAAGATGTACATAGTTTTGTGTGTTAATATTAAGTTAATAGGTTTTAGGGGGTATTGGGGGCATGTTTGTTTTTCTGTTTGAGGGCTTTCAATAAAACAGAATAAATTATTAAATGTGACAAAGGCTCCAATGAATATGCCAAGAAACAATTGTATAAAAATTGAACCTGCCAAACAGTATATACATGTTAGAGTTCCTATTATATGATCAAAGACACATTCTTTCAAATGCATCTTGATCAAACTTGAAAGCACAAAATAGCAAAATACAGAAACGGCATATAAGTGATTTCTTTCCCTGGGAAAGAAATCACTTGGCCATCTCCTTTACTTTGCCATTTTCGTCACTGTAGTGCAATCTCAAAGTTGGTATATTTAAGTAGGGGGTCTGGGGGGCAAAGCCCCCCACTTTATGTAATGTTTTAACGTTCTTTTTTCTTTTGTGGAACAGTGATTTTTTTCTCTTGGAAAAAGTCACTGTTCTAAATGTTTGGGATTATAATCTTTCGCTTACATGAGGTCGATAAATCAGCATTCTTTCTTTAAGCATTCACTGATTTAATAGTGACCCGCATGTAACACAAAAGCTGGAACTATGCATTTAACAAAAAAGCTGTTATACATAAAAGGTATAATAACTTTTAATACAATGATGTTTTCTGTAATGCCTTTAAATGTTAAGGTGTCACAGATAAATACAAAAAATAAAGAGTAGTGAACTATATTAAAATATGTACAGTGCAAATAGGTATGCTACAGGAGGCACACTTGGAAAGAAATGAACATGTGAGTTTGATAAAGAAAGGTTTTCAGGATGGTTAGTCAGGGGTATACCTGAGACAAAGAAAAAGAGGTGTACTTATATTAATTGAAAGAGGAGCTCCAATAGTGATAGAAAAGGATAAAAAAAATCATAGATTTGTAGTACTAATGGAATACTGGCAAGGGAAGAGGATTACATTGACATGTATTTGTATTCCACCTAAAACTACTATAATGGAGCTTAAGAAAATTCTGGGAGAAATAATTAGCTTTCAGCAAGGAATATTACTTATAGGTGGGGACTGGAATTTGATTTGCAGCAGTGAAGATGTATCTAGGGGGCCCAGAAGGGAAAGCATAACAGAAGAGTATAGACTTTTGAAGAAATTTATGAAAATATTGGCATGGAAGATGTGAATTAAGTTCTAGGAGTTTGGAATTAATTTACATATTATTTGCCAAGATACAAAAATTGGGCTAGGCTAGACAGAGTTTACATTTCACAGGAACATGTGCATTTAATTGAAAATCTTGATACGCACCCAATAACTATTCCAGATCATTCAGCTATAATAACTAACATAAAAACACAGGGTAATGAAATAATAATGAGACACTGGTGCTTTCCTACCTATCTGCTGAAAAGAGAAGAATTTAAGGAATGGGTAGTGGAAATTATTCAAGAGCTATTGGAGAAGATAGAAATTTCTTCTGAAAATATGACTAGGAAGTGGGATAACATTAAAGTGGAGTTTAAAAATAGGGTGGAAATAAAAGAAAGGGAGGTATGGTTAAGAAGTGCAGGAATTATTTAGAGGGACCGACAAATGTTAAAAGTATTGCAGAATAGGGGGAATCTCATAGAACAAGAAGAGCAACTGCTAAAATAAGGGATCACCTCAGTAATATGCAAGAGCTCAGAAAGATTGGTGTTAAGCAACTGCTTTTTGATAATAACTCTAGAGCACAAAATCTTATAACAAAGCAACTCAGGCAACAAAATGTAGAAAAGGCTGCTGATAGGCTTAGGGAGCATGTAACAAGGAAGGTAACAAGATATCCTGTAGAAGTATTCGAAATATTTCAGAAATTGTATGAAAGTCTGTATAAAGCAGAGAGATATGGAAATCAAGAAAAGGTACAAATGGAAATGTTTATGGAAGAATTACATATACCAAAGTTAGAATTAGATGAAGCTCAGTTACTAAAAGTTGGGATAGGAGGAGATAAGATAAAAATGGTGATGTATAGCCAATCTACAGGAAAGTCCCCAGGAATAGATACTATTCCTATGGAAGTTTGGAAGCTAGGAGGGAAAAAATGATAAAGATCTGGAAGGTTTTGTTTAACAGTATCTTAAGAGGAGAAATACCTCCTCTTAAGACAGTCCTGCAAGAAAGCAATAGTAGATGTAATACCTAAAGAGGGTAAAGATTCATTAGAAACATCTTCATACAGGCCTGTATCATTACTAAACCATGATTATAAAGTGTTTATGTCTATAATGGCTAAAATAATGCCAAAGGTGTTGCCAGAATTGATAGATATGTATCAGTGTGAGTTTGTGGAGGGGGGGGCAAACATTTGACAACATTAACAGAACATTGATGATCCAGAGGGAAGCAGAATGTAAGAAAATACCACTATTGTTGGTGGGTCTTGATGCAGAGAAAGCATTTGACAGAATAAGCTGGGACTTTATGAGCAGGGCAATGGAAGCATTAGTATTCCCCCTGATAAATTATAAGGTTGGTTAGAAGGATTTATGAGGGATCATGGGAGAAAATTAAACTGAGTAGGGTCCTCTCTGATCATTTTTGCTTGAGCAGAGGAACCAGGCAGGGGTTTCCTATTTCCCCTATTTTATTTGCATTATATTTAGAACCACTGGCAAAGAAAACAAGGGATTCAGAACTTCAAGGATATAATTGGTATGATAGTCAAGAAAAGCTAGCTCTGTTTGCAGATGATATTATTTTATACCTGACAAACCAGAAATCAAGGCTGGCAAAGCAGCACGATGCACTAGGGCTTCTTTATGTCCAATTAACCATCAGAAAGGCCCCGTACTATATATTAGCTAGTTATATAACTCCTTCTATGACATAAGAAAGCTGAAATGCCTATCTGTAGGAACTAGAATCACTCAGTATTAAACTCTATATCATTTCCTAAGTGATCTAAACTATCCAACTATAGACGGGGAAACCAACCCCAGCACTAGTCCACAAGCACAGAGATTTTGACTTTGTCAGCACATACGTTCTGGAACATACTTGTCAACCTCTTAGCATAAGAAATCTGGACAATGCCTAAAATAATGGAATACAAAGGCCAAAAAAAAAGGGACAGATTTTAAATAGTGGGTTTATAAACTCAGAAACTTGCTATAAAAACAGGATTTGTATTTGTATGCATTTTCTGAAGAATGTGAAGTCTGAAACTGAAATGTATTTCATTATTTAGTAATTTTTTCCCTCATTGATTTGATAGTAAACTACAACAGACCAAAAATATGAGACAATAATCTGGACATTCAGTGAAAATCTGGACAATTGAGAGGTATGTTCTGGAGCAGTTAGTCAGAGTTCCCACTATGGGGAATAACATCTTAGATCTTGTTGTTACTGCTATTATATATAAATATATAAAGCAAACAAATGAAAACAAAACACTATACTATAATAACTTTCAGAATAATAGTAAACACAACCCTAAAAAAATGTGGACATCCATTAAAGAAATTTTATATACTGGCCAAAAATTCTAGTCAAACCCCTCTCCTAATAACTTACCACTCAAAACTGCAGTACAGTTCAGCTATTATTTTATAGATAGTTTAGCATCTCTAACCAAGGATTCCACAATATCTAATCCCAACCCTGCCCAACAGCCTCATATCACCACAAAACTAATCTTAAACAAACTAAAACCATGAAGTTTTTTGGCTGATGACCTTCCAAGCAAATACCTAAAAATAGCAGCCAATAGCATTGCCTATCTTGTCTCAATCCATCTAAACAGGCCAATCTAGGACTCCCACATTCCCTCTCTATGGAAAAAAAATCACACATTATCCCTTTGGACAAAGGAGGAAATCCAACAGGCATTAATAAATTTAGACCTATAGCAATCTTACTTCCCCTCACCAAAATATTTGAAAAATGTATTCAAAAACAATTGCTAGACTGTCTCCTGGAGGAAGTACTCCTATCCCCTACACAAGACAGCTTCCATCCTTTCCATAGTATTAGCACTTTCCTTCTAACCTAAATAGATACTATCAATAAAGCTAGAGATAAAGGCAAACTAGCCTTGTCCTTATTTCTAGACTTGTCTAAAGCCTCCAACACAGTTTGTCACAGCAAACTTTTACTTCAAATGTCCTCACTAAGTCTCTCTCAGCCAACCCTTCTCTGGTTTGAAATCTTGAAATCTACATGTCCAATAGGTATCAGTCAGTAAAATGTCACTCCATGATCTCTCCTTAACTCCCAGTCACCACTGGTGTACCACAAGGCTCTATCCTTGGTCCCCTCCTCTTTAACATTTTCAGCAATACCCTCTATACATCCACACAACAGACCACCGTAATACAATACACAGATGATTCCATTCATATTTGCACATCTGACAATATGGTACCCCTCCAAAAATTTTCTCAGGAAGCTTTAACAGCCACTGAAACAGGTCTTCATAACTCACAACTCATGCTCGACCAAAAAAGTCCAAACTACTACTTTTGTTTCCCCAAATCCCTATCTCATAAAACAATAAAAAAATGAAAGCCTTCTCTCCTGATAATATAATTGAAGTCACTTCTCATAGCAAATTATTAGGGGTGACAGTGGGCAATAATTTTACATTCAACCTGCATATACAAAATTGAATTAGAAAAACTCATCAGAAACTAGGGATCCTTTACAGAGCCAAAAACTTTCTTACCGACGGAAGTAAAACTACACTTTCCACTACTTATCTCCTCCTCAATCTTCTTTATGGTGCTCCCATCCTCACTAACCTTCAGGCTTCACAAAATGTAAAACTTGAACAGTGCTATAACAAAGTTGCTAAATTTTCAGCAAATACTCCTTTCAGAACCAGCCACTGTATAGTACTAAAAAGTTTAAATTGGTTAGAACTGCCTCATATACACAGCTTCCTACCACCTATAAAACTATCCAGCCTACAATCTGCCTATCACACTAAAAAACATTCTACACAACTATGTTCCCATTCAGTCATTGCGATCCAGTGACCAGAAACTCCTGTCTGTCTAGAAACCTATCTAATCTGCTGGGCATTGTCTGAAGTCATACAAGGCTGCTAAAGCCTGGAACAACTTACCTGTATCCATCAGGTCTAGTGTTGCCAACGTTCACTCTGGCACAACTTACCTGTATCCATCAGGTCTAGTCTTGCCACCATTCACTCTGGCTAAAACCGGACCAAGACCACACCCCTCACACCTCCCACAACCCCGCTCATTTCTCCCCTCTCATCATTGACATCTGACATCAATGTCACATCAAATGTGGAGGAACACCCTCTTTTTCCATTCCTAATGCCTTCTTTCTGCCAATTTACTATGCTTTTCTGTAAAAAGCATGGTAAATCTGCCAATTTAACAAACCAGATAGTCTGTTTTTTTTTTTTTGAAACAGAATACCAGAGTTTGTATAATGTTTTCCAGATTACCGGACAAGCAGTTTGATTTCTGGATAGTCCAGAAAAAAACGGATAGGTGGCAATGCTAATCAGGTCAATACCCTCCCTCCCATCTTTCAAAAACCACTCTGAAAAACTTCCCAGCTAAAATCTGACTCTGTTCTTGCTCAAGACTAGGATAAACTATAACCCTAAATGGGAACAAGACTAGGGTAAACTATAACCCTAAATGGGAACAAGCACCTTTTCATTCCTTATACCTGCTTACTCTCCCTTCTTCACTTACTTCCTTATGTTATCAAATTCTCTTCCCTGAATTTCTCTCTAAATATATCATAAGCCTGTTTTCCCCTCTCACTTCATATTTCAACTTATTGTTTGTATTAGACTAACTTATCTTTAATTTCTCTAGAAACTGTCTAAAATTTCTCTAAATATTAAATTATTGTCATATAACTTGTATCAATTCTTAGCCAATGTTTTTATATTATATCTAATTTGTTATAATTATTTAAACTGCAGCTTTTCTCCCTGGGCCTCCATTGAAAATGAGCTTCTACCCAGTTGGACTTTCGCAGTAATCAAATGTCAATAAATAAATATGGGAGCATCTTGTACCATCCCTTCCATATCTTCAGGACTTGAAAGGTCTGACCATAAAGCAGTCTCCTTCAAAATAAAATTGAAACCAGAGATCCCTTCCACCCAAGGTACCTTTAGAAATTTCCTTAAGATAAACTACATACTCTTAACTGATAAGCTTCAAATCCCCAGCAAACCTAGTTAACTCAACCGAATATGCAGAAACATAAACCACCACACTATACTAGCATCTAAATCACTATGTATCAACAAGCTTTATAAGAAAAGGAAAATAATTTTGACCAAAAGTATGAAGAGTAATTCCCAGAATGTTAAAGCCTTCATCACTGAAATAAACAAACAACTGAGGAGCTTAATAAAATCCACCAAACCCAAGTTTGAGGCTAAAATAGCTACCCAAGCCAAAAACAATCACAAGGCATGTTTAAGTTATGTTCATAATCTCAAAAGTGCAACACAGCAATGAGCTAAGCTGATTATGAACAGTGTTAATTACACTGAAGTTGAAGATATAGTGAACCTACAGACTGATAAATTTAGCTCTAACTTTACCCCTCTCTCCCCTCCAACTGTCCCTCAAGATATATCTGAAACCGACTCACCTCTAACTGTCACACAAGAACAAGTCCTAAAAGTGGTATCAAAAGCTAAAAATACTGCATCAGTGGGTCCTGGCAATATCCTTGGATGCATTCTAATAGCATGAAACACTATTCAACTTCATCCTCCATACAGGTTTTGTACCAAGCGAGTGGAGAACAGCTACCATCATTGCCTTACATAAGCGAGGACCTTCCACAGACCCAGGCAATTACAGACCCATACGTCTGACCAGTTTCATATGCAAAGCCATGGAAAAGCTTATCATGGGACTAATCAATCAAGACATAAGGAACCTCCAAATACTAGACCTGTCTCAGTTTGGGCTGGATTTTTTTGAGAAGGTCACCAAAACAATGGATGAAAGAAGAACAGTACACAATGCATACCTCGACCTGGCCAAGGTTTTTGACACAATTCCCCATTCAGGTATAGTGGAAAAGCTAAATAAACTGGGGATAAACCACTGTGTCACTCACTGGATTCCCAACTTGCTCACAGATAGGATGCAGGAAGTCAACATAGGGGACATTACCTTAACAAAGAGACCAGTCACCAGTGGATTCCCCCATGGTTCTGTGACCGGACATCTCCTATTTGGCGTCTACTTTTCTGAAGTAAAAGCCAATACCAAATGGCTCTAGATGACCAAGTTTGCAGATGATTGCAAGCTAGGAGCAGTCATTAAATCGACAAGTGACTTAACCATCCTGCAGGAAGGTTTGTCTCAAATGAATAACTGGTGTCAAAATCATGGTCTGAAACTAAATGTTATGTACACTCAGGGAGCTACCACATTTCCAATATGTCCCAAAGAGTTAACGTATGTGGACAGTGACCT
This sequence comes from Protopterus annectens, assembly GCF_019279795.1. Classification (NCBI taxonomy): domain Eukaryota; kingdom Metazoa; phylum Chordata; order Ceratodontiformes; family Protopteridae; genus Protopterus; species Protopterus annectens. Next base: position 1,284,872,604 of record NC_056739.1, on the reverse strand, counting down.
AAGTTTTGAATAACATGTGTCCATTGTCATAAGAAAGTCTTTTTATATTGCACAGCTTATAAACAAGCTAGGGATGTCACTATCCTCCTTTACTCAA